>NC_050457.1:63677317-63977317 GCF_903995425.1 Onychomys torridus | reverse complement strand
ATAGCCGAGCAGTGGTGGCGCATGCCTGTAATCCCAGCACTTTTTTGTTTGTTTGTTTGAGACAGGGTGTCTCTGTGTAGCTTTGGCGCCCATCCTGGAATTCACTCTGTAGACCAGGCTGGCCTTGAACTCACAAAGATCCACCTGCCTCTGCCTCCCAAGTGCTGGGATCAAAGGCATGCGCCACCACCGCCCGGGACATTCCTCCTTTATTAAGATCATATGAAATACACTGTGTAGTATGGACTATCAAGTTACGGTCAGGAAAGTTCTTCAATATAGGGAGGGGGTTCTGGGGCCAGCTGAGGCTAGGTATGCCTGAGAAAGGCCAAGCAGAGCCTTATTTAAAATGCCAGTTTTCTCATGGCCTGGATGAAGGTCAGTTCTGGGCTTTGCACTGACCCCATAGAAAGAGAAGGGGGTTTGGGAATATCTTTAAGAACATGACTGAAATCTTTAGGGGTCTGTCTTAATGCTACTGATGACGCAGCAGTGTGGTAGAGGGTGGACCACTTCCGCTCTTAGGGACAAGACGGCAGATACTCACGGAGGACTGTGCCCCTTCTGAGCTGAACCGGTAGGCTCCCGAACTGTTGTAGGTTCCCACAGAATACCTGTAGTCTGGGGACCACTGGCTCCCGTAGGAGTTGGAGAAAGTCACGCTGCTGCCGGAGGTGATGGCACCATCCTCATAATCGTCCTGGTCATAGTCATAATCGCCATCGGGGGAGGGCAGGTCCCCATTGTTTTGGGGCATGCAGTAGGTGGACTCCCCGCTGGAGGAGTTGTGCAGGCTGGCGGAGTCCTGCACAGACGCAGCAAGCAACACTGTGCTGTCGGCACTGGGGCTGGTGGGCACCACCGTGTAGTTCATGTAAGGGTCCTCCTCCGAGGAGTCATCGCTGGTCCGGATGCCGCTGGTCCGCTGGTCAGAGTGGCCATGCTCGCTGGGGTTGGGTGAGTCCTTGAAGGCGTCGTCGTCAGCCTCGAAACCCTCGTCCACCTCCTCCTCGGGGTAGGGCTGGCTGAAGTTGAAGCTGGGCTTCTCTCCAGTGGCCGTCTCTGCAAGTTCACTGAGCCCACCGGAGATCTCGCTCCCCACCGACAGGGAGCGCTCGATGTTGCGGACGCATTCGTCAATCTCATCAAAGTTGAGGGACTCCAGGAACTCCTGGGCGGCGCGGCAGGCCTCGTCCTCCAGCCTCCGCAGCTCCTCATCCCGCAGCTGCTGCAGCTTCTGCAGGGAGGCCTCGGTCAAGGACAGCTCCTGCTGCTCCTTCATGCGCTGCAGATCCTCGATTTCCTTCTCCAGGCGGAGGATCTCCTCCACCTGCTTGTTCTCCCTCTGCTTTTCCAGCTCCCGGGTTGCGTCCGCTTCCGTCTGGCTCTTCTGCAAGGCTTCAAGTTCTTGCTGTCTCCTTGCTTCCTCCTCCTGGACACGGGGAAGGTGGGATTAGAATAAGCATCTGCCTCCTTTTTCACACACCAAACTAGCCATCCCCCCAGACCCTCACTGACACACTGAAGTCCTGGCCCCAGCACGTCAGGATATGGCTGTGGTCGGACATGGGGGCTTGTAAGCAGGGGATTAAGTCAAAATGACATGGGGTCTAGGAGGTGAGCCTGCATCCAATATGAACAGTGTCCTTATAAAAGAGGAGAGTGGGAGACGGACTCCGGAAAATAGACATCAAGGACCCACCACGGTGTAAGGACACAGTGAGATGGCCGCCTGGTCACGGAGAGGCCTCAGGAGAAACCAAGCCTTGGAAATGGCCAGAATGTGATAGCATCCTGAGGACACTACCACAGTGTTACCTTACCACAAAGATACTATGTGGTACCACAGTGTGATTCACATACTAAGATACCATACTATGATTCACAGAGATCTCGAGGTGCTCTCTAAGCTCTGCACCACCGTGATGGTGCGGGAACGTGTACCAGCCACATCTCTCCAGCCCGTTCTTCGTTCTTCCACTACCTCCTACTTGATTTCCATTCTGAATCCCAGGGTCGAGGTTTGGAGCAGGAGGGAAGTACATAAAGAGCCCTAAATGTAGCAGCGTTCCTCACCTGCTGGGCACGGAGGAGGTCAGCTTCTCTTTGTGCTCTCTCTCTCTCTCTAAAAACCAAAAGAAAAACATCGGGTGGAAATCAACATCTCTGAAACTGCTTTTCAGTGGATCTCATGTTTTGACAGTGCTGATACTTATACACTAAGCCAGCACTCTACTGCCAAGCTCCGCGCTCAGCCCAAAGACCTTGGCCAGTTAAATAACCAGAAGAGGGGTGGGAAGCTGGCTCGGTCTGTAAGGTAGTTGCTGTACAAGCATGAGGTCCTGAGTTCAGGTCTTCTGCACCCATGCAAAGCACAGCGCTATATATTTGTAATTCCAATGTTGGAAAAACAAACACGTGGCATCATAGAGCTTGCTGGTCAGGCAGCCTGCCCAAATCAGTAAGCTCCGGGTTCAGTGATGGTAGAGAGTAACCAAGGAAGCCACATGGCTTCAACATCTGGCCTCCACATCCATGCACCTACATGTACACACACACACACACACACACACACACACTCGGAAGGATGGGTATACTAATTCTGTGTATAAAGAGAGACATTCACAGAACGGGCTCTTCTGTGCTGCCAAGAAATATTGGTCCCCTGGGAAGTCACGACAGGCCCCAAAGGATGCCATCCATTCCCAGTGCATCCATCCTCATGTTTCACCCAAGCAAGCACATACCTTTCTTCTTCCTCTCTCTTCTTCTCTTCCTCCCTCCTCTTCCTCTCCTCCCGTTCTTGTTTCTCAGCCAACAGCTGTCTGTAAACCCTGCGAGCCAGCTGGCCTCTGAGTTGCTTCTGCACCACGATGGCTGCCTTTCTCAGGTGCAGAAATCTCTTCCTCATGAGGAAGGCTCTGTAATTCTTCTGAATCGTCACCACACCACAAAGGACTTTTCTGTATTGCTTTCTGCAAATCAGATTGGCCGCACAGATAATGAGGCCGTGAGCTATTCAAATGAGCTTACCCTCGGAGAAGACAAAAGGAGAGGACCCAGATTTGGACCTGCACTCTTGTTATGGAGACTGGCAGGCAGAGGAGGAAATTTGGGCCCAAACAAAAGAATAATAACAAACAAACAAACAAACAAACAAGTCAGAATCCTATCATTATCTTGGCTAAATAAACAAGCAACCCTAACACCAAATTGGAGCGGTCTGGCACAAGCTGGGTAAACACAGCCAAAGAAGATCCAATATATTCTACTGTTCACGTGAAAGCGAGAAAACAGAAATCCTTCTGCAGGACAGCCGCGTGCTTCAGAAAGCGGAATACCCAGGGTTTCACGTGGCCTGCAGAGCACACCCGACCAAATGGCCATGAGTCAGAGTTAGCATCACATGTCATAGCCCTGCTGGCCCCGAACTCAGAGATCTGCCTGCCTCTGCTTCCCGAGTGCTGGGATTAAAGGCAGGTAGCACAGGTGGACAAATCTCGGACTTTGAGGACCACTTGACCTACACTGTGAGTACCAAGGCAGCCATGGCTCATATCATTTTGTAAGTAACTAGAGAAGGGGTCTCTAGACAAAGTGATGCAAGTTGAGAATTCCTCATCCCCAAACCTCAAATCTGCAATTTCTTGGATGCTAATACAATGCTTAGAAAATTTCACACTCTATCGCTGGAGAGAGAGATGGTTTAATGGCATGAGCTGCTCTTCCAGAGGACCAGGGTTCAATTCCTAGCACCCACACAGCAGCTCACAACTATCTGCAGGCACATGGCACAAGAACATACATATAGGCAACACATCCATACATATAAAATGAAATAAAGAGATTTTCAGATTCCTGGGGCTAGGGATGTAGCTCACAGGCAGAACATAAGCTTAGCATGTATGAACAAGTATGGGTGGAGGTCAATATTCCACAGAGGAGAAAAAGAATCAGATTCTGGAGTATTTTTGAATTTCTGACCATCATTCAGTAGAGTCTAGGCAGATATTCTAATATGGAAACTCCAAAGCCCAAGCATTTCCAATAAGGGACACACTCGGGTGGCAATGACAAACTCCAGGAACATCAGGCAGGCGCGCGAGACTTCTAAGTGAGCGGCAGAGGCTCTAGGTGACTTTCTACGTTCTGCCCAGATCAGGCTTACAAGGTGACTGCTACGGCCACTTATCTGACCTTGGGTACCTCTCCGCTCCCACAAACCACCCCACTGGGGGTCACAGCCCTCCAGGAGCTTCCTGCCCCTCCCCGAGGCGAGGTTCTCACCGTGCCAAGTAGCCTAAAATGTGTGCTCGGATCACCATGGCTGCGCGGCTAAGCTCCTCTTCTCGCCTTTTCTCCAGTTTCTGCTCCAAGGATTCCCGAAGGAAGACCTGTCCGCGAGGGAGGTATGTGTCAGAGGAAAAGAACAGGGCATCTCCGGGTCAGGCAGGACTGTCTTTTGGGGACAGCACCGCACCTGTACCTCTCTACTGGTGCAAACTCCCACAATAAGGCCAGTGCGTTTTACATGGCTCACCTGCCCCGGACCAATACTCTAAAATCTAATAAGGAAGGGTAGGCGATAAGGAAAACAGAAAAGATTACTCAAACCCCACCTTCTGTTGTTATTACTCCAGTCAACAGGCATAAAGGGACAGTCCAAAGTGCCACTCAAGTTCCTAATGTCTCGTCATTGTGGCCAGGGCACACTAGCTCACAGACCAGCACGGATTGGTACTAGACTGAATCTGAGTGACCAGAGACCCAGAGATTGGCATAGGAAGAGGAAAAACAAAGGGGTGAATCCAGGAAAAGTCCTAAGATACAATGATTTTGCTGTCTTGTGGGAACCCACCTTCTCTCTGTGCCTGCTAAGGAATTACCAACAGAGGATCTTTGCTTCAAAGGTTTGCATGTACAAAAAAGCACTGACACCAAGAAGGCAGCTCTGGGCACTGGAGAGACGGCCCACTGCTTAAGAATACTTGCTGCTCTTCCAGTAGACCTAGTTTGGTTCACAGTTACCCATAAATACTAGGCCCAGGGGATCCTACATCTTCTTCTGGCATCCACAGGCATACACCCATACACATACACATGATGAAAAACAAAATATATCTTTTTTTTTTTTAAATGAGAGTGAGGAAGAAATTTTGGGATCTGTAGTTTAGTGGTAGAGTGAGTGCCTAGCAGATAGTATGTATGAGGTTCTGAGTTCAGTTCAAATGGCCCCCGCCTCGGTAATTCCGAGAACAGAGTTTGAGGATGGAAAGGAAGCGTGTCTGTTGAGTGGCTATAAATACACCAGGTTCAGGAGGGAATAACCTCCAGGGCTTTCCAGGCTCACTTTGGTCAATGGTCTCCTTAATCTGACACTGGTCAAGTTAGCTGCATCTGATATGGGCACTTGGCCTCAGCACCTCTCAGTCCCGAAAAGATGAAGCCGTGAAGGCTCTCTCTCTCCCTCTCTTCCTCCCCCCCCCCATCTCCTCCCCTCTCTCTGTAAAGGTACTAACTAGCTCTCATCTGGAATAAGGGGCTAAGGACCTCTGCTATGGCAGCATGGCAAAATGTGGGTTTTATTTTTCTTGTTCTTAGCTGAGGTTTTGGGGGCCTTGAGGGTTTCACACTGTCTGCTGGCCTGCCACACAGTAGCGGCTATGGACGACGCACATGGCATTCAAATTAGGTTGGAAGGCCTTGCTTGGGGTTTCGCTTCTGAGGAGCTGGAGTTGCCTTGTAGATTCACAACACAAGGGTCTCATTTAGCCAGCATTCTTGACTGCCTGGCATGCTCTCTCTCTCTCTCTCTCTCTCTCTCCCCACATGAATCACCAGGATGTGAATAACCACCACTTAGCCGGGTCTGGGAACGCTACACCTTGTGGGTACCACCGGTCCCCTGGGCAGGCACAGCAGGTGTTCCTGTGCCCGTACCTTGGTCTTCCCCAGCTGCCACTCGCTGTTAGAGGCATCATAGAGCTGCAGGAGCACGGTGCACTTCCCTCGGATGTCCTCAGGCAGAGCCAGGTTCCGCATGAGCACTTTATATCTGCAGCAGAGGGTGCGTGGTGTTACCTTGTGCTATTTGCCCTCTCCTAAACCTTTCGGAGAGAGGGAGTGGGGGTAGGGGGGGTGGGGGGGGCAGGGGGGGGTGAAAGAGGAAAGGGAGAATCCGTTTAGCTCTTTCTTGCCTTTTGTAAAAATCCTGAAAGGGTCTTCGGACAGCATATCCCGCTTTTCGAATCCTCACTGTCTCCAGCATCCCAGAGTAGCGCAGCTGGTTTAACACGACCGCCTGATCAAACTGGTCTGGCATCTAAATCGCGAACAGCGGGGTAACGTTGGATAGTTAGAGGACACAGCACTAATAGAACTACCCTCACTGGTGTTTGAGGGAGCACGTGCATATACACACAGTCATTTACAACCTACACAAAATATACAATAAAAGATGAAGGCCCGTGGATCCGTCAGCTACTTCCCCCGTCCCGGCCAATCCTGTTGTGCCCACCAGCCTGCTTACTGAACTGTCCCCCTCATACTTTGCCAGTTCAATTTCATTAGTAAATATTTGAGCATGTATTTGTTTAGCATAACTAACCTACTATTATTACGTCTTGAAAAATACCAACAATCCCTTAGAACATCAATATACACGTTCAAACATTTGATCATGTCACAAATATACCTCAAAGTTGGCTTGTCACCACTTTAATAACCATTTTCAAAAGTCTACGATGTCATGTAAATATCACTCTGTTTATTAAACTTCTATTTAAGGATAACGAGGTATTTTCTTAGCTAAAAAAAGAGTTATCAATGAGGAACACACATGGACACAC
The DNA here is from genome assembly GCF_903995425.1 of Onychomys torridus. Taxonomy (NCBI): domain Eukaryota; kingdom Metazoa; phylum Chordata; class Mammalia; order Rodentia; family Cricetidae; genus Onychomys; species Onychomys torridus. Next base: position 63,970,469 of record NC_050457.1, on the reverse strand, counting down.
ACACATACACACACACACACACACACACACAACAAGGTGGGGGTTAAAAATGCCAGAGGATAAAAGAGACGAGGCTCAAAGTTTGTTCTAGCCCAATACCCCACTTATTGCAAGGCGAGTTCCACCAGAAAGGAGCCCAAGGACACTCAGCTGAGCAGGAAGCCAAGCCAAGCCACCTCCTCTGAGTCTGCTCCCGTCTGCACAGCGGCCAGCTGGCCCTGGTGCTGGAACAATGGTTTTTCAGGGGAAAGCAAAGCGGGTCATTTCCCACTTGCAGCTTTTTGGATGGTGATTCGTTCATCTAATCCAGGCCCCTGTTCCCTTTAATTAATTTGTATGCTGTTATTCTATAGAAGTTTAATAAAAGAATAAAAAAACCAACCAAACAAACAAACAAAAAAACCAGAGCCATACTGTGGAAAAAGCCAAAAAAAAAAAAAAAGAAAAAGAAAAAGAAAAAGAAAACCACACAAAGTGGCTTCCTCTCTGACCCTTAAAAAATACAATTAGTCATGAACACAAAATAAGCTTTTAAAGCCAGGTTATTCTGCAGCTTCAAAAACTAAACATAACAACAGCACGTATACATACATACACACACACACACACACACACACACACACACACACACACACACACTACAAATCACACAGGCTACAAATCCCTCTGATGGAACAGCTGCCTTCATCTCCAGCAGGCAGACTTCTGTCAAGAATGTCCTCCACAAACACTGTGGTCAGGTTGCCTTTACTTAGCAGTATTCTAACAGAGTGTAGCCAACAAATTAGGGCAGGCAGCCAGAGACCAGGGACTCGGATTTTAGTCTGTGCATCTGAACTCTCCTTTAGTAAGAACAGCATAAGGTGCTGAAAACCAAATCACCCGTGACACACTTTACGCTGTACCTCTGCTGGTTTAAAGTGTGAGGGTAAGGAGCTTTTCTGGAAGCATTTGACTATGGACGCTTTTAGCTTTATAGATTTAGAAACAAAACCTGAGCAGTAATGATCTACGAAGAAAGTACAGAATGATTTACGAAGTGAACTATTTATAAATAAAGTATCAGATGTCCTCAGTTTTGTTAATAAAATACAGTGGAAGTAGAGAAACTTTTAACTAGCTTCAGGGTCCCAGAAGTGAGAATTCATGCTGCCGCTGTGCCTGCCCCTCATCCTGGCCCTCCACGTAGTTCCGTAGCCTGGCACCCAAGTTATTAAAGCATTCTGAAAGCTCTAGATCCAGGGGCCGCCCCTCTGAACCCGGACCGGCACTCACCATCTTCCTGCGTCTCCGAGGGACATTCCACCTTCCGTTCGGCTCTCCGGCCAAACTTCATATGGAAAACAACTGCCACCCTGACCTTTTCCCCACAGCTAAAGACTTGGAACAATAATGAACACCATTCCTGTGCTTTAAAAAGTGCCCGGTCACCATGACAACCCTTTCCACTCCGGGCTAATTAGTGTGGTGTGGTTCTAGGATTCGATACAGCAGTGAGGGGAGTGAGGGACGCCAGGAGCTGTTGCTTTTTTGCAGACTCCCACAGCCATTGTGTTTCTGCCCCATCCCAGTAATTTAACCAGGGGAAGGGGGCTCTATAGGCTGATCGTCGCCCTGGGCAACCCGCCGACGGTGGTCACGAGGGGGCAAGCCCTGCTTGCCATTGGTTCAGTGGTAACTTCCTTTTCTGGTGAATTTAACTTTCAAAGATGTCACAGCTGGAGACTGGACAAGGAGCACTTTGCTTTTCAAAGCCTGCCTAATGCTTGCGAGTCCTCACCGGTAACCGGTTCTCTGGGCTGTGCTGCACCCCAACAAAAGCTGCCTGCCGAGCACTAAAAGCTAGGTTTTGATGAGGACAAATAGACTAGATTTTTGGAAGAAGCAGTTCTAACTCCAGGCAATTGCAGCTCCAGCTAAACTACTTAGTGAATAGTTATGAAACGCCTAATATGTGCAAGATTTTTTGTGATCCATGCTTGCAGATGATTCACCCATGGGGACTAAATTTTGTTCTCAAGTTTGGGAGGGTGTTAGGTGTGTCAAAAATGGCCACTGACTGGGGAGATGGTCAGTGAGTAAACACACACCACATAAAAGCTGGGCACAGTGACACTTCTGTGACCCTGATGCTGGGAGGCACATACAGGCATATCTTAGGAACCCACTAGCTACTCAGTCTAGCCCAAAGAGCTCCAGCTTCCGTGGGAGGCTTTGTCTAAAAAAACAAGGCAGTGGGCCACTGAGGTGGCTCAGTAGATAAAGGTACTTGCACTGGAATTTGATTCAAGGAACACACACAGTAGAAGAGAACTGATTCCATGTACCTGTAAGCCCCGTTTGTAAATGAGTAAATAAGCTGAAGAAAAAAAGGTAGAGAGCAATAGAAGTTACCTGAAGTCAACTTGTGGCCTCCACATAGGCACACTGGTGAATGCACATATACACACAGGTGCCACACACACAACCATGTAACACAACAGAAAGTCTACTATTATACCCTGTTAGAGATACCGTAGAAAAACAAGAATGGTCTTACTCATCAAGATGTGCCTACTGGGGCTGGAGAGATGGCTCAGAGGTTAAGAGCACCGTCTGCTCTTCCAGAGGTCCTGAGTTCAATTCCCAGCACCCACATGGTGGCTCACAACCATCTGTAATGAGATCTGGTGCTCTCTTCTGAATACATTAGTGGCATTACTGGGGATTAGATTTGAGGTCTGCTCCTCAGGAGGGAATTCATGCCTGACATATGAAGTCCAAGGCTGGGGGAGGTCATAGGCCCTGGGAGGTTGGTATGGGGTAGAGGGGAGTGGGCTACCACCATTGTTTTGCTCAATGGTCACGTTGTCAAACTGCCTTCTAAATGTTTGTTTAATAACAGTTAGTGCTGTCCCCAGCTTTGGTCTTCCTTAGCAGTGAGCAGCAGTTAATGCATGCTTCTAACTGGTCAAGTCAGAAGAGACTGCTGGGTGCCCGGTCCTAAATGATGCAGCTACATCAACCCCCTTCCAAGGCTCCGAAACAACACAGAGCAGTGGATGGAAAGAAACGTTGCGAGCCTCGGGATGGGGAAGAGTGCTGCAAAATGCTATCTTCTGGGCGTGGCCTGGCTTCTCCACGCAGGATTTCCAGCAGATGCGTCTGCTTGTATGCAGCAAGCCGGCCAACATTCCGACCAGGAGCCCCTGCCCTAACTGAGAAGCTACTTACTGGCAGTTGGTAGCTCCCGGAAGAGGGAGAGTCAATTTTCTTCTTGTATGTGGCCCCGGGAAGTTGGTCATGCTCCACTATATGCCCCTACCCCTGTATGCACGCAGACAACACTAACCGGACTCATGTTTTGAAAAGATCAAACCAAGGTAGGGGAAGGGAGGAGGTGATACATTCAAGATACACTGCATGCGTGGGTATGAAATTGTCAAAGAACAACACCACCACAATTATTGTTCTAAAAAGACACAAAATGGTGGAGGGAAAAGCTGAGGAGCCACGGGCAGCACGTGGACTTGAACCAGAGTTCAGGATCACGAAGGGCGGAAGAGGAAGGTTAACTGTAACGGAGGGAGAGACGGAGCACAAACAAAGGATGGGGTGAAAAAAACCTGCCCGCCACGGTCTAGTTTTTGTATGGGGCAGGGATGGGATGCAGGGAAGAGACCTCAGTGGAGGAGGGACCTAACAGTCAAGACGGAATGGTTATCGGGTTCCAAAGGAATCGGGGTTTGGACCTTTGTGATAAAAGGACAACCTTGCTGGCAAGAAAACACTAAAGACAAGGCCATCATCACCCACCATGGGAAGGGCAGCGGCCACCTGATACCATCACACTATTGGCGTTGGCACCTTCGGCGAGGAAGACGGACAGAATCAGCCATTGATTCTGGGCTCTTTGAAAAGACACTCCAGAAATGTGTAATCAACAGTCCCTTCCTGCAAATACCTGTGGAAGGCCGCATGGCGAGACAGACAGACAGACAGACAGACAGACACACACACACACACACACACACACACACACACACACACACACACGAGCAAAAGCAGGTGTGCGCGCAGGGAGACACACACTGAGGAGAAAGGGGAGGGAAAAGAAACCAGACTGCACTAAAGAAGGAAACACCACACAGATAACAGCGCATCTTTAAAGACATTCCGGAATAGCACATCTTTGGATGTGTTCATGACTGTGAAGGTACATACATGTATGAGGAATGTATGCACATGTACAAATGTGAGTAGATGCCATAGGACAACCTTAAGTACTGGGCCTCAGGCACTGTCCATGGTTTTTTTTGTTTGTTTGTTTTATAGTTTGTTTGTTTGTTTAAGATTTATTTATTTTTACTTCATGTGTATGAGTGTTTCATCCGAATGTAGATATGTGCACCATGTGCTTGCATGCCACGCCACACAGGCCAGAGGAGGCTGTTGGGTCCCCCGGAACAGTAGTAACGGGCAGTTGTGAGCAGTCTAATATGGGTTCAGGTACCTGAACGCAGGTCCTCTGCAAGAGCAGCAAGTGCTCTTAACTACTGAGCCATCTCTCCAGCCCCTACATCCACAGCTGAAGAACTCCAGGATACAAAGGGCTGACTGTACAGATTCCATCATGGAATATAAATGTGGCCATTAAAAGGGATGAGCTACTAACACGTTACAATACGATCATGCTAAGTGAAAGAGCCCATCACAAAAGATCACACTTTCTATGGTTCAATTCAGATGAAATGTCTAGAAACAGGAAGTGGACTGATGAAGGAGCTGCAGACCACCCAGGAGGAGGGACATGGGGAGAGACAATGGGAGATTCTCTTTGAGTGGGTGAATATGGTCCAAATGCTGACTTTGGTGATAGCTGCACACCTGTGAAAAATTTAAAAACCACTGAAACATGTGCTTTCAACAAGTCAGTCATGGGGTGCCTCAACTGGCGGGTCATGGTGCATGCCTGTAGTTACAGTTACTGGGGAGACTGAGGCAGGAAGATCAAACAGGCTCAAGGTCAGCCTGGTCTTCAAGGTCAGCCTGGTCTACATAGTGAGTTCCAGGCCAGCAAGGGCTTTTAAGCAAGTGTGACCTTGTCTCAGAGATAACAAAACGAAACAACAAAGCCTAAATAAAATAACTACTAATAGAGGTCTGGGTAGTGTAGTGTATACCTACAATGTGAAGCTGGGGGGATTGAAGGTAGGACCAGCCTGGGCTGGGTAGTAAGACCCTATTTAAAATGCAGTGTAGCAGAGAGGAGGCTGGGAACGTGGGTCAGTGAGAAAGTAAGTAAAGTACGTTAAAGGCCCAGCAGGCACTGAGGCTTTTAAAAGCGACTAAGGGGCGGAGATAAGAGAAAGTTTGCACACCAGAGACAGGATGAAACATAGTTTTAACTTATGCTTAAGGAGTTCAGTCAAATACAGAAGAAAAAAAAAAAAGAAACATCTCTTAGAAAGTATAAAAAAAATAAGGAACAAAAATCCTTTCTTCAAAATTGATAGGAAATCACAACATGTCCACACGGTTGGGCTTACCCAGCGGACCGCCTAATTATTCCGGTTCAAAATAGCCATTTCTAGGTCAGACCATCTCGCGTGGCTAGGACTCCGTGGCTTTACACGGTTGTGAAAAGCGCACATGGCCATGTAATCTATGCACACGCAAGGAGTAGCCACATGCGGTCCTGTACGCATGCGCAGCCCACTCTTTAAAAAGCCGGCGCCATTTTGCACAGGTCTCTCTCCTCTCTCTCTTGTCTCCTCACTCATGTTTGTGCTTCACACAGGCCTGTCACCTCTATCCTCTTTAATAAAAACTCTTCTGTGGTTTTGTCCTGTTTGGGACGTGTTCCTCATGGGGTAAGAGCGCCGCTAAATAACTAACAAAAATGAAATAAGAAGGCAAGATACCTAGACAGAAACGAACGACTGATAACAGAGCATTATCAGTTAAATAAATAATGGACGAGCGTTTGCCCTGGGAATTTAAATACAAGGGCATCAGACGACCAGGCAACGAGGCGCAGAGGACTGGAAGGCTTCCCAGAGACAGATGTGTATACACTTCTAAATCAGATCACCCCTGAATGTCACCCAGCCTGGGGTTGTGCACGTCACCCCACAGGAAGTACGTACGTCATCTGCCTACGGTAAAGGGAGACCCCACCTGCACATAGCACATCAAAGAAAACGGAGTGAGTTTATCATCTTCAGACCTTCCACCTGTCTGTCTGTCTACTCACTTGTGGTCTGGGTGTATGTGCAGTTCAGAGGACCATCTCGGCTGCCATTTCTCAGGAGGTGCCCGCCTTATTTTCTGAGGCAGGGCCTCTCACTGGGACCCGTGGTGGACTGACTAGGCCAGACTGGCTAGCCAGGGCGTCCCAGGGATCCTCCTGTTGTTTCTTTTCAGGTGCTGAGGATATATGTATGTGTCACCATGCTTAGTTTGCTAAGTTGCTTCTAGAGACGGAACTCACATCCTCCTGCTACCATTGTCAGGTGCCTGGCCAGCTGAGCCGTCCTCCTAGGCTCTGCTCCTAATAGATTATAATTTATTTCCAAAATGAATCATCTCTTCCTCTTTAGGAGATAATTAATGAGATCCTGTAAACACGACACTTTTCGTCAGTTGAAATGATTTCTGAAAAGCCTCACCCAGACTGAGCCCCAGTAGAAGCCAGCCTCTGCAGGAAGCACAGCAGGCCAGACCTGCCTGCTCCAGCGTAGGCGGCTCTTGGGATCCAACTGCTGAGAATGCAGAGAGCGGTGCGGCCTGGCTCTGGAGACCCAGGAGCCGCCCAGAGCACACACGGCCACAGAAAGCCAAAGGGAGCATTCCAGAGTCACAGAAACATCTGCCTTGCTGTCCCGTAGTCAAGCACTACCACTGTCGGGCAGAACGCCATCCATCCTTCTCAACTGTACACACATCCTACTCAACTGATAAACCAGCCTATCTTTTGATAGTCTTCCTTCAAACTTAAGAAGTTAGAGATTCAGTAAGGATATACCACAGGTAAGTTAGGTTACACTAAAAGTCAAGGTCACCAATACAGTCTTCTGGATCTTGGTATTCCTGCCTCCAGACGGGCAATGAGCAAAAGCTGGCTCAGTAAGCCACAAGCTTTTCTATTTTCGGCTGCCATCCTCACTCCAGGGCTGACAGGCATTTCATACAGCTGTTGCATACTTGCTGATTTTTACATCTGGGGGTGGGGGGGAGAAGTAAAGTTCATTTCCCCACCACGGAGGGAGGGGCAATTGCCCCAGGCGAGAATAGAAAGCCACAGAGCCAAGGACAGCCTCAGAAGCCGCCACACCCATTGGGTGCAGGACAGTTAGTCCTGGAGCACAGAAAACGGCATGCTAAGCCTTCTCCAGAGCCACACAAATCTGGCGTCTTGATGGGAAAGGAAAACCAAGGATATAATGGAGACGAAGGCTGCGGCTTCACACTCAAGGACCCTGACACGGGGCTCCAATCTCCCTTTACACCGAAGGACACACACCTATATTTCCCCGCATTACAGAAAATTCTAGCTGCTTCTCAAATGCACTTGTCTTCGCCTCAGGTGAAGCTCACCTCCCCCTCCCCCTCCCCCTCCCCCATCCGAGATGTTCTCAGATGCGGCCACATCTCACTCCGTGTAGGTCAACCCTCCTACCCTCTGGTCTCTCGGGGATCTCACAATCCATGTGATTCATGAGCCCATCTTGAGGAGGTGAAGTCTGTGATATAAGGCACAAAGAGAGGACCAGCCAGGAAATGCTATTTTACAATTCCAAAATACTTCGCGTTTAAGGAATCATTTGCCTATCTCTACTATCTCCCCTACCCCAGGGCTGCTCACACTGAAATGAAGGCGGAGAAGAAGCAGAGCCATTAAGGTCATTGAATACAGACTCTGGATAGATCCTGTTGACCTTCTCCTAGACTGCAGTGGTCTCTCTCTCCTTGATGGGAAAGATCAAGTCTAAAGTGAGTGCCACGGCCATCCTCTGTGGTTGCTGGCCAGGTAGACCCTCTTCTGTTCCGGTACCTGGATTGGTTTGCATTTAGAATGGCCATGGTCGTCAACACTGAGCTAACATTACTAGTGGGAAGAACAGGCGAGAAACTAACAGCAACAGCATCAGATCGAGCAGTAAGGACAAAGGCTAACATGTCCCGAGGACTGGGTGCCCCTGCGCCAATGTTAGCAATTCTATTCCCTAGGCATCACTGCTATCTATCTCTGTTTTACAGATGCCGTTACCTGAAGGGTAATGAGCGCATGCCTGCCAAGTCAGGCAGAGTGACTGCTAGGGCCCTAGCGAGCCACACTTGCAGGGTGTAAGTTCAGAAAAGGGGATGGGGTGTTCCCGCAGCATCAAAGTATTCATTACGCAACAGTAGAGTTTATTTCCTGATATTGCTGAATAGACTTCACCACAACAGCTATTTTGGGAGTAGCCCAAAATAGAAATCCAATCTGAGGATAAAAGGCAGTTAAGACAGTGAGTTTAATTAGAGCAGAGGCTGTCCAAGTACAGCCTGTTTGTATAAAGTTTTATTGGAATACAAGGCGGGGAAGCATGGGGACCTTTGTTCAAATCCCCAGCACCTACGTACAAAAACTGGGTATGTGCAAGTGCACCTGTAACCTCAGCGCTGAGGGATGGGGGACCTAGCTTCCTAGTCCCCTGTCAGGCTCCAGGTTCAGTGAGAAACTGTCTCAAGATCAGGCAGAGAGATAGAAAGTCTACCCAAGGGCTGGAGAGATGGCTCAGTGGTTGAGAGCACTGGCTGCCCTTCCAGAGGTCCTGAGTTCAATCCCCAGCCACCACATGGTGGCTCACAACCATCTATAATATATACATAATAAATACAGAAGAGAAAGAAAGGCTGCCCAATGTCTTCCTGTGGCCAGCTTTTACATCAGCACTACACTGATCATCACACACACACCACGCACATGCACATGTACACAAACACACACACACACACACACACACACACACACACACACACACACACAGCGCTGATTTCTGAGTTAAAGGACAAAGGCCATGGCTGGGGCCAAGGTATAGTTCAGGGGTAGGGCCCAGAATCAGGATGCAGGAAGCTATACATCCTATTAAAAATCATCTTTATAAAATTAATTTTTGGGCCTGGAGAGATGGCTCAGAGGTTAAGAGCACTGACTACTCTTCCAGAGGTCCTGAGCTCAATTCCGCAACCACATGATGATTCACAACCATCTGTAACGAGATCTGGTGCCCTCTTCTGGCCTGCAGTCGTGCATGCTGTATACATAATACATAAACAAATCTTTAAAAAAATTAATTTTCTTTGTACTTTTTAAGTACAGCTGTTGGAAAGTATTCGGTTCTGTAGACAGCTCACATTATGCATCCACTGAAGAAATAGCGCCTGTGTTCCACAGGCTCACAGGGTAGGAAACCAACAAGCTTAAAATCATTCTATTTGCATTTGGTCCTGGACAGCAATTTCTACCAGTCTAACACAGGCTTCTGCATTTAGAGAAACTCTCCGACATACAATCTCACCAGATGTTCTGATCTGACAAGGAGGAGGAAGGCCGGGGTGAGACTGTCAACCAGCAACAACAGCGGAGCATATGAGATACCAGGTATGAAGACTTTCCTCTAGCTTCAAATAGACCATGTGTGAAAGATCTTTCAAGACAGAAAGTGTTTCTCAAACATGGACATTTTCCCAACAATTCTGCTTTTAGTTTCTAAAACACAACACCATTAACTATCAAAAAAGAAACCCGTGAAGACAGACCTGTCAGTGCCTACAGCTGCGGTGAGAACCATGCAGAAGCGTGGACTGAAGCCAAGCCGGACAAGCCGGACAGGCCAGGATGGGGCGCACACATGGGACCGTCAGCACTCGGAAGGACTAGGCCTACCAGCCCTCCAGTGTTTGTAACAAGCCTTCCTCTCTCATTGTACCCATGGGACAGCCACACATTCAGACCTTAGTTGCTATTGTATCCCGGTCACGTAAGTGTTTCCAATCCCCGAACAGAGCCTGAAAACCACGCGCAGTGAACGTACGGTCAGCTGTTACCCTGAGGCAGGAGAATGCAAGCCCAGCCTCCACTCTTCCAGCTTCCTGCTTCTATCAGCCCCTGAACCTATGGTCCACTTCCTTCCCTTCTCTGGGGCTTTGTGTTTCACACTGCCCAGGGATGAGCTTCCTGCTCTCTCATCTCCACACTGCAACGTGGATGGACCCCCTCCCCTGCCCGTTCCTAGCACACTCCATGGCAGGGTGCCAGTCTTCATGCCAGCCTGTGGCTCCCTCAGCAAGGCATGGAGTCTCCCCCAAGTGTACAGAAAGACAATGTTATGATCCCATAGGACCAGCTCCCCGGCTTGCTGAATGGTGTGGGGGGTGGTGGTGATACCATTTCCTTCCTGAATTAAAATGAAAGAATGCCAGACGGTGGTGGCGCATGCTTTTAATCCCAGCACTCGGGAGGCAGAGCCAGGCGGATCTCTGTGAGTTCGAGGCCAGCCTGGTCCACAGAGCTAGTTCCAGGAAAGGTGCAAAGCTACACAGAGAAACCCTGTCTTGGGGTGGGGGGGTGGGGTGGGGGGAGGTAAAATAAAAGAGGAACTAACTGTGGTATGGACTGTCACATGGGTGTTCATGACCTGGAAGAAATCCCCAGGAGTCTTGTTCAGGTCAGTGGGCAGGACAGCATTTTTTTTTTTTACTCCATTTTACACTGAACACGGAGAGTTCCCGGACTGAGGCCACATGACCAGGCAGTTCTGACTCCTGGGCTCTTCCTCAGATGAAAACCCCAGGTGGGGTCCATGAGGGGCAGCAGTCCCTAAGGGGATACTTGCCAGAAGGACAGCAAGCTTTAGGAACTTTCACAATGGCTGACATGTGGCATTATGTTTACGGTATCTTTCAAATGTGCTGACCAATACTGAGTCAGCAAAAGGAAGTTAAAACTTGCCCTTGTAGGGCTGCTAAGACAGCTCGGCAGGTAGAGGTGCTTGCTGCTAAGCCTGTTGACCTGAGTTCCGTCCCCAGGACCCACGTGGTGAAAGCAGAGAAGGGACTCCCTACAGTCTCTGCCTTGTGCCCTGCACACACAAAATAAGTAATTTAAAAATAATGTAACAATAATAACAACAGATATCAACAGAACTCTACCCTTTACCATGGAACTGGGAAAGCGCCAGTCTAGAAGTTACAGTTACCAATGCTGACCCCAGGCGATGCCTATGAGGTGGATCTTCATCACAGTGTGCACACATCTGTCCTTCCTGCATATTACCCTGACACCCTGCACAGGGCATTGTGGACACCTTCTCTTTCTGTTTATCACTGCCAGGGTGATGGACAGGACGGTATCTTGACTTGAATCTTTCCTTGAAGTTGTGGGTGTAAACTGTCTACTCACAGGTGGGGTTGCGTTGCTGTTTAAAAAGTGCTCTAGCTTACGAAGGAGTGGACAATCCTTCCATTTTTTTTCCCATCGTGGTCTTCTCTCAACACTGCTCTCTAGGTGGCCCGTAGCCAGCCTTGCTAAGGACCACAACTGTACTCAGGGCAGCTGTTCTGAGGTGAGAGCATGCTACACCAACATGCAAAACAAAACCATTCAGCAGTGCCAGACACTCACTGTCCCAGCCTCTTGCAGTGGGAGGCTCAGCCACAATACCCAGTCCCTGCCCTAAGACCTGGCGGAAAAGCCAGAGCTAAGGAGATGTGCACAAACCCACATAAAGGACCCCAGGGAAAGATTTCCTTCCTAGTAATGGGAGGGCTCCCAGGGAGGAGGCTCTTAGGGTTCTGCTCTGACCCTTTCCAGGATGAATGTTTACTCTAGAAGACATGGCCTTTGTTTTAGTCAGATGGACCTCAATGACAGAATTTTTGCATGATGATGTTCTCAGAGTATGTGACACTTGGCAGCCATTTTGCAAACCCAAGGAGTTATAGACATGTTAACTGGAAGCCCCGGCACCATGGAAGCTCCAAACAAACCCTTACTGCAAAGCAGAACCTCAAAGCACATCAAGTGCACAGGTCCCTGTTGGCAGTTACCATCTGTCCTTTAGATCTGGAGTTTATGCGGAAGAAGACAGGGATACTGTACGCTGCACTTTTCTAGGCTGCTGGTAAGACAGAGGTCTTACGGAGGGGAAGAGGGTTCCTCCAGATAGGAAGACTGTCCCCAGTGATGAACCCTAAATGTCAAAAATATGCTCAAGGCAAGACAGTGTGTAGCAGAGGTCAGTCAGTGTGGGAACACAAGCTGGCCCTTGATGGTAAGCCAGACCGTCAAGTTCAAAGGTAGGAGTCAGATAGGAGGAGGGGACCAGAGTTCCCTGCCTCGGTGAGAATCACCAGGATGGCCTCATCAGCAGTGGCCACATGCCCAGGCTCCCTGGGGTGGGAGCTGTGGGAAAGCAGTACTCAGAGTGTAGAGAGGACCTGGGGAGGGAGGTTGAGATGCTGCTTCTGTAGGTGACAGGTGGGTTGTGTGGGTTCGGGAACAGATGTTCCCAAACCTTGCCGAGTTATGAGGTGAGCTCATGTGCTGTGGAAGCTCAGGTGTGGGAAGGTGTGGGGGAGTCAGGGAGGAAGGCTGCTGTGAAGGGGAACAGGGCTGATCAGAGAACACGTCAAGATGAGGTTGGGACCTGCAGGACGTCAGTGGCACACCATTTCCTCCCTGATCCAGGAGGTTGTGGCCCCTTAATGAGCATTCCGAGGTGGGCACAAGATTTCAAAGCTCAAATTTTTCATATGCAAGCTATGCTGCAATCAGAAAAAAAAAAAAGCTCATGTTGACCAAAACATTAACTGAGGCAAAGTGAAGTTCTCCAGGGGGGTCTTGAAGACCTTAAGAGAAGGATGGTGAAGCCTGTATGGCCAAGTGAAGGCCGTTCATACATTCTGCAGGGATGAGACAGCGGATTTAGAAGATTCGAAGTTTTAGAAACTAAAATGGGGTGAGGGGAGTTAAGCACTAGAACTCGAGCATCCATTAAGAAATGGGCTGGGGTGTATGTAGCTTGGTGGTGACTTGTATTTAGCATCCTCAAGGACCTGGACAGATCTCATTCTTGGGAAGCCTGGCCACCCAGTTCGCTAGCTATTCAGAGGCAGTCTTAAGCTAAGCCACTCAAGTCCCACCCCTGGCACCGAAAAGAATCCAAAAAGGTAGTGCCGCATGAGTCCCAGAATCACACAAGAAGAGGCCAGGTGTGGTGGAACACATCTCAATTCTAGCCCTAGAAGGCTAAGCAAGAAGACTACATTGTCACAAGTTCGAGGCCTGACAGGACTATGTAGAAAATTCCAGGACAGTGAGACTCCATTTCAGAAAAGTCAAAACTCAAAGAGACCCAGAGGAAGAGGATGGGAAGGAAGGTTTATTTCAATCTGACCAAGGCCCAGGAGGAGCTGACAGAAGGTCCAGGCCTCTGTATAAATCCCATCTGGGTCTCTCAGAGAGCAGCAGCTTTGGGTATAATCTGCTGCCTTCTTATCTAAAGAACCAAATGTAACGTTTTTTATCCTCTGAAACTAAACTGCAATCTCAAGCTATTCATCATTGTTCTACCGTTCCTCCGGCCACCATATGGAACAGGCCACAGCCCCCTCATTCAGACCCACTCTGACAAATCATGCCGAGAAATACAAATGAGGAGAGCAGCTGCCCCTCTCTGCTGGCAAGGACGCCCACACCGTTCATTAGAATGCTGAATAGGTAGAGAGCTCACTGGCTCACTTATCAAGCCCCAAGGTTATAGCTGTGCAATGCAATCAAGACTCGGAGGTAGAAAAGGCAGGAATTAAACAGGGAATGTGGGAACTAGCAGGTCGACATTCCTCCATGTCCAGACCCGGAAGATTGTCAAACTGAGATCTGGAATGCTTGGTCTGGGTGAACAGTTTCATAATGCTACATTCATGGCAGATATGGTATGTTGTGGTAGCCATCATACAAATGATCATATAGATGACAACCAGGAGAACAAGTGTACATGGATCCTTGCTCTGTAGGTATTTAAGACACAGACACAGACAGACAGACAGACAGACCACACACACACACACATACATCGGAGCTAAGAAGTCTAAATTGTCTAAAGAAAGATGAAAACAGCAACTTAGAAAAAGCCAAACCAAACATCTAGTCACCAAGCAGAGCCTGGTGAGAATGAAGATGTCCTCAGGCTCATGGCGGAGCTAAAACAGCCTTGAGACATCACCCCCTTCACCGGGACGAACCAAGATGAAGCAACTTAATTTGCATAAAAATGTATAGCGAAGAAAAAACTTCAGTAACAAATATAGGTGATTTATAAATATTCATGAACACATGCACAATGCTGGGGAAAAAAAGGAAATCAAATGGAGAATTTTATTTGATGATTGCTCAATGCAGTGTGCTGAGACACATGGGCAAGCCCTAGATAAATAAATCACACTGTCCAGCGGGAAGGCAGGCCTGGTGGGAGGGAGCCCGGTGAGCACGGTGTCCTGGCAGTCTTCCCTTCTGCTCAGTCATGTATTAAAGTGGCCGCTTGCGAGTCATCGTGGGAAAGTAGCCAGCCCACAGTATCTGTCTAGCGTATCTGTTAATGTCTGTTCAGTATAAATTAGAAACATCACACAGCATTATACGGAGCAGTTACAAGTTGCTAGGAAACAAGAGGCCAAAAGACACTCCAAAGCCAGGTTATTGCCATCCGTGGTTGGGGTACTCACCAGGACTCTATGCACACTAGGCTCCTGGTGCAGCAGAGCGAGGATCTAGGGACGACTGGAGCCCTCGGCCTGGTAGCATGCCAGTCTAGCTTTCTGAGTGACCTAATTCTAACTGCTTAAAATCTGGGTGTCCCCTCCCACTTCCAGACTGCTGCTTCCAGAGAAGTGCCCAACGGATGAAGCAACCACCTTGCCAGCTTCTTTGGCCAGTTATTTTTCTATCAATCAGTAAAACCTAAAGATTTGTATGAAAGAGCTTGATATCAACAAAAGCTTTTTGGTTTGTTTTGTTTGTTGAGACAAGGTTTCTCTGTGTAGTCCTGGCTATCCATGAACTCACTCCATAGATCAGGCTGGCCTTGAACTCAAGAGATCCACCTGTTTTTGCCTCCCTAGTACTGGGATTAAAGGTGTATGCCATCACCCCTCTTGGAGAAAAGTTTTTAGACTAAGCAAAATATTCAAACTAAGAGTGGCTGGGGATGTAACTGAGCGGCAAAGTACTTAGCCCAGCATACTCAAGGCCCTAGGTCCTCATTCACACAGTCAGACACACTCACACATAACAGGAAAGCAGCAATAATAATAAAAGGGATTAAAAAATTTTTTTTATGTATATATGGTAGTAGTAGTGGTGGTGGTGGAGGGAATTTCCCTGAACCCAAGACACAGCAGTCAGACTTCCAGCGAGACAACCTTCCTTCTGCTCACCTGACCCTGGAATACCATCTCTTACTTACTCATCATGATCCACTTTACCTCACACCAAGTATGCCCCAGCTTGCATTTAGAGAATAGTTTGCAGTGTTCTGAACTGGCCCTTCCCATTGTCTTTTCGAGAATGAATACGGATCTTTCACGAATTCTACTTGGGTAGATAGTGAAAAGTTTAGAAAATGAGCCCTCTTTTCCTGAACTACCACATAGCACCACCGTCCTCTAGCCACATGCGTGTGTTACTTTGTCCCATAGTGATGCAAAGGGTAATGGTGGGGTGTCAGCCACAGTGACCATCAGTGGTGACATGGGACCAGAGCGTAGACCAGGAGCTTTACAGATGCGTTCACAGGTAATCCTCAGGTCCTCCCTACAGTGGGTAAACCTCATCTCAAACCACTAATGACAAAGTGATCTCTCAGAAAATAGGTAAGACCCAGAGCTGGCTACATATAGGCAGGTGGCATTCACCTGTAACTGTCCTCCGGGGATGTTTAGAGAATGAATCATTTTGTCATTCTGTTAGCCATGGGTTGTCTAAAGGAAAGGTGACCTTTCTTACTGGCCAACAACACAGTTAACTTGTTCTTTGAGAACTATGAAAGCCTTTGCCATTGGCTCCACAAGGTGCGGCAATACAGTCCTCTCCAAGGCACTGCTATGGAGTCTCTACACCTGCAAGGCTTCCTGTAGGATAAAGCTGAAATTCTGATCGACAGGAAGGTCACAAAGGTAAACAAAGTTTGACACATCATATGATGGGGAACACTCTAAAAAGTCCTCGCAGGTCTGCCCCCATCCCCCCAAAAAAGAGTGGATGGTTTCGACTATGGCTGTGTGTCTACCATGAACAATAAAAAGTAAGAAAGAAAAACAAAACTATGACAACAAAATCCCTGTGCACCCATACCAGCTGTGCCTCCAGGTCAGCTGCTCAGGGTCTTTTGAATAGTCCCAAATCACCTTCTCAGTCATTCAAATACCTTATAGCAACATGTTGTGACAAGAAAGAGAAGCAGGCTGTGAGCAGGCCGGGGGAGTGTGCTACACGGAACAAGTACCCATTGTACTGCAGCTGTTCTTCTCAACCCAGCAAGAGAAAGGAACAGCTTTCGCCCCACCGACGACGTTGGCAGACCCCGAGGTGCTGTCGACCGTGAACTGCCGCCGGCTCGTCCCAGATAGCAGGAGCCAGCAGGAGCGACGAACCCTGATCCCTCAGGCTACAAGGCTGCAGGCTGCTGCTCTAAGAGGTGGTCAGTGGCGTGGCTTTGCAGCTCCAGCTCCGGACCCTCTTTGTTCCTTTGATACTCCGCCTGAGTACTAACAGGCTGTGCAAGAAGCCTGGAAATCAGAGTCAAATGACATCATGACCAGGTCCAACCTGTTCTTCCACCTACCTCCACAGGACCTCATTTCCCTAATTTGCAAGCTCCCGCTGCTGACGGAAGACTCAAGAGGGTTGCAACTGTGTGCACCTGTGGTCCAGTGTGAACCGACCAGCCTGGGCGCTGTTGGAATTATGTAATGCAATCCTCGACTCAAGTGACAGACCCACATTTCAGACTGAGACCAAAGGAAGAGCAGAAAACAAACAAACAAACAGAGCGACAAAATGAAGCTAATTTTTCTTCCCAAACTTCCTCTGGGCACAATTAATGTAAGACAATGATCTGTATTGGGTTTCCTTGATCCCATGGACTTCCTGTGGTGTAGCAAATCTTTTTAGTCTTCTATGTAAATATTGCAATATCTGTTTTTAAGTCTAGGCTGCCTTAAAAGAAGTCAGTATCTGTACATATCTCAAAGACATAAACTTCTGTTCCTTTCCCTAGGCCAGGAGGTGAAATCTCAGCTACCTATGTTTATTACTTTGCCTTTTTTTTTTTTTTTTTTTTTTTTTTTTGCTTTATTTAAAGAGAGCTTTTTAAAAAAAGCCAAAGAAACATGTTTTCTGGTGGATTCTTCACCCCATAAGGTTTGGGAGCAGGGAGAAGTAGCAATGCCTGTAACAGGGCCACTTCACTTCCATTTCTGAGAGGCAGATGCTGAGACTATCACCGTGTAATTCCAAAGTTAAAAGTATTCCCTTTCAAGCACAAGGCCGACCAGAGCAGCATCTGGCACGCTTTAATGAGCGGCTGCATCCTTTCAGAGGGCTGAAAGTAGGGCAACCATTCATCTGAGGGGTGGACAGTGTACAGCCACCACACAATGGTGTGCAACACACTGGCCTAAAGGCCCCCCAAACGTTTTCAAAGTCTGAATACAGCTTACTAAAACCATGCCATTTAACGCCAGGACTTCTAAATGATACAGCTTTCTAAGAGTAAACAGGAGGTTAAAAGCAACAGCAAATTTGATAGAAAAAGTTAACATGTGGGTGCCATCTCCCTGAGAGCAAATAATAATAATAAAAGAGTAAAAAGCAATAAACAGTTCTAATGCCCCCATGCAGAGGTTCATCTAGAGACACTGAGGGGCTACAACCTGTATCTACTCAGTAGGGGCCATAACCAGGGCTGAATCTCTTGCAAAGAACAGGCTAGACCACAACTACTCTCAACTGTCCAGTCCACCTGTCAGCAGGGCCCAGTGTGGCAATCTCTGCCTTAATCTGATCAAAAAGAAAATGGTAAGGGAGTATCTTCCATATGAAAAGTGGACAGGGAGGGAGGGAAGGGATGTGAAATTAAATCATGGAGATATTTCACTTCAAAGAGCCAGGCTGCACAGAACCGGAAAATCCAGGCAACTGCAACCAAAAAGTGGGTTAAAAAATTAAGGTGACCGTGAAACTCAAATATGGAGCTTCAGGCTGGAAAGATATGGTGGAAAGGGGCAGGTACTCACCAGCCAGGAGCTTCAGGAGAAAGAAGCCTGGATCCAGAGGCTGGAACAGGCAGGTGGGGGCAGAGCCCAAGGCCAGGCCTTCTCCTAGAGGAACCAGTCAAGAGCCTGGCGTGGGGGTGGGGAGGCTGGTCAGAGGGCGGGAAGGAGTGGCAGTTAGTAGTTAGCTTAGCGGTGCCCCTTGCCTGGGGGTGGGGTGGAGACCAGGAAGGAGGGCAGAGCATGAGGCAGGAAGCTTTCAGAAGGGTGCCACGAAAGGCTTTGATCCCACAGCCTCAGACTAGTTAAATATTCAGCAGTGAAAAGAAGCTTACTTAAGGGGACAGCCCAGTCCAGGCTACTCACCTCTTTTTTCTCTCTTGAAATTCAGAAGGTAGATATGTCTGTCTGCCTATCTCTATCAAGGTGTATTTATGTATGTGTGTATAACTGTATATCAAAGTGGGCCAGAAAAAGGGTTCAATTAAAAATTAACTTACACCAGGCATGATGGTGCACACCTTTAATCCCAGGCAGAAGCAGGAGGATCTCGGTGAGTACCAGGCTAGCTCAGTCTACATAGTGAGTTCCATGGCTGCCAGAGCAATATAGAAAGACCATCTCCAAAAAAATAAAATAATAAATTTCAGTCTTCACTCTGAAAAAATTACATTTTAATTTGAAGTTTCCCAAATATCCTATTAAGAATGTCAGATCAGCCGAGAGGGGGTGGTGCATACCATTAATCCCAGCATTCGGGAGGCTGTGAGTTTGAGGCCAGTCTGGTCTACAGAGATCCAGGACAGGCAAAACTACACGGAGAAACCCTGTCTCAAAAAACCAAAAATAAAATAAGTCAGATCATTTCAACTCATTACTTCTGGCAAATTTCTTGTTTGTGCTTTTAGTTTCTCTAAAGCACCCATTATAGTCTTAGTCAGTCTGTAAAGGCTCTTTATATCTTAAGGCTACCTATTTCTTGATTTGTAGTTGGCTTCAATGAACAGTAACTCTGCTACATGTATACATTTACAAATATAGCCATAACATGTATAAACTTAGATTTAGAAAAAAAAAACAAACTTCCAAATATTAAGACAGTACCTGCACATGAGAATAATACAGCAGTGATGTTTGCAACAAGAGAAATGATCCAGTAACAGAAACCTGACTTTCAAGTACTGCCATTGAGGGCTGGAGACATAGAATATTTTATAAAGCAATCCCTTTCATTCCTATGGTACAGGCAAGGCCCTGCGTTCATTCAGTAGCACACATGCACACACAGCCATTGACAGAATCATACAGCTATGAGAATGCTTCATGATGGCCAGATGGTGGTGGCCCAGGCTGGCAGTGGTGGTGCACATCTTTAATCCCAGCACTCAGGAGGCAGAGGCAGGTGGATCTTTGTTAGTCCAGCCTGGCCTACAAAGCTAGTTCCAGAACAGCTAGGGCTGTTACACAGAGAAACCTTGTCTCAAAAAATCAAATTAGGCTGAAAAAAAAAAAAGTTAAGATGATGATGCCAGTTTAGAGAAAGTAAGCAGAGCTGGGTATGGTGGCACCTGCCTATCATTCCAACTACCTTGGAGCAAGGCCAAGGAGGATTGAAAAGTCTTTTGATGTCTGTCTAGTCCACAAAGGAAGTTTAAGGTCAGTTTGGATAAGAACCCTGCCTGAAACTAAAAATATGATAAAGGAACTGGAAACATCGCTCAGATGGACAGGGTATTCAAGATCCTGTTTAGTACTCAGGAACAGGGATGGGGGGGGGGAGCAGTATATATACATTCGAGCGTAAACAGGATGGTATTTGGGTAGTGAAATTATGGATGAATAAAGAAAAAAAGTTCACCAATAACTTTCAAATATTTAGAGATCAATAAACACTTTCTTCACACTGGTAAGGAGTGAGGCAAGTGCTGTTGGTATGTTTCTTACCATTCTTTGTTAGATGTTTCTAAGCTGTGGGAAGAATCGAGCCTGAGAGCAAGGACCCTGCCCCCACTCACCCCAGGGTGAGATCAGGGAGCACAGTATGGCGAAGAGGGAAGGGCAGGTGAAGGAAGCTAAGGGAGATGTTCTACAGGCCAAGGAAAGCTTGATGGGGCTTAGAGCCTGGACCCAGCCCCAGCACGCCTCTCAAGATCCCACCCACAGGTCTTCCAGGAATCACCAAAGAGAAGGAGAGAAAGAGGATGGAGGACTTGGAAAGAATGAGGGTGGAGACTTGGGAAGAATGCTCTTTGTACAGCTGAGTTTTCTGGGAAGTACCAGAAGAGTCAGGAAGAGAAGTCACACACTGTGGGGGCTGCCTATGAGCATGCTAATGTAGGGCTTCATATGCTAAGAGACTACCAAAAGAAAAAAGAAAATCTGTCAGGGACGGCCAAGTGTCTGGGGCAGAAAGACTTCTGGAGGGCTGCGGAAAGGAGGTGGAGCAGGTGCCCGTCTACAGCTGTTCCTTCGCAGTGAGCAGCCTTTGTACAACCTTTGACCTGCCAGGAGGGCCAGCAGAGACAGAACAACATATGGGTAGTGAGAGATGGAGACACAGTGGTCCAGGTGCTTGGCAGGATACCTCTCCACACAGAGGGAGTAAGGACCTGAGAGAATCACTAGAGGCTATGACTATTTCTAGATGCTTATTTCAACAAAAAGCAGATTTAGCTAAGTAGCTGGCAGACCATTATTATTCACTGCTTTCAAATGTTGCTCTATTTAATATGAAAGACCACCTTCATATTGAAAACATTTAATCCCTCCCAGGACTCACTTAGCAACTGAATGGAATCAACCTAACCCATCCCACCCTCTTGGTGCTGGCAAAGATTAGCAATTCACTCTCCAAGAGTTCTTTCTTAGGGGACGTTTCCCTTTGGAGACCTGCAGCAAAATGTGCCTATGCTTCTTCATAAATTTCTCCAGCATGGTAGCAATGTTGGTGTGTGTGTGTGTGTGTGTGTGTGTGTGTGTGTGTAAAAAGAGCTCACATTATCCAACAGATCAATTAATTCACCTACCTTCTCACATCTCCACACTTGTAGAACCCGGTTTAAAAGGCAGGTTTAGGAAGAGTTAACTCTTGTGCAGATTTCTATACAGCACACGGCACAAAAAACAAACAAACAAACAAACAAACAAACAAAAACTAGAAGACAGTAGTAATAAGCTTTTGGGAGAAACATTTCAAACAAAAGACACCATTCTAAATTTCCTCTTCAACTCATTCACAATGTTTTTCTTTAAATGCTTGGCATCTTGTCAAAAATAGATCACACAAGCAATGCCTCAGCTGATAAACACATCAATGTCCTTCATTTTTACAAAGGATTATTAATATTTCAAACCTGTGCAATCCAAACCAGCACCTCCCCCACGGTTTAGGGATCCAACAGTTGGGTGCTCAGAGGCAACCAAATCCACTCCTTTGGTGTTTCCTCACACAGTTTTACACTACAGCAACCACTACGAAGTAGACGAAACTTTTAGGCAGAACCCCAAAGAAGGAAAAAACGAGACAGAACAAAACCCTACCTTGGGCTTTCTTCCCCTCCCTTCAGGGTTCGTCCACTGCGAACAGCTGCATCTCCAACCTCCAGAGGAAGGAAGGGCCCAAGAGCATCTAAGTTGACAGACAGTCCTTGCTATCTGAAGCTTGCCTTTTATGTGGTGTCTGGGGCTGTGCTTGCTAATTCATTCCCGATTCTACTCAAAGAAGCCCAGCCTCCCAAGGCTGCCGTGATAGGAATTGCTGATGACACTTTTGACTGTAGGCACAAATGAGGGAGCCACCGTCCGCACACTGACAAACATGCAAATTCATGCAAGAGTCCAAAGAGTCTAAATGTTCAAAGATTTTATATATATATTTAAAGACGAAGATGCCCAAGGACAAAAAAACCTCGAGTCTTTTTAGCTGTGATCTTGGAAAACCCACCCGGAGAACACCACTCTTCACTTGAGCTCAGCCTCATTTACAGCTATTTATCCAGCTCTTTACAGAGGCCAGCTGAATAGTTGCCATGACAACTTGGTAAACAGGGCTGAAGTGACCACTGACTGAGGGGTTTACTGTATTGTTTTGTTTGGGGAGAAGAATGGTTGCTTTAATGGTTCCTTTTACCAAAATTTCCTCCAAAGGTAAAGCTGCCTTTTCACAGATCTTTCGTATGAGATACTCTCTAAGCAAAAAGAAAACTCTAGAAACGTGTCCCAGCTGGGGGAGATGGGCAAAGCCAGTCAGGAATATATTGGAGGCAATCAGAAAAATGGAATTATTGAAGGTTACTGATGTGGGTGTGTACGTTCCATTAAGTACACAGAGGAAATGGAACCACCTCTAAAGACCTCACTTGTAGTTAGTTAGAAGAGCTGGCAGTCTACTTAATTCTACAAAACCCCACACTTTCATTCTGCACATAACTTTTTCCCTGTATAATAATACAATATCATTCATGTTTCCTTGTGTTCCATAGAAAGCTAACACCTCGGTCAAGTCATCACAACTAATCTTATAAGATATTTCTTGAAAAAGATATTCATTGCAATTTAAGCCAAATGTGAACATTCAAGAATCTGGATACATTAGTGACACTGTGAAAATCAGGGTCCCCTTTTAGGGTTCTTCGTTTGTGTTTTTGAGATAGGGTTTCTCTGTGTAGTACTGGCTGTCCTGGAACAGGCTCTGTAGACCAGGCTGGCCTTGAACTCACAGAGCTCCACCTGCTTCTCCCTCCTGAGTGCTGGGATTAAAGGTGTGCGCACCACCACCACTGCCGCCGCCATGACCCTTTTAGGGTTCTAAGTATTGATAATTAAAGAATTAAAGAATGGACTCAAATGGAAGCTGGAAGACAAGTTCACTAGCACTTAGAGGAAGACCCTGGAGCAGGCAAGGTGCAAATCCTGCTGCCTGCAGGAAGAGGAGGAGGAAGAGGAGGAGGAGGAGGAGGAGGAGGAGGAGGAGGAGAGCAGAGTTAAGCAGGCATGGGGCTTTGGAGAAAGAGTGCAGACCAAAGCATTAGGAAAACCATACTTGGGAAAGAGACAGAAGCAAAGAAACAGTTTTGATCTGTGTCACTCAGAAAAGCAGCAGACTTAAAGCTCCCAGGCTGCGGCTCTGTGAGGGAGCACAGTGCTCTAGGGGGCAGAAAAAGGGCATCATTAAAGGGCAAGTCATTCCTCCCACCTCATTAGGCTGGCTTCAGGTAAACCTGCCTCCCTAAGGGCGGTCCCTTGGTCAGGCAATTGGTCTGAAATCATTACTTTCAAGCATGTCAGAATAAAAGCCGTAAATATTGAGTATATTCTCCACCACCAATGTAAGGCAGGCACGGATTACTTCACACGGTACTATGCAGCTGCTTTTATGTCTGCACACCTCGTGAAGCACACAGAACCACCCATCCACGTAGATGTCGTCAAGAAAGTCGTCATCGCCAGGCAAGACAGGGCTCAGAGAGGAAGGCTTAGCCGAGCCTAGGCATACACCTCGGAGGGGTGTCTCTTTCGTCCCCCCCCCATTGCGTGTGGGGCTTCTGTGCCCCGCAGTGCTGAAATCTCCCTTGCAGACAACAGGCCAGGGTGCATCTGAATGTGCTAGACCAGAACCCTGTGCATCCAGAGCCGTGGGGTTAACCCTCAGAGTCCTGGGCACAGAGGGTGAATGACCCAGTGGCCCGGGCAACAGGAGCTGAGGTGCAGGTGACCTGGTGAGAAACCTGGCCAACAGAAACTAGTCCCAGTCCCAAAGGAGGTAGCTCTCTCCTCCCACCACGTGGACTCTGGGGGTCAAACTCAGGTTATCAGGCTTGGTGGCAAGAGCCTACACCTGCTCATCCATCCCACTGGCCCTTGAGTGACATTTAAAGGAGATAAGAAGAGCTGGCAAGATGGCTAGGTAGGTAATTGTGTGTGTGTGCTGTGCAGGCACGGGGTCTGGAGTTCTGACCCCCTCCCCCCCCACCTGTTAAGAAGCTAGCTTGGTCACGGTATGCCCGCGACCTCAGTGCTTGGAGCAGGGGGTCCAGACACGGAACAGGAATATCTCTTGGGCTTTCTGGAAGCTGGCCGACCAGGTTTGGTAAAACAGTATCTCCAAAAGAATAAAGTGGAGTGATACAGGAGGACATAGCATGTCTTCTTCTGGTCTCCACAAGGGAGTGCACACCACACATACTAGTGAGTTCAACACACACACACACACACACACACACACACACACACACACACACACACAATATACTCACACAAATGCATAAAAAAAGATACTAGTCCAGGGAAGACTGCTGTGGATATTATCACTCTGTATAAATAAAATTCTGATTGGCTAGTGGCCAGGCAGGAAGTATAGGCAGGACGAGAGAGAAGAGAATTCTGGGAGGTGGAAGGCTGGGGCAAAAGAGATGCTGCCAGCTGCCGCCATGACAATGAAGATGTAAAGGTACAGGTAAGCCACGAACCACGTGGCAAAATATAGATTAATAAAAATGGGTTAGTTTAAGATAGAAGAACTAGATAACAAGAAGCCTGCCACGGCCATACAGTTTGTAAGCAATATAAGTTTCTGTGTGTTTACTTGGTTGGGTCTGAGCATCTATGGGCCTGGCTGGTGAGAGAGCTTTGTCCTGACTGTGGGCCAGGCAGGAAAACTCTAACTACAGAAGACAGATTATGTTTCATTTTTTTTTTTTCTTTCTTTTTTTTTTTTTTTTTTTTGAGTCATGGTTTCACTATATTGTAGCCTTTGGTTGCCCTCAGATTCACAGAAATCTACCTACCTCAGTTTAGATTAAAGGTATGCGGCTGTTTCATACTTTATCAATACACACATCATCTAGATGTATCTGATCAGATGTCATCTAACTGCTGTCCTCTAACCCCAAACAGTCCCCACAGTGCAGCATCCTGCCTGGTGTGAGTGAATTTCACCACATCCCTTCTACTACCGTCCCAAACCGTGAAGCTAATCATCCAACTCCTCTTGTCCCCTTCGGTGTGGTTACAACATTATGCTGCAGGGCTGGAGCCTAGCTTGCATGAGGTCCTGGGTTTATCCCCAGCAATAGGAAAGCAAGACAAAAATCGCTACAGATCACCCGAGAAATAAAGTCATTGAATCCAATGGCCTGGGGACTGAGGGGCAGGGTATGTACCTGGTAGAGGAATGATCTCTATAGAGGAATGATCTCTATTTCATGCACTTTGTAAAGGAATGGCAAAAACGTGGAGGACCAGCATTGTGTCTGCGTGGAATAGCAGGCATCCTTGCTAGTTTTTATTCTACCTGCAGTGGCAGAAAGAATCTTAGATTCGTTAAAGCAGGATACTAGATAATGTTTGGACTGAACAGTGATGTATAATTCCAGAAAGAATAATTCAAATATTAAGCTCCAACGTCTAATCTTTCTGCTTTACTTTTTGCTGTGGGCAGATCTGCCACCCATACATCCTTGACCAGCCATGGAAGATACCATGCAGAGATCTCAACATTTGAGTAGGAAGCACCAACCCACAGATGGAGAAGGGTTTGTGAAAGAGCCCTGGTATGACTGGAAAGCTAAGGGTATCAAATAGGAGAAGGGGGTCACTTGATAGAGACAGTTGAGGTGAATCAGCAATGCTAATATGGCAAGGCTCACCCATAATACAGATGCCATTTCTATCTATCTTGACTTCTGTGAGGAAACATGTTTTTGAAAATAGTGTTATATTATTAAAATTTGGACAGAAATCTTCTGGAATCCATAACGCTTCCCTCCTCAAATCTAGGCCCTCATCACACCCATGATAGAGAAATGAGGCATGGTAGTCAGGCGTGGTTCAAGAAGCAGGCTTGGCCGCTGCTGTGGGTACTGCCCCCAGCTTCACCTTCGCTTCCTGGAACTGCAGACTAGTTCTCACAGCAGGGATGGCCTCCCAGATACTCATCAGTCTGTCCACTTCTTTAATTCTCTTCAGAATATCCTCAGGCTTTTCTAAGGAATGTTAATGAGAGCCCTTTCTGATGGGATCTCACATGCTAAAGTACTCGGCAGGGAGAGATCACAGGCCAGGATGCCCTAGGGGAGAGATTCAGAGGAGGCCCAGCAGGTTTGCCTTCAATCCAGAAGTCTCCCTGGTCCTAGGGCAGTGTTTGGCCAGCAACTGCTACACCCTACAGTATCCCAACAGAAGCTGAAAGGGTACACCGTCATCTTAATACAACCCAGGGGCTACACCTGTGAACCATGGAGAGGTTCTAGACTCAGGGGAGGGCTACACCCTCCCAGGCAGTCCCAAGGCCAGGGCAGAGGGCAGACAATTTAGGAGTAAGTTTTCTTAGCTCCTCCCCACCCCCTCAACATACACACACTGGGAGGGGGGTGCAGGGAAGGATGGGGGAGAGAACCAGTAACAAAACACACACACACACACACACACACACACACACACCAGGGAGAGGTTGGGGGCAGCCAACATGCCAGTAACAAAGCCACAAAGGATCTCAGATTCTTCACACTTGAATGACTACCCTGGGTTCTAAACAACTGGTGTCGGGAGGGAAGGCTGTTGGCCCCCAGACACATGCTGTGTGGCCTCACACATCTGGTCACTGTGTGACTCCTCCAGCAGCTCCCTTTCAATTCTAATCCAGCTCTCTAGCTGACAGACTTCGTAGAATTGTGGTTGTCCTTGTTGGCCACAGAACCGGTATAAAACTCTGTCCAAATCACCCATCATGTCCATCCTGAGGATACGTAAACACATCCTCAGATATTTGAACACACCTCCAGTCTCCCATAATGAACTGACCTCATCCCTCCCCTCAGATCCTGTAGGGAGGGGAGGTAAGAATCCCTGTGAAAACTTCTGGATTTATCTTTGGACTAAAAACTTTTGTGAGAAATTCCAAGTTGGTGTTCTATGTGTCACAGTACACAAGGGGCAGTGACAGAACAATATCCTGATGGAACTGAATGGTTGCTAATCACGGCATGGCTTGGTCTCTCCATATTCTAATTAGCATTCTTTTCACTCATAAACCACACCTACGTTTTAGGTCAGAGACAAGTTGGCTCTTGTGTCAGGGCCTTCACAGTCTAGAGCCTGTAAAATGGCACCAAGATATTTCTCACAAGCCATCCCATGGCATGTGACTAATTAGTGTCTGCAGTAAGTCAGGAGGACACAAGGCCAAGAGCCAAGGAAAACAGAGTTGAGTTGGATCACTCTGTAAAGTACAAAATTCAAAGTAATTGGGTACAATCAAATCTCAGCATGTACAAAAAACAAGAAAAAAAAAAGAAGTAATTTCTCCAATTCTGGCTACAGATAGGCTTTAAGATTTTATGGTATAGTCTGAAGGAAAAATGAACTTTGTGCCATCCAACAACAGGAATCATCAAGGATGGAATTTTTCAGAATGACATTTCTGTCTTTAAAAAGTCAACATCAGGGCACCTTCCCATTTCAGCAAATCTGAGATGCTAACACTGATAAGAGTTGCCCAGGCATGTCTCATGGAAGAAAACGGTTTGATTAAATTGTGGCGCACCAGAAATCTAATGGGCACCCATGTTCCCAGGACTCCAACTGAGAAAAAGATGACAGGCTCAAAGGACGAGATGTGACATTATTAGCCTTATTTCACAGAAGGGGAACACTGGCAGATTAGGTCACTCCTGCTGGAACACACAAGAGCACATCTGTGGAATCAACACAATGTTAAGCCAAGAGCCCAATGTCAAATGATCAGGAGGATACTGTTAGCAGCAGCTGCAGAGCTGGGACAGTGAGACCCAAGTTCTAAGGGGACAAAGGCCAGGTCAGATTTCTCATCTTTATCTTTTCTGTTCTTCCCCATGACAGAGTTCTAGAAATTACTACCGGGGTGGGGGTGGGATAAGTCTCTCTCTAAAGAAGCCTTCCTAAGAGGCTTGCTCAACAAATGACAATTACCTCATTAACATTTTGTTTGGGCTCAGGCTGTATGTCAGTTGATACAGTACTTGTCTAGCATGCAGGAGGCCCTGGGTTCAATCCCTAAGACCGTATAAAACTGGGTATGATGCACATACCTATAATCCCAGCCTTCAGGAGGAAGAGGCATTAGAAGTTCAAGGCCAGTCTCAGCTACACAATGAGTTCAAGGACAGAATGGAGTACATGAGACTCTATCTCAAAAAACAAAACAAATCAAACCTCCCAACACCCACACATTTGTGGCGAGTTTTCCATTTACCTTTGAATTCAGTAATTGCCCACAATACCCTGTTTCTCTTGGTGAAACAGCTTCTCTTTTTCAAACTGCTTCTAACCAAGTCATGATATTTTAAAAATCTACCCTTAAGTCATCTTGTTATTAAAGTACTGAAGATAGGTCTGGAGAGATAGTTCAGGCTGGTTGGCGGTGGTGCACGCCTTTAGTCCCAGCGCTTGGAGGCAGAGTCAGGCAGATCTCTGAGAGATCTCTGAGAGTTCGAGGCCAGCCTGGTCTACAGTGTAAGATCTAGGACAGGCACCAAAGCTACACGGAAAAACCCTGTCTCGGAAAACCAAAACCAAACCAAAACAAAAAACAAAAGAGATAGTTAGGGGTTAAGAGCAATTGTCCTTCTTTCAGAGAGAGGACCCATGATCCATTTCAAGCATACACATGGTGGCTCACAACCATCCCTCACTCCAGTTCCAGGGGATCAGATGCTCTCTTCTGACCTCTGAGGGCACCGGGCACTCATGTGGTGCACAGACATAAATGTAGGCAAAAGACCCATACACATAAAATAAAATAAGAAAATCAACATTTTCTTTTAAATTTAAAAGATAAAGTGCTTAAAATACAGTCACTTAGCTTATAACCTTCTCAGAGTATTTCACAACAAAACTAAAAAAGAAAACTTAAAAAACAAAAACAGCTACAACAGAAAAGCATACTAAATGTTTTTTCTTATCTGCATTTTGGAGCTGGGTCCAAACATTTTAAACCAAATAATAAAGAAAAGATATAGGCTTTACAATGTCTGCTTTCAAAGTAGTTATTTCCTGAATCCAGATGGCATCACTCAAAAGCTGACTCACAGGCTCAGAGGACGAAGGATTTCTCACTTACCGCCAGGTTCCAAGAACATCATATCCATTTCTAACCATCTATGATGGAAGGACTTTGGAGGAACCAAATCTAAGGGTAGCCACTTTGGGAGGCTGTCCTTTCGGAGAGCCCAGGCTGGCCCTTCAGAAGCCTTACCTTCTGTGTGTTGGGCTTGAGGCACCGAACAAAGAAGGGATTAGAGGAGCTTAGAGTTGCCATTAAGGAATGCAGGGAGTCCTGTCAGGGGGAAGAGGACAGAGTTTCATCAGAATAAAATAAAAAAAATAACAAATCAGAGAAATGAGAGCTTTTCATTTTAAACCATCTCACCATAACACAAAACAAGGCAAAAGATCTCACTTAAATATTTAGTCTAGAGCGTGACACATGAAGCTCCAATTCAAGACCTTGTTTCATTCCCCTGTGGGGTCTAGTGGATATCTACTTCCCCAAACCTCAGTCCCACATCTTTAAAGTGGAAATAATGACATATACTCCCAGGGCGACGTGAGAGTGGGCACAACAATGGATGCAAAGCAGTTGTTCCAGTAACTGGCCCAGGATGAGTATTTAATAGATGGGAGCTGGCATGACCACATCTTCTCTGTGTAAAGCCTGCACTTCATGCTACAGACCCAGCGCTGTCAAGCATACTAAAGTGCACCTCCCTCCCCTCAGTCTCCAGCAGCACAACCCTGTGCATCCTAGGGAGTACCCTCACAGGGCGGAATTCATCAGTGTCTGCTGACTGACAAAATGCCATTGCCCCCTTGGTCAGGATTTCCGCTTAAGGACAAATAGATAATTGAAGGAGGGGGAGGTGGTCTTCATAGGCTGTGCTTCCAAATGACTGAAAATGCCTGCACATCCAAAATGCTGATGCTCTTGATTTCCCCTGAATTTGGGTAACTGGCATCACTGTTATTTAGATACAGAATGCTCATTATTCCCAGGTATGATACTGTATGATATATATATATATGGGAAAAAAATACTAGACGTGGGAAGAAATACACCCTATTTTCCCTTGAGATGTTAAATACCATAATGATGATTCAGGAAGACAAAATAAGCCTTCTAAAGGAGATATGCTATTTCTTTTCTTCTCTTTTTTTTTTTTTCCTTTTGAGACAGGGTTTTTTCTCTGTGTAGCTCTGGCTGTCCTGTGTAGACCAGGCTGGCCTTTAACTCACAGAGATCCGCCTGCCTCTGCCTCCCAAGTGCTGGGATTAAAGTGTATGCCACCACCGCCTGGCAAGATGTGCTAGTTCAACAGTTTAGAATTAAATGGCTTTCCCTTATTTAATTAAAGTTGTTCCCATGCATTGTGTGAAAAAAAAAAAATATATATATATATATACTTTTAAAAATATTTCAATATTCTACACACACATTTCAAATTCTCTTCTACTTGGATCTGTATATGCATCTCTTTTATAGATATATTAAATGTTCCAGGTTCTTCCTGTGGTAAACCATCAGGACAATAACCTACTAAATATGTTGTTGTAAATATTAATGTCTAAATGTTTTTGAACATTTGCATGCCTATACAGTCCTTCTCAATATAAAATAAGATTTGAAGGAATGAAATATTTCTACTTTAATGACACTGGTAATTATAAGGTTGTCACGCTACTGGAGGGAAAGAATAGTACAAATCACTTTGCTAATTTAATTTATAAAATCTAAAGGAAAGTCAAAATATTCATGTGTATACCTTTTTTGTTCTTTTTTGTTTTGTTGTGTTTTATGAGACAGGGTTTCTCTGTGTAGCTCTGGCTGTCCTGGATCTCAATCTGTAGCCCAGGCTGGCCTCAAACTCACAGAGATCCGTCTGCCTCTGCCTCCTGAGATTAAAGGCAGCTGCTGCTGCTGCTGCTGCTGCTGCTTCTTCTTCTTCTTCTTCTTCTTCTTCTTCTTCTTCTTCTTCTTCTTCTTCTCTTCTTCCTCCCCCCCCCTCCTCCTCCTCCTTAAGTGTCAGAAATGGAACCAAGGTCCTTAAGCATGATTAAAAAAAAAAAAAAAAGCCGGGCGATGGTGGCGCACACCTTTAATCCCAGCACTTGGGAGGCCGAGGCAGATGGATCTCTGTAAGTTCCAGGCCAGCCTGGTCTACTGAGCAAGATCCAGGAAAAGTGCAAAGCTCACAGAGAAACCCTGTCTCAACCCCCCCCCCCCCCCAAAAAAAGCAAGTACTCAACTACTGAGCTACATCCTCAACCCCCAAGATGCATACCTGTGAAACTCTGCCTGCCTCAAATATGTGCTACAACAGAAGCGAGGTCCAGTCTCCGGGTACACCTTACACACACCCTATTCCTGCCTTGGTTCTCTGGATCACAATAACCACAGAGTCGTGTAAGTGAGTCAGGAGTGCAGACTGACCTTGAACTGTGAGCTGACTGTGGGTCGCCGGTGTTTGCTTCCACATTTCAGGGTGTCCTGGTTGTTGCGGCTTGAGACATGTTCAAAGAGGTCATAGATGAAGTCAAACCTGTGTGAAGGAAGAGCAGGGTTGTGAGGTGTGCACACACGATTGTCAGGTGCCCAGTCAGTGTAATTACAGTGCATTTCCATAATGATAATTAGCATAGTACACTGAGACACTGAGCCGTAATAGCATACAAAAGATTCAGCCAACCAGTGCGTGGCGGCCACACTCGGCAGAAGAGAGAGGAAACTGAAAAGCAGTGACCTTGGGTGGGGTATCACTGAGGAATAGGCCTGTCTGGAGACTCACCTAAACTCCTCTGAAGCCTTCACTTCCTCCTCTGCACAGTGCAATAGAGCTGTCTCTCAGGATGTACAGGGGACAACCTCCCATCCAAAGCTATGCCCCAAATGCTCAAGTCCCTTATTTATGACAGGGCAGTGTATTCATGGAACCTACACACACATCCTCCCATACACCAAACCATGTCTAGATTATTTACAGGAACAACACAACGGGCATTCTCCATAAATAGGTAACGTGTCATTGTTTAGGGAATAATGGCAAGGAAAAAATTCTGTTCACGTCCTGGCACTCCTTTTTTTTTCTGTTTTTTTTTTTTTTTTTTTTCTCCCCCGGCACTCCTTTTAAAATTAGGACAGAGACAGCCGGTGACCCTGGTCTCTGGCTATCCAGCCTATGAGTTCTTCACCACAACAAAGCTAGTCCACTTCAAACCAACGGGCAGCTTGTATTTAAATGTATCGTTTTAAAGCTAACAGCCAAGGCAGCTTTGACAGGTAACATGCTGTGGTCTTTTCCCAGCATCCTGTATTTTCCGCAGGTCTGAAAACTCATCTACAAATAGAAACAGCTGATAATAGTTTAAGCGGTGCATTTTCACATTCGAGAACAGAAACTTGAAGATCCAACACTTCAGATTTGGAGAGCAGCCTGGCTCCATTCACCTCAATTCATGGCTGGCTCAGCGACAGGATGACCACCTGGTATTTACACTCTGAGAAGCAGCATAGCTTTTTAACAATTGTCTACTTCCTTCCTTAGGTATTAAAAGTTTATTTTTGTGTATATTCATGCTAGATCCCCCCCCCCCCCGCCCCCAATGGTTTGGAAAGCCAACAAGAAAGGGCTTTGTCTCAAATCTTTCTCTTTCACTAAGTCGCTGGACAATAGCGAACTTCCTGGCTTTAATAGATACAAATAGCTAAGCTAACCATTCAATTTTCTGTATGTTTTCCTTAACTCTCCGTGGTGTGCATCTGCAATTCCTGAATGAATGAATGAATGAATGAATGAATGAATGAATGTGTAATATGTTTATAATTCTGGTTGCATGAACACTTGCTTAATTTTCTTGACATCTCACAACAATGAGAAACAGGATCCTATAAAACGGGACTTGAAATTAAAACAGCTCAGTGATTGTAGTGGGGAAAATCAGGCTGGACTGGTCAAGATGAGGTTTCTGAGTCAAACATACTTGAGAGCTAAGCTCGGCCTCTGGCTATAGCTGAGATACCGCCCTCAGCAAGGACTCAACTGCTGCCAGCCTCGGTTGCCTTGCCTGAAACACAACTGATGAGAGCATCTAACTCATGGGTTTGCTGTGGTTTCTGCCTCACTAAGTGGTAGGCCTTGCTACTATATTACAGCCCTTTGGTCATTGATGAAATGTTGTCTGGAGAAGAAGCTAAGTCATTGCTTCCACAATAGCAGTCTGCTCTGCATTCACACAAATGGCAATCTGCTTGCTCATGACTTCCTGGAGGAGACCCCACCTACCTGCTTTCCCTCAGCAGGTTGAGAAGGTCATCTCTAAAGGTGTCCCTGTTCTTTTCCAGGATGCCTCGGACATCATACTGCACCTTGTTTAAAAACGAAACAAGAGAAAGAGTTATACTCTTAATAAATTAGTTGCAAGTTATGATCAACTACTCTAACGCTTGGGGTACAAGATCTCAGGGTGGGGCACGGACTAGACTCAAACTTAAGACCCTGCTGAGTTCTGAGATTACAGGCAGATGCCACCACACGTTGCTGGCAAATTCTGTAAAAGCTAGACTTGTGAAAAGCAATCACGTTAACAAACTTGTGCCTGGCTTCTCAAACAGTGACTTCTCATGAGCACTAGGTGGGCAAATATTAATAAATACCCTGTTTGATGTATTTGTTTGTCTGTTTCTGTCAGGCTAATGCAGCCCAGGCTGACTGCACACTTTCCTCTATAGGCAAGAATGACCTTGAATTTCTGATTGTGGATGAAACTCCCAGAAACCACAACAATCTACCTGGCTTGACCATTCTATACTGGTTAAGCAGCACATAATGACTGTGGGCAGTTTGGAATGTTGTAGGTAGGGGGCCTAATTACAAATCAGCTTGGGCTATCTTGGCCTCTTGAGTAGCCATTATCCTCCTCCGGTATGTGACTTACTGTCCTTGTGACCATCATATGAAACCTTAATTCAACAGGCCACTAACTTCCTCCAACAGGAAAGCAATGAATGTCCTCTGTGCACCTGAAGTCTGTAGCAGCGGCTCTCTGCTTTCTTTGCTGTACCTACTACCTACCCGGTGTCCCCATCAATGTATCTGAAGCGAGTCTTGATTTATAATTTTCTCTGTTCTGTTACTATAAAATGGAAATGTTACCACATTGGAACATGATGTTTGGGGTAATCTACCCATCTTCCCAGGTATGGTCATTCATATTTGGCTTCAGAATAAGACTTCCTCTTGCCCCTTTGCGGTGAGAATTATATTCTGGCATGGCTATGACCTTTCACTTCTGATCTTTCTGCTTCCACCGCCCTTCAGGTGTGCATCACCATGTCTGGTTGATGTGGTACTGGGCATCACACTCAGGGTTTTTCATATTCCTAGTAAGTGCAGTGGCAACTGAGCCACATCCCAACCCTCAATAATGTCTTAAGAAGAAATTACCTCTCCAGCATAGTGTTTCACTCCAAAGTTGTTGACCGCAACCCGGGGCTTCACATAAAAGTGGTTATTCTAATGTGAAAAAAAAACCCACAAAAGCCTTATTTTACTCATTGATTTCCTTTGACTTCTTGAGAAATCTACATTTAACACAAGGCAAGAGTTGTGCCAAAGCTAGCCTCAGACCACCAGAATTTTGGCATATGGCAAGGGATGGACCCCATAACCATTGCTCTCAACCGTGTCGCGACAATAGGTTAAAGACGTCAGCCGTCCACTTAGGAAATAAACTTGGGCATATTCGTTCCAGCCCCCCAATGCTAACTTTTTTTCAATACAGGTCTTAGGAAGTAGGGGAGGAGGAAAACTTCAACTTCAGGGACACTGGACATTAAATGTGGGAGGCATGGCAGAGCCAGCAGCGCTGGGCCCCTCACTCAGCATCTCCATGCTCAGCTCTGCAGCTCAGACAGAAAAGGCTGGTTTTGACATACAGCGTGTTGATTGTGTAACTTCTCCAACAAGGTGCTGTCTGTGGCTTGAGGAAAATGGCTCTCTTCATTGATCAAGGCAAGGAGGCCAAGTTTCTACAAGAGGAGAGACAGAGTTTGAATGAATTAAGTGAGGAATGTCTGCCTTTCAAACCACTTCAGAGTTCCGACCCGGTCAGAGCTTAAAAAAGAAACATCACTGCATTCTCTGGGGCTGAAAAATTCAGAATGAAACCCGCAAAGAAAACCAGTGAAACTCTAGACGTCTTTTCAAAAAATGGGACCCACTGAAACGTAACGGATAAACTTGTACACCTGGCAGGTCTACCAGTGATGCTGACAAGGATTTGCAGGTCCTTAACATCTAAGTGAGGCCAGTTCACACACACTGCTGATTCTAAAATACCAAGTTCAGTGAGACAATAGCCTGGAAGCAGCCAAGTATTTAAATCCAACCTCACGGTGCATTCACACTCATGTTTCCAAATGGCCCATTGTGTTCTAAACATTCACATCTTTGATGTGCGTGTTTGCACAAGTTATTTTGTTCCCATAAATATGAATCAGCCCAGCTGGACACCCTGGGGACTTCAAGCATTCATTCTCCCACTACCCATTACCTTCTCAATCAAGTCTAGGCATTCTCCATTGTCTATCCAGTCAATATCTTCCCACACCAACCCTTCTCTGGGGGAAGAAGAGAAAGGGGCCATGTGAAATCAAGACACACCTTCACACTAACTTACTGATTAAAAACAAAAAAAGGTTCTGAAGTGGAATCCTGGGGGCTTACCTGCTATATTCCAGTTGTTCTAAAGAAAAAATATGTTTGTTGAAGTATTCCTGAAGCTTCTCGTTTGCATAGTTGATGTTGAACTGTTCAAAGTGGTTAACCTGAGGGTGGAGATACAGTGAGTAAGTTCTTCAGGGCTCTTGAGAGTACCCAGACAAGTGAACAAGGGGCAGAAGAGAGAAGAAAAGTCTACAGGGGAAAACATCCAGTGCTGCTTTAAGAAAAGCGTTGCAGAGCAGCTTCCAAACAGAAGATGCTCGTCATCCTGGTTTCTGCAGGCGTACCTCGAAGTTTTCAAATCCAAAGATGTCAAGGATGCCAATCGATTTGAAGTCTTCTTTGCCCTTGATCCGGCCGTTGATCTTCTTGATCACCCACTCAAAGCAGCGTGCATAAAGTGCCATGGCCAAGGAGTCTCTGCTATCCACTGCCTGGAGGAGGAGAGACCATGTCAAGAGGCATAACCAACCTGTCCCATCCCACTGGGGGACACAGTACTCTGCGGGAGGACTTGGTCCTCACAGCCAAGCGAATCGGCGTCACCCAGGGAAACAGTCAGCTAAAGAAAGGACAGACCCATTCACCAAGAATTCCCACAAACTCCTACCTTCCATACACAGCTTCACATGTCCATTCATGAATACCTGCCTTCCAAACTCAACTTCACATGTCCATTTATACAAAGGGGTCCTAATCTGTATATATGGATCTTAATAAATGTTACATCAGGTTTAAAATATTAAGACCTAATATTAAAATTACTTTGAGGTGACATATTGTGTACCCTAATAAAATTTGCCTGAAGATCAGAGAACAGAGCAAGTCACTAGATTAAACATAGGTGCCAGGCAGTGGTGGCACACACCTTTGATCCTAGCACTTGGGAGGCAATGATCCATCTGGATCTCTGTGAGTTCAAAGCCACTCTGGACTACATGAGATTGACTCAGTCTAGGAGAGAAACAGAGCCAGGCAGTGGTGGCACACACCGTTAATCCCAGTACTTGGGAAGCACACAGGCCTTTAATGGCTGGGCAGAGAAAGGTATATAAGGTGTGAAGAGACAGGAACTAGAGGCTTTTCAGGCTGAGGAGTTGGTGAGGCGAGACGTGGCAGTGGCTTGTTCCTTTGTCTCTCTGATCTTTTAGCACTTACCCCAATATCTGGCTCCGGGTTTTTTTATTACAAGACCATATTAGAATTCGCATTACATTACTTTCTTTTCATTTTTTAATTTTTTACCCATAAAAGTTTTTTTTTTTTTTTTTTGTTATGGGATAGGAAAGATTAGGCCAGATACAGTAAAGCATGTCTCCCAACACAAGGGAGGCAGAGGCAAGCAGATCTCTATGCATTCAAGGCCTGCCTGAGCATTCCAGGTCAGTCAGGGCTACATAGTGAGACCCTATCGAGAGAGAGGGGAGAGAGAGAGAGAGAGAGAGAGAGAGAGAGAGAGAGAGAGAGAGAGAGAGAGAGAAGAGGAGGGGAGGGGAGGGGAGGGGAGGGGAGGGGAGGGGAGGGGAGGGGAGGGGAGGGGAGGGAAGGGAAGAGAAGAGAAGAGAAGAGAAGAAGATAGATGACAGACAAACAGGTGGATGGACAAATGGACATGTGGGTGGGTAGGCAGGCAGGCACACAGATAGATAGACAGGTAGACAGACAGACAGATGGAAGGGGTGAGTAAGATAGCTCAGTGGGGACAGTTTTTCTTTGGCACTAAGCCTGATGACCTTTGTCAATCCCCAGGAGCCACATGTTGGAAGGAGAAAACCAACTCCCACAAGTTGTTCTCTGTTTCCCACACCTGAGTGCAAGGCACAGACACCAATCAATCAATCAATCAATCATCAGTGTAATGCAACAATTGAGAAGGAAGATTGGAAGGGCTAGTCAGTGAACACTGGTTCAAGGCAGCAGCAGCAGAGGCTTTGCTGCCTTCGAGTATAGTGAGGATAATAACTCACGGCTTATTTTTATTGAATGTTTACTCTGCAGCAGATGCTAAGTAGTTGCGCCAAGTATTTGCTATTTTTATCTTCATAAGAGTCCTATGAATTAGGCGTATCCTTGACTTATGGAACTGAGGCATAGGGAACACATTTCCCAAGAACAGACCGTCTTAAATGGAAGGACCAAGACTCAGCCTCAGTCAGTCCAAATCAGACCCAAGCTCATCAGAACTATGCTGCCCTGTCACTCACAAAACAATTTCATCTGTTTTCCAGGCTTGGGTATCCTTTATATTTTGCCTATGGGCCAGTCGTTTCAATGGTTCACTGTGGTTACATAAAGCAAAGCAAGACGCAGATCAGGATGTCATTTGAGACAAGTTTCAGTGGGCATACCTGCTGAACACTGAGAGGCGTGAGGATCTCTTC
Organism: Onychomys torridus; assembly: GCF_903995425.1. Lineage (NCBI taxonomy): Eukaryota > Metazoa > Chordata > Mammalia > Rodentia > Cricetidae > Onychomys > Onychomys torridus. The sequence continues at coordinate 63,932,041 of NC_050457.1, read as the reverse complement.
TCCCCTGAGGAACATGGATCTCTGGGTCAGAGCATCTGTGAGCTGTGTTGGGTCCAGCCCAAGTAACTCCGCAGACCTACCCAAAGCTGAAAGTGAAGAAGGAGGCACAGGTGAGCCCACAGCCCCTCAAACACACCAGATGCTGGACCTCGGGCTGGTTCGAATCCAACCACACACAGCAATGAGGGGAAGCTGAGGACCGTCCACAACTCGGCGGGCAGAGCTGACGGACACAGCTCATGGCTAGGCTGAGAACTCCCTCTGTGATCCCAGGTTAGGAGGGTAAAGGGATGGCGGCCGATGACCACGAGATGAAGAGGTTTGTCACACTGTCACTAGTAGCTCTCAAGGGCAACTAGCTTTGCCATTAACGGTTCTCTCACCACAACAAAACATTTTTTTAAGGGGTTACAAGACCCAGGGCATCTTAGCCAACTGAATTTAAAAGCAGATACAAGTTGTTGGGGCTGGCGAAAGGGCTCAGCAGTTAAAAGAGTGCTTGCTGCTCTTGCAGAGGACCTAGGTTTGATTCCCAGTACCCACAGTAGGTGGGTCACAACCATCTAGCCGCTGAAGGAACCCACACTCACACTGGTAACCTACAGACAAGCAGGTGCACACAGATACACATAGATAAGAATATATAAAAATTTAAAAGGGACAGAGAATCAACTGTCTTTTATGATGTAGGACACTAAAGAAAGTCACTACTGCTGGGTGGTGGTGGTGCATGCCTTTAATTCCAGCACTCCAGGAGGCAGAGGTAGTTGGATCTCTGTGAATTCGAGGCCAGCCTGGTCTACAAAGAGAATTCCAGGACAGCCAGGGCTGTTACACAGAGAAACCCTGACTTGAAAAGCAAAACAAGAAATAAAAGAATATATATATAACATTCTCTAAAGTGTTTTGCCTGTATGTATATTTGTGTGCATTTGCATTGCCTGAGGAGGCCAGAAGAGGGCACTAGGTCCTCTAGAACCTGAGTTACACAAGGCAGGTCCTCTCAAAAAGCCACCAGTCTCTTAATCTCTAAATCATTTCTCTCTCCAACCCTAAACAAAGGCTCTCAGGCTTCTAGGGCATTGAAAAGAACTAGGTGGGGTCAAACACTTGATAAACATTGACCATGGAAGGAGTTCCCAGACAGACACTCTGGTCCCAAACACAACCAGTTTCCAGATTCTGCAACACCATTTATTGCTTCCATCAGAAAGAAAACTTCTCAAAATGTGTGTATACACACACACACACACACACACACACACACACACACACACACACACATTTAAAAGTACCTCAACTGGCATTGCATGTAGACAACAAACTCTGAGGTACTCTACCAGGAGAAAGTCCTAAGTGCAAAGGGATAAGTAACAGGAGGAACAAGTCCGGGCAGAACTGGGCTATGAACCCAGCCTTCTGCTCGGTGAACCAATAGTCCAATGGACAGTCACTAGGCACCACAGTTGGACAACTCTAAAAACCAAGACAAAGCGGGACACTGCCTGACTCAACATTTTCCCTATATTAAGTACTTGTTGCTCATACTTCTACTTATTTGGCCCATTTTCCTTCTTAGTAAGACTAAGAACAGATGCCAACTCTAGTTCAGGAACTTTCCACAGGCTTTGACTCCAACCCTGACACTTCACATCACACAGGTGACCCTCCAAGCTCCTGAGCTGGATGTGGCTCAATGGCAGACACGTGTTTAACATGGGAGAGCGGGTGAGACCATGTGTTCAAGCCCCAGCATCAAAGAGAGGGGAAGTCTGTAGCTCTATTCTGGCACCAGAAAACTTTCTGTAAAGGACCACAAGTCAGCCAGAGGCAGGTGGATCTCTGTGAGTTTGAGGCCAGCTTGGTCTACAGAGTGAGTTCCAGGACAGCCAGGACTACACAGAGAAACCCTGTCTCAAACACACACACACACACACACACACACACACACACACACACACACACACACACACACACACGGCTTTGGAGGATAATGCCTCAAGTTTCTAGGCCTAGACTCTTATGAGGAAAACAGTGAAGGGGAGTAGGGGAGGGAGTGTGGGTTGGGACAGGGGTGGGGGTGAGTGGCTGGCTTGGTCTCACCTGTTTTGAAGGAAATCTGTGCCCCTCCAGCAGTGATAAATTCTATGTTGCCGAGATGCAGTATCCCAGCCAGCAACCTCAAAACTTCCCGAACTTCGTCCTTGCTGAACTGCATGACTTCCATTGCCGTCTAGAAGATAACAAAAGCTGTTTGTGACCAAGTTAGATTATTAGGTATGGTTCTAAAGACAAGAAGAAAAACAAACCATGATGCATAACCACTGGCTCTAACAACATTGCATGTTAAAAACAAAAATGGCAGAAATGAAGAACATTGAGAATCCAACCAATACAGGACCACACTGTCTGTGACACAGCTTCCTGCTTCCTAGGAATCAAGGTTGTCAACAAAAAACTTCTTTTCTTCAACACAAAAGCACAATGATCACGGCTCTCTTTACACAAGCTAGAAGCGGGGGAAAATATGCAAGAAGGGAGATCAAAGAAATAATCATTTTTTAGTCTCAAGACTTTTAAAACAAAGTTAAAAACCAAGTCAGAAAAGAGCAAAATAATTACAAAGTACCTATGCTGTGCAAAGTGAATTTTGCTCCTTTTTTTCTATGAGTCTATAGATATTTTCTAAGCCAAAAGTCATCATGGTACTGCATGCCTGTAACCCTAGAATCTGGGAGGCCAGAGAAGGTCAATTACCATAAATTCAAGGCTAGCCTGGGTCATATAGCAGGACGTCAGCTATCTCAAAATTCAAAAGAAAACAATGCATTTTCCTCCCTCAGCAAGTTTCATAAGGACCACAGAAATGAACATCTTCACAGAGACATGTTGGAGAACACTGGATCACACTGTGAACCCCAAGTTTGCATTTGTGTTAATTAAACAAAATTAACTTTGACTGGGGAGGCTGAGTTAGCAACTAGTTGATGGAAAGTAATCATAGAGCATCAGAGGGCATCCCAGAGAGATAGAAAGACACAGGAAGTAGTAGGGTGGGGTTTGCAGTGGCCCAGTATTTTCTGATTTGTTGAAGCAGAAGCAGCAAGGAGAGAAGGTTAGCTAATTGCAACCCAGCCTCTCTGAGCTAGCAGGTTTTCATCCCAGCCTCTGAATCTCGAGTCTTATTTATAAGTAGAACAATAGAGACTTAGAGCTACCTGTAGCAGCAGTGACAGAGCCCGTGCCTGCAGGAAAAGGATTCCCGCCAGGCTGTGGCCTACGTGGCCAGGCCACTGCTAGAGGAGCAGGCTGGTAGTGGTGGAGCTGCAGTTGCTGGCTGAAACAGCGGTAGATTAAGGCGCAGCCACTGTGCTTAAGTTAAAACAACAGAATCACCTACCTGAGCTCTAAAGCACGAAAGGTAAATAAGATTTAAAAATGTATGTGAACAGTAGCAGGCAGTTCCTATCAAGTGAAAATGTATCAATACACAGTTCATAAAACAAAATTATCGGGGGCTGGTGAGATGGCTCAGTGGGTAACATGCCTGCCATGTAAGTGTTGCACCTGCATTCAGATCCCCAGAAGTCATGTGAAAGCCAGACGCAGTAAAGCAATCTACAGGTCCAGTGCGTTGGGGTAACAATGAAGGGGTATAAAGAGAATCCCTAGAATACTATGAGCCGGCAAGAGATCATCTCAAACAAAGTGGAAGTTGCAGACTGATCCAAGGTGTTCACTGAGCTCTACATGCACACGATGACAGGTATGTGGCTGCACTCCATGCAACTGTGCATGTGTATGAGTGTACACACACACACACACACACACACACACACACACACACACACACACAACTTGGATAACTTCTTAAAAGGTAACATATGAAAATACAAAATGGGACAGAGTTAATATGTTCACTGTACTAATGAACTGTTAACTTCCTTCTTTTCGAGTCTAACTCTAAATGATTAGTAAATTAGACTATTGTGATAGTGGTAATTGAATTAATCACTGGGAAATTTAATATCCCCAACAATTATCACCAGCATGGGCATGTGCCTTAAAATTCCTAGTAATAACTTCTGTCTCTTGCTGTCCTTTTTATAATTGTTTTACTAAGCAGTCTTCCATTCCCTCTGGCAAGAATAGCCACTGTTTAAGGCTATTATAATTATTTTATTATCTCAATAATATGGCTCAAGACTGAAATAAAAATCCTGGGAAATTCTCAGTATGGCTTGGAATTGCTAAATACCAACTTAGTTACACAACAGGTACGGAGTTACACAGAGATTTTTTTTAAATAAAAGTTTTTATTACGCACATAAAACAGATGCCTGTGAACGTGATAGGGGGTGGTGGTGATATGTGGTGCTAGATTCTGAAGCAGCAGATTGTCACACTAGAAACAAGTGTGTCACAGTAGAAACTAGAGGTAAGTGACCCTCTCAGAAAGCACAGGGACTGGCAGATCCCTGAACCGTGGTATTCTTGAGAGGGTGGGAAAGGAGGCTGCTGGGAGCTTAAGTTATGACAAATACGTACTTTGGGAGTGATGTATTATATAATGATTCATATGTGTTATATGAATTCATTTCATGTATGACATTAGCTTATGTTGACTGAAGGCTGTTGGAATCAAAGTGGAGATGTTCGTGCCAAGTTGCAACTGTAAATAAAGTCAAAAAGGCATGAAGGAAGGGCTCTTGCAGATGGATGCCCGACAAGAAGAGTTTCTGCAGAAGCCTGGGCCAGCACCACAGTGTCCTCACAGACATACACGGATCTCTGCGTATCACCCAGTCACTGCCTCTCTGATGCCCTTGCTGTGCATCCCTGCAAAAGGGATCATGATTGCAAAACCCCGTCTGTAATCCTCCTCATTCTGAAAACTTCCCCTTGCTTCAGCATCCTTAGATACAAAGCTGTAGTCCCTCTGCAGGGCCATTCTAGAATAAACTCTTTATCTTCTCGGAGTCTCTTCTACTCCTTCTGTTTTTTTTTCCCCCCCGTTGGTTTGTTTTGTTTTGTTTTGAGACCAGGGGGGCTTTGAAATCGCTGGGTAGGGAAGGATGGCCTTGAGTTTCTAATCCTCCTGCCTCAATAACCTCATGGAAATTTAGGCGAGTGCCACTACACGTGGTGTATGTGGTGTGGTGCTGGGATGGAGCCTGGGGCTCTGTGCATGCCAGGCAAAGACTAACAAGTCAGCAACATTCGCAACCCTTTCCCTGTTCTCTACATCAACAACCCCCACGTTTTCCAAGATTGGAAGAGAGAAAAAAAAATCGTTTGAAAAGTAATGCAATCTGATTCATACAGAATGAATTTGCAGATACATAAATACAGCCACACACCACTCAAAACCCCTGGGTACATGCAGGAAGGTCTCTGAAGTCTGGAAATCTTAGCGGTGGTCCTCAGCCAAGGATGCTGTAAACATCCAGTATTTGTGAAGAGAACAAACAGGCCATCATGCATCAAAGTCTCTTGTTACTTCACACACATTTCGTCAGCCACCATCCTGGTGGGCCAGATGGAGGCAGTAAAATAAATTAGTTGTTACTTCTGACTTGAAATAGCTTTTCATCTCAGCTGAAAAATTTATGGCCCAATTTTGAAAGCTATATTAAACCGGGCTATGACATTGAGCATATATTCATAGCCTATGGTCCACGGAAAAGCAGGTGTCCTTCCAAATAATAATCATATAATCATGGCAAAGATAGCATGTTCATTATGAAAACATAACATTCAGAGAATGGCATAGGATAAAATAAAATCATAGAGTTGTGCCATGTAAAGTAACACTTTTGGAATATACTTTTGCTTCAATATTTTTTCTCCTCTTATAATTGCTTTATGTATATGATATATAAGGTCATTTCTTTTTTAAAATAAAGGGATTCCATAGACATGTAATGCATATTGCTGCCTCCTGCCCTCCTCATTTCTTATATAAGAAACAATTTTTTTCAGCATTTCTAAATGTTATACCTAACAACAGGTTTCACTTGCTACAAGGGGTTTCATCTATGTGTATAATAAAGTATCTCAAATGTCTCCCAGTCAGCTTGAGAAGAGGGAAATCTTGCTGTTTCCAGGAAGAATATTTTTCCTCCTCCTTCTCCTCCTCTTCCATCAAATTGTACCTTTTTTTTTTTAAAGCCATGCTTAGAACTTCTAGAGTAAAATTAAATGGTTAAATAATAACAGCAAAATGTCACATTTATGATCTTAGTAAAGATCATCTAATTTTTCATTAGTACTTCCGGTGGGCCAACACTAATGAGTAGTTGTAAACTGAACACTTACAAATCTACAAGGATGTCCCTAAAGAGAATGTGTGACTAGAATACGTTAGTCAGGAACATTATGCTGATTTCACATATAAATTTCCCTGCCTTCTTACATGATACATCATTTTGTCATAAGATCAAACTTCAAATGCCAACACTTGCTTTCTCAATGTAACCCTAAAGCTTAAACAGAGTGATTAAGAAAGACAAGCTCCCTAAACTGACTTGGAGCCCAAGGAAAGAAACTGTTTTGTGTGGGGAAATGATGCCCCAAGAGGAAGGCAGAGGAACAGCATCCACGGTCTTCCCAGGCAATGCATGCTGGTGGCGACAGCTCTCTGGGAATGGGTGGACCTGCTGCTGCAAGACTAGACTAGATAACTGCCTATTCTGTCCCTCGACTCATCAAGAATGAGGATGAGTGCTAATTTCCTCACAGGCTTCTTCAACAAAGACGGTAAGAAATGAACTGTGAGAAGGTGGCTGTGTTAGTGGGAAAAGTGTGTGACCGTAACAGAAAGAAGAAAGACAGTTTAGACACAGTTGTACCTGTGAGGAATGCCAGGAGCCCAGATGTAAAAATCCACAGAAGCTTAATCCAATCCTGTATATAAAATTGTGTAGTATTTGCAGAGGACCAATACAGTCATCCTGCACACTTTATTTATAGGCAAGGTTTTGGTATGGATCCCAGGCTGGCCTTGAACTCAAACCACCTCTATATTACCTATAATACCAAACTCAAGGCATATGCTATAAAGCAGTAGAGCTTATGTTATATTGTTTTTGTAGATACAACCCGTTTTCCTCTTTTTAAAAGTATTTTCTATCTGAATCTGATTATCTTCAGAGATGTGGGACTCAGAGATATGGGGGCTGATGGTACTTTAAAGAACACTTCACAAACTCCAACTTGCCAAGACAAATCCTTTCCCTCCAAGGTGTATACACCGAAGAGTGATGTCTTCAGCAGGGTACAGCTCAGAGGCCTGGCATATGTGCAGCCCCAGGTTTGATTTCTCTACCAGAGGGCAACAGAGCTAGTGTCCAACACAAAGACGGAATAGAGACAGAGAGAGACACACACAGAGAGACACTGAGAGATAGCACAATCACTCTGCACTGCTCTGCACATTTGTGTGCCCTTTAATAGAAAGGAAAGATGGTCACATTCCTGCCTCATCTGCTTTGAATTTCATTTCCCCCCCTTTTTGCTTCATTTAATTATTTATTTTTGTCTTTTGAGACAGGGTCTAACTCTGCATGTTAAGTTTAAGGCTGACCTTAAACTCATGGCGATCCTTCTGTCTTAGCCACCGAAGTGTTGGGATCACAGGCATGATCCATCATACCAAGCTTGAATTCCATTTCCAACTTAGATCCAGGTTATATACATGGGATGAGGAGAATTTATGTGTGATTGATGGGCATTTTGAAATCACATGGTATTCCTCTTTGTAGGTCACTTCTCAGGTAACAAGACCTCAGAGGTCCCCGGAACTAGAGGACACTACTGTTGCTTTTGGGTACATACCGGAACTGGATGGTGAGACCTTATTGCTAAAGGCACCATACACTGAATAGTCTGAGTTTCTGACCTTCGAATGACTTACAAAGATAAGGCTAAAGTACCTTGAAAGCAGGAAGGAGCTGGCTGGCGGCTCTGTCTGGGATCTGTATACTTGTACACCAGCTCTGTAATGTGTGAGTAAAGGCAGGCTGTTCACCATCTCTACAGTCTCCCAGAAGACACCATTCTAATGACCTGACAGGGTCATTAAGAGCAGAGCTGAGTCCATGTGAAGTTCAAGAAAATAAGTGGAAGCATGCCTTGGTATGTATGCACAATGGATTGGTTCCAGGCTCCCCTGTAGGCATTACAGTCTGAGAATGCTCAAGGCCCTTATAAATATGTATACATGGCCTATGTACATTCTCTATATACTTAAATGATCTCCAAATTACTTATAATGCCCAATACAGTGTATATATATATATATATGTATGTATGTATCTCGACACACTGTTATACTGTATTGTTTAGGAATTGGCAACATGGGCGGTGGTGGAATGGGCCTTTAATCCCAGCACTCGGGAGGCAGAACCAGGCAGATCTCTGTGAGTTCAAGGCCAGCCTGGGCTATAGACTGAGTTCCAGGGCAGGCACCAAAGCTACACAGAGAAACCCTGTCATTTTTGAAAAAAAAAAAAAAAAAAGAAGAAGAAGAAGAACAAGCAAAAAGGAATTGCAACACAAAAGGCCTGAATACATTAAGTACACTGAAAAACATTGCTTTCCCCTCTGCTGACAGTTAAATGCGAGTCTATGGGTAGTGGGTACACAGGGATGCCCACACTCCTGTCAGCTGTATTTATACACAATTATGATTAAAGATGAGTCAAACCCTATAGGTGACTTTGACCCATGATGAATCTGTTTTCCAAAAGAAACCCTACCTGCCACCTCAAAACCAGAGAACTGTTGCTAGGATGCAAAACCCTGGGGTTTGTTTTGAGGAAATGAGAGCACAGACTCTGAACATGTTGTTCCAAGAGAGTCACGCACCTGTCCTGATTGACATAGTCACTCACCACTTGGAAAGGACTCCTGGGATTCCCTTCCAGCCTGGAAAGCAGGCTTCACAGTGAGTAACAGGGGCAAGAAATAACTATTCTTATATGTTCTTCAAATGTAATTGCATCTGTTTTCATTATAAAAAGAATTTTTATATATAAAAATGAATCCATACTCTTATGAGGAGAAGATAAAAAAAGTAACTTACAATAACTTGTCTGAAGGATTCTTGGTCACTGATTGTCTTGTCCTCTATACATCCAGATTGATTCAAGTAATGGTAGTTCTCTGGCAAAGATAAATAAAATTCTTCTACAGAAAGACAAAGAAAGATGGGATATCAGTACTCAGCTGGCCTTGGCTGACCAAAGTCAGAAGCAATCACTGTAATTTACATACTTATGTACTTACTTGAGTATGCTGGGGACTGTATTATAGTTTCAATAACGAAAATACACACATAATTTCATACCTCAAATGACCACACACTAAGATGCTAATAAAGCTACCTTTTAACAATCCAGGCAAATTAAAAACAACCAATTAAATTAAACAGGATCAGAAAAAACAAATTAATGAGGGTATTGCTTTATTATTTTCTTTTAAAACCAAACATTTAGTGTTAGAGATGGCTAGGTGGAAAAGGACTTGCTTAAGACACAGAAGTTCTAGGTTCATTCTTTAGTAGGACCAAAAAAGAAAATAAAAAAGAACTTTTAGAAATTTTATTTAGGTATGTTTCAAAAGTACAGCTGTAGGCCAGGATGATAGCTTAGTCAAGCAGCTCAAATTCAGTGTCCAGAACACACATACAAAGCCACGTGGGATAATGAGCTTGGGATCCCAGGGCCAACTGGTCAACCACTGTTCAATGCCCAGAACACACATAGTGAGTCAACCACCACAGTCTCAGTAGCAAACTCTAGGTTCAGTGAGTGAGCCTGTCTCAATAGGTAAAGGTAGCCACTGGAGTCAACTTCTGACCTCTACACACACACACACACACACACACACACACACACACACACACACACACTGAAATAAAGCTGATTATGTTACATTAAATATTTCTCACAAATACCCTAAAATTAAAAATGTACTAATCGCAAACAGTTTGGTTTTCTCCCTTTGCTGTTTTGACCCTCGGATCAACTTGGCATCTTTAGTACTCTCATAGCACACATTTCATTGCACTCGGTGTAAGTCAAAGATGTTCCTGTGCTGCCCACCTCATCCCCAATGTGTTTGATGGACCACAAGCGGCCGCCCGCTTGTCTCTGCTGCCGCGCATCACTCACCTCTCTCTCTCTGTTCCAGCCCTGCCAGCAGTGCATAGAATATGTGATAATTCCTCTCCCCAGGGTTTTGCCTCACTACTCGGTTCTGTGGAGAGAAACCAAATTTCTATTATAATTTTTTTCACCATTTAATACAAATGCAATCTCTAAAAAATTTGTCATCATAGGAAAACTGAATTGAATCACAATTACTTACTTTTTCTAATAAATCTTCATGTGAAAAGTAAGGCAAGTCAAGGAAGAAAACAGACACTACAGGAGGTTTGTCTTGACTTTGGGTAACAGCTGCCCAGTCCGCTGACATTGCTGCCACTGGTGCCAAAAGACATCAAACAAAGCAAAGCCCCCTTCACCTACCTTCAGCTCCAATGGCATAATGCCCGTGGAGGTGCCAAGTGATGGAGCTGGCTACAGCAAACAGCTAGTACTTGGTGACTGCTGCAGGGTAGACATGGCGTGAATGTAGGCCCAAAGGCCCTGCATAGAGTCCTTGGTCTACGCTATGAGGGTGGCAGAACCCTTATATGAGGTGGGGCCCAATGGGAGGTGGCTAGGTCAAGTTACGTTAATGCTGATCTCAGGCAAGTCAGCTTCTTGAGAATAGTCAAGAATGGAGTCTAGCCATCCTGGTTCTCTCTTCCTCTTACCTCCTGTCATGTGATCTCTCACACATGCTCCATGACACCATCCATCATGCTACAATGGAGCTAGGAAGTCTTGTACCAGAGTCTGAAAAAATGACTGACCTTAGACTTTCAGTCCCCCAAACTGTGGGCTAAGATAAAGCTATCAAAAAGGGGAAAAAAGGGTTAAAAAAAAAACCAAAACCCTCTTTTCTTTATCAAGTATCCATTCAGGCATTCCATCACAGCAACAGAAAACAGACTAATAAATGATGAATCTAGACTATAGGCCTAAGATGTGATATTTACATAGGAAAAATGGTCATTTATCTTTTAGAATGATCATTAAACAGGACAAACGCACTAATATTAAATAAAAAATGAGCCTGAACTAGCGTTAACAAGTACTTCACACTCTTTGGGGCTCTTACAACAAGTGAGCCAAGTGTCCACTGACTGGTAGAGCCAAGTGCAAAGACGAACGTGAAACGAAACAGGATACAATCTACAATTCTTCCACCCTGGATATTTCCCTTCTGACAGATGTTCAGTTGCACAAACTTCCCAAAGCGACTGGAGTTGTTGTTGTACACTGTCTTCGCATTGCCGAAAGCTTCCATGATGGGGCTGTGAACAGAGTGGGGGCAGCAGGGCATTAATCAGGGCTGAAACGTACAAACTTGAGAAATCTGTGCAGCGGGACCCAGCCTGACTCTGTTCATTTAAAGAGGAGCCGGCTTTTCTGAGTATTTGCTGAAACGGGCTCCCCTGAATATCCCCTTTAACATGAAGAAGGAAGATGGTCGTACTTCAAGAGGAAGCCACACAGCTAAGGGGACCACGTGGCTCAGCTCTGCACAGACGCACGTGGCTGATACACACAGCCCAGGGGTGGCACAGAAGAGCCCATGCTCACACATAGGAGCTGGAGAGCCCTCAACTCTGGACATTTCACTCATCGGCTGCATGGCCTGGAGAGAATTTACTTTATATTCTGGATGAGCTCCGACTGTAAAATGGAGTCAGGATAGAGCAAGCGTGTCACAGGAAGTTCTGCAAAGGACCAGAGAGTGTTTTAGGCTTTGTAGAGCACGTGGCCCCAGTGTTGGCACTGCCATTTAATAGCAGCCAGAAACCACACAAGTGAGCAGGGCAGGGGCCCAAGAAAATTATTACAAAGAAGGCTGCAGAAGGCAGATGAAGAAGTCTGAAAATGGATGGTGATGACTACTGCTCCTGAGCTATATGTGAGAGAATGGTTAGAAGTTAAAGGAATATGTATCTAACTGCAATTAAAAAAGAATGTGTGTGGAGAGTGCATATATGGTACCCCAGATCTGGAATATGCTAAGCAAGCATTCTTCCACTGAGCTGTAACCCCAATTAAATAGAAAGCTGCAGGAAACTGTATTAGGCTGTAGGTTGCTGACCCTGTGACAGCTTTCTGTATCTGGGATTCAGTAATGTCTCTACTAATTCTACCACCCTACCCGGCACAAATCAGATACCAAGTTAGTTGTCTGTAGATGATACCTGGCCTCGCAGCCCTCTGTCAGGGTTCCAAGGATCATGGCTACCTACTGCTGATCTGTTCTGGGTGAGGCTGAGAAAATGCACTCTGCTCACATGGACAGCACCCTCCTCGTTATAAATGCTAAGCTCACTGCAATCAGGCAGCTGGAGTCACACTGCTTCTCAAAACCTCGTGGTATCAGCCTGAATGGCCCAACTGGAAAGGAAGGTCCAAGAACCGCTTCTGCCAAAGCAGGCGTTGCTGAAGGTTCCAGAAAGTGCTGGGCACATATTAAGACTGTTTATGTATTGGGGAGGTGTCAGGGGTGGGGGTTGGGAGGTGAGACAAAGGCTCACTAAGTCCTCTCTATGGAACTCTCTATGTAAGTCAAGCTGGCCTTGAATTCACAGAGATCTGCCTGCCTCTGCCTCCCATGCTGGGATGAAAGGTTTGCAGCAGAGATCTCTTGAGGAATCCTAACAGGCAAGCCAGGAAGAGAAATAGACAGACGAATTTTAGCTACTTACTCCATTCCAAAAGAAAAGCAAACCCTATCCCTTAGAAGGAAGAAAACCAACGTGATACCTGCTTTGGAGGATGGCTTGCTCCACACAGGATGTCTTCTCCTGTAAGGACAGGTCCAAAGAATGCTGGCTGATGACGGACAGGAACTTGAGGATCAGCTTGGTGCTCTCCGTTTTCCCAGCCCCACTTTCACCACTGAAAGACAAACCGCACAGGTGTTGGTTTCTAAGGAAAGACAATTATTCTGGAAACAACTACACTCCTGAAAACAAATCACCATTAACCCCAGGGAGAGCAGAGATCAAAATCCCTGTTGCCAGGCCGAGAAGAAGGCTCAGTGGCTAAGGGTGCTTACCACCGAGCCTGATGACCTGACTTCACTCTCTGGAACACACAGAGAGAAAACAGACTCCCACAAGTTGTCCTCTGACCTCCACGGCTGCTATAGCGTATGCAAGCCCTCCGCTGACACTTGAATAATCAATGTTGCTAAAGAACTTGAGCCGAAGCTCTTTCTCCTGCAGGCCAGTCCGCTTCTGGCCTCCCCTATGCTGCTTCTTATGCTGGACTCGGAGCTAGATGGTGCCTTTCAAAGAAGGGAAGGTCTGCATGTGCAAGAATCTTGATTTTTGTCTTGTTCCCAAACACATCCCTAGTACTTCAACAACACCTGCTCAGTGGGCTCCAGAAGGGTGGGTGTTAAATGACATGGGCACAGTAGCAGTGCTTTCGTGGGAAACAATGCAGGTAAATGAGCTCAAGAATGAAACCACCAGTGTCATGAAAGGATGAAACCCACACTACATGACTACCCTCCCAGCGATTCTGCAAGGGAAAGAGGCAAGGGCTGAGTGCCTGGGTCAGATCTGAACACTAGGGTGTCTGATTCCAAAGTCCTGTGGATGTTGTGCATTAGTAACAGCTAAGGGGAAGTGAACAGAGCATTTCAGACAGAGAAGGCCAATGGGGGAATCAAAGGATGCTTCCCCCCGTGCCTTAGGAGTCTGGCAAATGCCCGCAGAGAAAACAGGAGGATTCTGGGTAAGATAATAATGGAGCAGAAGCACAGAAGCCAGGCAAGGTGGTACTGGAAGATGCCGGCCAGGGCTGGTGAGTAAGCTGGGTCCATTAAGGTCACCTTAAAGAGCAAAGCCCTTGAGAGAATACTCTAGAAGGGCTGAAGGGTCCCTTCAGCAAGGTCGGCTACAGCCATCTCCAGGCTTAGCTGTTACCTAGCTTGTGGCTGCTCGGATCCTGTGCACATGGGATACCACTAGAGAGGGAACGGAAAAGCACGAAAGAGATCTGGGGGTGAGAGCCCCTGTCTAGTTTGGTAAGTGTTCAGTGAGCACTGTGGGGGAGAATCAAAGAAGCAAAAAGTGTAACTTCCAAGGGAAGCAGAAGCGAAGGGTAAGTAAGAAAGAGCACAGCCCGACAGAAGCCATCAGAGGCAGCATGGCGGAAGTGCTTGTTGGAAGTCGGACAGGAGTCCCTGGGTCCATGTTCTGGGCACCCTAAGGAGACAGGGATGCTACTGGGAACATGGTGAATGACTAAGAACATCTAACAAAAAGAAAAAATGACTCAAGTGACGAGACATCCCTGAAGTCAAGCTGGGTGTCTTGTCCCTCAGGGGACATCTGTTGGTCCAGGCCCACCACAGGCACCTCATCCTCTTTGTAAGCATTAGGGCTGGGCATAGGAGATATGATTCCAGGTTTTTTTTTTTTTTTTTTTTTTTTTTTTGAGACAGGTTTTCTCTATGTAGCTTTGCTCCTTTCCTGGAACTCACTCTGTAGCCCAGGCTGGCCTCGAACTCACAGAGATTCGCCTGCCTCTGCCTGCTGAGTGCTGGGATTAAAGTCGTGCGCCGCCACCACCACCCGGTGATTCCAGATTTTTTTTAAAGAAGCATCATAGCAATGGGTCTGGGGGTCCTGGCACAGTCTCCACACAAAACAGAGACAGGGAGAAGTGTGTTCTTCCTGCAGAGAACAACTACCCACAAACCCACACCTACTGTGAGATAAAAAAGCAAAACCCAAGGAAACCGGAAACAAGCCTACTTAGGGCAGCTGAGTCTAAGAACCAAGAAACTGTCCTGCTTAATGGTGTTTGAGATAATAAAGTGAGTGAGTCAAGCCAGTTTGGGCTGAGTTATCTTTTATCGGTATTGGGAATCATCTTGGTTCAGGGATTAACAGCCCTCTTCGCATGCCTGGCCCAGGCACAGCCTAGTGCTTAGTGTAAGGCTGGCACTGAAGTTGTTCAAGACTGAGTAGAGCACAAGCTAGGGGAGAAAGGTTCAGGGAAACAGCCAAATGACTCCTCATGTCTTAACAGGTACACACTGAACTGACAGGTACCTGCTGATTGAATTTTAAAAACAAAGGTGGAACTGAGGGTATAGCTCATTGGATAGAATGCTCGCCTAGCATGAGGGTGTAGCTCATCGGATAGAGTGCCTGCCTAGCATGCAGAAAGCCCTGAGTTTCATTCCCAGCACCACATAATGCAGGTATGGTGGTGCATACCTACAATCCTAACGCTCAGGAGGTAGAGGCAGGAGAATCAGAAGTTCAAAGTCATCTTTGCCAAGGCTGATGGCTACACAAAACCCTGACCAAAAACAAGCAAACAAAAGCCAAGAAAAACTAACGGGAAAATTCCATGATTAAAATGGATGAGGTTTCTTAAACCCAAGTTTTCTTCCTCTGACACACAGAGGTAGTAGGGGGAGTTCATGGGACTGGAAGGAGCATGCACAGGATCCCTGGCAGACCTAGCCTGGGGCTTCAGTCAGTGACAGAGGCTCAGGAATGATCTGGGTACCAGTGAGCTTACCAGTATGATGACCTGAATGTTGCCAACAGTTTCCACATCTGTCAAAATTCATCAAACTGTATACTTAAGATTAGCACACCTGACTTCAAAAGCAAGCAAACAGACAGACAGATAGACAGGATGGCAGACAGACAGGAAGGCAGACAGACAAACAGAAACCTTCCGGAACAGAGTGGCTTCCAGACTTCTCAGCCTTGGGAGAGGGCAGCTGGAGAATCACGACTGGGAAAGGTAGGAGGAGGAACATATTTTGGAGAGAAAATGATGAGAGTTCAGAACACAACCCTGGAGGTACCCATGAGATACGGGGGTGTGATACCTGAGGACTGTAGAAGTTGCCAGGGTGGAACTGGGGGCTTGGGGGACCAAGGAAACTCTGAGGGGGAGAAAAGGTGGAGGAGGGAAGATAGTGGAGATGATAGGGTTAGAGAGGGAGAAATACCAGGTAGACCATGCTTCAAAAAAGAGTGAGACAGCTTGAGGGGAAACCAGAATGACTCAATTAGCCACAGAACCAAATGTGCACCCCTCCCCGCAACATGTAATGCACTAGTGATTCCTGAGTGATGATGCCAAATTATCATAAAGGAGACGTCAAAGAACCAGGGGCGGTGAGGCTCAAAGATGCTGGACGCGGTGTGTCCTGGAAAGCAACAGGGGAGCGAGCCAGACCCCTGCAGGAGAGGGTACTGGCATGCACAGACTCTAGATGCTGGTCTGCTAGCAGGACACACTGGTGCTGGCAGTGTTCTAGGTCCATGCATTGGTCAACAGTCGCTGGTCCTTACATCTTATCTCTCTGCCCTCCATCTGTTTGCATACTGAGACGCTCAGGTACTACTGAGCTGATTGCAGAACCCAAATTGGAAGCTCTCTGGCCCTTTTGTAGCTGCTCACCAAGCATGCTACAAAACCACATGCATTCCAAAAACCACACAATTTTCACAAAATATAAATCAGATCCAACCTAATTTCTATCAGTTCCTAGTTGGTAGCCAACTAAAGAAGCGTCCTAGTGTCTAAAGGATTACGTCCAAAGGTCTTAGCCAGTTAAACAAAGTCGTTACATGACTGTAGCAGGAAGCACCACTCTGTGGGAGCAGAGACTAACGTCCAAAGCTCCACAGTCATTCGCTCACCAGGTCCAAGCCTCAGTTTCTCCACAGAAAAGGTTCTCCGAGCTTCTCCAAGGCTTATAAAGACAGGAGCTTTCCCCATGTAGTTCATTCCCCTAGATCTTCCACACCTATGCCCTTTGTCTGTTTTTTAATGTGAGCCACAACTTATTTCCTGTGTCAGGTGGTCCCTTTCTGACCCAATACACAAACTTGGCTCAAGCACTCATGGAGACATACTTCAAGAAACAAAGGTAAAAATAAAAGCAGAGTTTAAGAGGCTGGAGAGACAGTTCAGCAGGTAGGAGCACCTGGTGCTCTTGCAGAGGACCTTGGGTAGGTTCCCAACACTCATATCCGACAGCTCACACTGCCTATAACTCCAGATACAGGGGAGCCAATGCCTCTGGCATCCTTAGGCATGCATACATGTGGTGCACATTAGCTCATGCAGGTATAGCACACACACATACACGATTTTTGGTTAGTTAGTTTGTTTTTTGTTTTTTATTTTTGTTTTTTTGAGACAGGGTTTCTCTGTGTAGCTTTGGTGCCTGCTCTGGAACTCACTCTGTAGCCCAGGCTGGCCTCGAACTCACAGAGATCCATCCACCCCTGCCTCCTGAGTGCTGGGATTAAAGGCATGTGCCACCACTGCCCAGAACACATACGTTTTTCTTAAAAATTAATTTTTCAAAAATGTAGTTTAGGAGCAGAACAATCTTGAAATGGAGACCAGAGAGGTACAGACTGGAACTCTAAAGCCCTGGCGTTACCACAGCCGGCTGGGGAATGTCAGCCAAGGTTGAACTACCACACCCAGTCAGGTTCCAAAAAGGCTCTTTTTTTATTTGCTTGATAATGTGGAGGGCTAGGAATCGAATTTCCTCTGATTTTAATGTCAATAGCTTGAGAGAATAGTGTGTGAGACTAGAAAGACACATGTCGTCCACCAGGGGGCAGAGCAGGCCCAAGGAAACCAAACTGATGCCTGTGTCCAGCAACTTAGCTTTAAAATTTCTAGTTCTCTTAATTCCCACACTTCCCCTGAAGAGGAGGAGAAGGAGGAGCAGGAGGAAAAGGAAAAGGAGGAGGAGGAGGAGGAACTCCCTGCCTCTGCCTCCCAGTGCTGGGATTGAAGGCGTGCATGCTGGGAACTTCCTGTTTGGTGCTCACTCCCCAGCCTGTGGATAAAAAACACATGTCTTCTGCTTTATCATACCTGCACAATGACTGCACTGATTTTCCCCAACTGCTCTGGTCTAGCAAGTGTTGTACCAGTCATGTTCTCATCCACCACTGTCCCCCAAAGTAACAGGGCAAGCACTTATCAGTGCCAAGAATCTCAGTACCTAACTGTGAAGCACAATTTGATATTATGGTATGCTCTGCTTCCTGATAATCTCACAACAGTATTCTCATATGCTAAAATGACTTCAAATTCTAAACGTTAAAATTTCTAGAGTAGGGTATGGTGGTGCGCACCTTTAATCCCAGCACTCAGGAGGCAAGGGTGGGTGGGTCTCTGTGAATCCGAGGACAGCCTGTCTACACAATGAGTTCCAGGACAGCCAGGGCTACATAGTGAGAGCCTGTCTTTAAAAAAAAGAGGGGGGGGCCGCCTAGACAGATGACTTAGAGGTTAAGAGCACTGGATGCTCTTCCAGAGGTCCTGAGTTCAATTTCCAGCAACCACATGGTGACTCACAACCACCTAGAATGAGATCTGGTGCCCTCTTCTGGCCTGCAAGGACACATGCAGGCAGAACACTATACAAAATAAACAAATCTTTAAAAATAAAAATATCTAGAAAGTTACCTTAAAAACATCTACAATCAAGCTATATCTTCCTTCCTTCCTTCCTTCCTTCCTTCCTTTTTTCTTTCTCTCTCTTCCTTTCTCTTTCTCTTCTTCCTTCTTCCTTTATTTATTTATTTATTTGTTTGTTTGTTTGTTTGCTTATATTTTTGAGGCAGAGTTTCTCTGGGTAACCCTAGCTGTCCTGGAACTTACTCTGTAGACCAAGCTAGCCTTGAACTCAGAAATCTGCCTGCCTCTGCCACCCAAGTGCTAGAATTAAAAAGACATGCGCCACCATCACCTAGCCAGGAGTACATTTCTAATCTTAGCCCTCAGTAGACTGAGATTCATGCATCCTGAGTCCAAGGTCAGCCTGGGCTACATGCACAGACCCTGACTTATAAGGGCAAACCCCAAACTACAATCTCACATGGTACTTGCGCCACAAGTCAAGTTACTTTATTAGGCATGCTATTCTTTAAAGCTATTTCTGTACAGAGTGGGTAGCTTCACTTTGCCTAACTTTGAATCAGCACGATCCCTGCTTGCATTACTGAATACCCTGACAGTTGTGTCCAAGTTACGTCTACGGTCTTGCATGTTAGTACCACACTGACGAAGAGAACAGAGTCCATCTCTCCACACGCTTTGGGGGAGGGGAAATTAGCTCAGTCATTCATGTGCATGCAATTTCCAGTTGTTCAAAATGCAGGGAAACTTTCAACAAGTATAGTGGGCAGATCCTGCAGTATGAAAACTGTGTGGCACCTGCAATGGTCATTGCAGAGTGCCCACAACAAAGCCTCCAAAAGGGTTCCATGCCTCCAAGCCTGGCACAGTGAACAATACACCATAATCCTGCAAAAACACGTTAGCCATTATTTAACAGTATGGACACATCTCAAATGTCTTCAGGCACACTCTCCCTTCCCTTGCCTGGGGTCTGTGGGAGGGCCTCCACTGGTACCCCGCCCCTTCCCTGACAGGAATAGTTTCTCTGATCTGGGGAGAGGAGATGGGGTAGGGCATGTTCTGCTCAGCCCCAGATCCAACCTTCGCCATCTGGGAATTGATCTCCTGTGGTGATGAAGTCCACCCATTACCTGGCTGCATCCATGAGCAGGCGGTCTGTCTGTGTAACATGGGGCTACAGCTTTGGCCGGCTTGATTGGCTTGAAGTCTAAAAATGGCATACGGCCCTCCATCTGTCTCCTGTGTCTTACTTTCACGGAACTGGAAATCCCAGAGCTGTCTATCTACTGCCCCCCCTTTCCACTTTCCTTCCTCTTGAAATAACAGAATGGTTTTGTCACAAGCTGGGGCTAGAAAGCCATGTAAAACAGCTGTCCAAGTCATTCAGAACGGCAGCTCCATGGACTGTCACTCCTCAGCAACAGTCATGCCCTATGAATGGACGCCTGGAGGGATAAATGAATGAAATGCTTTGATACTCCATGGAAACCTGAGCACATTCATCATATCTGTGTTGGACATCACCCAGGCCATGCTTATCCCCCCAGAACAGGCTCCCAGTACAAACAATAAGTTCTAAAGGGATGCCACCAGGATGTATGCAGTGGGCCAGTTTGTATTCATTAATGATAAAATTTAAGAAAATTCTAAAAACGTACTCCAGTTCTTTTTAAAATGTGGTTCTTAGTGGGAAAGGTTTTTACGGTATGGGATCCTACTACATTATTTTCCCAGTAAGTAAGAGCTGCGTATGTTGGTTGACACACACGTAAGTAATCCCAGCACTTGGGAGGACGAGGCAGAAGGAATGGTGTGAGCTGGACACCGGTGTGAGCTACACAGGAAAATTCTGTCTCAGAGATAACCAAAGACACAAAGTTATACAAACAAACAGACACACAAGTTAGACTTGGCATGTCACAGCTAACACAGAATTATTTTAAATAAACATGTCCTAGTACCATTCTCTTAACATAAGCATAGCAAGCTCTCTTTCTCCACCTAATTCATAGGTAACTTGAGGACAGTGGGTCTCAATCTTCCCAATTTGTGGACTTTAATATAGTCCCTCATGTTATGGTGACCCCAAACCATAATATTTTTGTTTTGCTTTGTTTGTTTGTATTCATGACAGGGTTTCTCTGTGTAGTTTTGGAGCCTGTCCTGGATCTCACTCTGTAGACTAGGCTGGCCTCGAACTCACAGAGATCCACCTGCTTCTGCCTCCTGAGTGCTGGGATTAAAGATGTGTGCCACCACTGACCGGCCATACAGTTATTTTTGATGCTATTTCATAACTGTAATTTTGCTACTGTTATGAATCATAATGTAAATATCCATGTATCCAAAAGGTCTTAGGTGACCCGTATGAAAGGGTCAGTCCATTCTAAAAGGGGTCACAACCTACAGGTTGAGAACCACTGGTTTGGGGGCATCACATTAAAAAAAAATATTCTTAAAATCAGGACATTGTGATCTAGGGTGATTTCTGTCATAGTAGAGAGAAAGGCAGTCTTGTTCAAACATTCGAGCGCCATAACTAGGTTTCTCAAATACGTAAAATATTTCAAATATGAGACAATATTTCAAATATGAGACAGCCATCTGTCTTTAAAGAAAGAGACTGACCGTGCTTTATCCACGAAATAGCCGGAAGAATAACTCAAGAAAATTGGGAGGAAGGAAGAGAAAACGGGAATGTATAAATGATCGCACAAATGAATGAATGGAGGGCCTAGGTGGGGCAAAACCCACAACAAACCCGCACAGTCCACCTGTGAGCTCCGTGTGTCTTCTGAGGGTCCTCGGCAGGAGCCAGGTGGCTAAGGGCTCCTATCCCACCAGCGGCTCTTGCAGGTTTGTGCTGGGCTGGGCGCAGCCGGCCTCCCCCTTACACCCACCTCCCTGCTCCTGGCTCACCTGATGAGGATGCACTGGTTGTCATGGCGCTTCCACAGGCAGCGGTAGCACTCGTTGGCGATGGCGAAGATGTGCGGTGGGAGCTCGCCCAGAAGGCACCTGCTGTACAGCTCCATGGTGGCGCGCTCGTACAGGCCGGCGATGGGCTGATAGGGGTTCACTGAGGCGATGATGGAGCCGATGTAGGTCTGCAAGCAGAGAGAGGGGAAGGGCCGGGCAGCGTTACCGGGGGGCCAGTGAGCCGGGCTCGGATTCGCACCTCGCCTGCTCCGCACTCTGCACAGGGACCTGGACCGACCTGGTGAAATGATAGTCTCACAGGGCCTCGGTGCCCATTGCCCACGCCGTCCCTACACCCTAATCTGGTCACTGCGCAGGTGCGCCGAGCCGGTTCAGAGCAGGCTTTCTGGGAAAGGTTAACAGCAAATGAGGATGGCGAGGAGCCCAGACCAAATCCCTGTTCCCAGGTGACCTCCCCGGTCGCAATCCTTTCCTGGCACAAAGCCCAGTCAGTTCCGGTTCCCTTCCTCCACCAGTGGCTGTTATGAAACGGCAGGTGACAAAGGCAAAAAATAGAAAATCGGGCAGGGGGTGGGGTGGGGAGGGGGGACGGGTACCACTGGGTGTGGGGAAAGCAGTTTGGGCGTGGGGCAACTTGTGGAGGTTACCTGCTATGGACGCACAGCGAACAGCACTGGGGATGTCGAAACAGTTAAAAACTATCCCATGTTAAGGGCTGTCAGTCACTTTTTAGGGTTTTTTTTTTTTTTTTTTTTTTTTGAAATAGAGTCTCTATGTAGTCCTGGCTGTCCTGGAACTCGCTGGGTACACCAGGCTGGCCTCGAACCCAAGAGATCCGCCCGTCATTGCCTCCCAAGTGGTAGAATTAAAAGCATGCACCACCACACCCCACTATGTAGCCACCGGTTTTTAAGCATGATAGGGAGACTGTTTGGGAAACGCTACAATACCTCATGATGTGCCATCTAACTTGTTAGGAGCATCCGTGCCTGGGAGCATCACCTTTCTCAGCCAATATCTGGGCAGAAATTACTCAGCCCTCAGAGCAGTGCAGCACAAGCTACATACTACAGCTTAAAGCTATGGCTTTCCTCCACTGGGACTCCCATCATTGGCATTTCTGCATCTAGGTTCCCCAGTTTTCCAGTCACACGCAGCCAAGGCAGTAGGTCAACACACAAGGAAGCAGCAGCCTGCAGACACCTCCCACCTCCAGGGAGCACACTTGCTGGGCTTTACCAGGGCCTGTGTGTGTCCCTCTCCATTTCCCATGTGTTGAAGCCCTGGCCCACAATACCTAAAAATAGCACTGCACTTGAAGACTAGGCCTTTAGAGGGTGACTAATTTAAACTCAGGCTCCGAGGGGGTATCTGAATCCAATTCTGCCTGGTGTCTTCATAAGAAATGGGCAGAGAGCCCAAGGATGCACGCTTGGAAGCAGGCCAGTAAAAAACGGCAGAAAGAACCAATCGCACCTGCTGACCACTTTGTTCCTAGAACCCTGGTCTCCGGAACCATGAAGTATGTGTTGTGTTGTGGGGTTTTGTCATGGCAGCCCAGGCACGCCATACACAGGCCTAACCCCTTTAGAATTCACAATGACTGTAGGAGACACGCAGCTCCACTACACCTATTTTTCTTTTTCTGGTGAAGAAACTAGGGCATGAGGAGAAAATGTTGACAACAGCCACAGAGTCAGTATGTGGTAGTGGTGAGGTCTGAATCCAGGCACCTAATGCTAGAACCTTCTGTTACCACATTCGTTAAAGTACAGCAACCCTACAGGGTAGGGGGGCAGCAAAGGTAGACAGAAAGTCCGAACATTCTGAGAACATCTGTACCTCATTATAATAATTTGTAGTGATTTATATTCACAGTAACTGCCAAGAACACCAGGCAAAGAAATGTATGTTCAGTGCAACTTTTAAACCTAAGAAAAGTCTAGATTGGGGAAATAATCTGAACCAAACTGAGATTAAAAACCTAAATGGCATTACCATGGTAATTGCCTCTTAGGTTTAGAATCAAAAAGAATGGAACGCAGATACGCAAACACTTGCACACCCATGTTGAAAGCAGCATTGTTCATACAGCCAAAGGGTATGAAACCCAAATGCCCACCTTCAGATGAAAATGTGAGAAAGCTGTGGTACCTCCACACAACAGAGGAACCTTTAGGCACAGAAAAGGAACGGAGTGCTTAAATACCAACGCAGAGGGTTTGAAATATACCAGACACTTCCAGAATAGGCAGGGCCATAGAAACAGGAGGATCAGGGTTGAAGAACTCCCTGTGTGTGCTAACAGTTAAGCACTACCAGGTTTCCGTTTGGGGTGATATAGATATTCGGGGACTAGATTAAAGTATGGGCCACTCAACATCCTAAATGCACCGTGTCTCACTGGTTCATAGACTTCACGTGATGAACTTTATGCTAAATAAAGTTCACCTCAATCAGACAAATTAATGTTATTTTCTAAGTAAATGTGCAGGTCTTTGGAAATACAGATACCTTAGAAAGTCCACTTCTCTGTAGGGAAAATTGAGCCAGAAAGAAAAACAGAAGCCACGCCTCCTGCTGGGGAGGAGGCGGGTGAGACCCAGGCATTCTGGTCCCTTTCAAGTGTTAGTCTCTGTGGAGGAGACGCTCAAGGCTCGAGTGGTTGGTTGGAGACCTCCATTTTGTCTGTCTGTCTCCTTTCTGCCCTTAGTGTTGTGTTAAATGCTGTTAATCATCAGTCAAAAGCATTCATTCTGTCACTGCGCGATACTTTTTCACTCACATCAACAGAGGTCAACGGTCAATGCCATCACTCTTTAGAAAGCCAAATGTGCCAGCAGAGGAGCCATTACATGCCATCAACATAATGGCTTAGATGGACACATGAGCATTCAGTAGATTTCCACATCTGATTCCCTTAATTTGGTGTAAAGTTGTAAACCTATCATTAATGAGACTATTTGTTAAAATGATATATCATGTCTTGGTTATTTTGTATGCCATTCATAACATTTGTATGGTGTCGTAAAATTCTGAACTGTCTTCCCTCCCTCCCTCCCTCCCTCCCTCCCTCCCTCCCTCCCTCCCTCCCTCCCTCCCTCCCTTCCATGCATACCTATGAAGGCCAGAGGTTGATGCCAGGTATCTTACTTTAAAAAAAAAAAAAAAATGTGTGTCTGTGTGTGTGTGTGTGTATGCAACATGTGTAGGGTTGCATGTAGAGGCCGGAAGAGGTCACTGGATCTGCTGGAGCTTCGGTTACAGGCACTTGTGAGCCACCTGACATGCACTTGGGAACTGGTCCTCTGGAAGTGCAGCAAGTGCTTTCTCTCACCACTGAACCACTCTCCATCCCTCTGCGACCAGATCTGTTACTGAACCTTGACCTCATTGATTCAGCTAGGCTGGCCAGCAGTGAGCTCTGGGAATCCGCCTCCCTTCACCTCAGGAGTTGGGTTGAGACAAGTGCTACCGAACCCAGCTTTTTGAGTTGGTGCTGGGATCTGAACTTGAGACCTCTTCCTTGCAAAGCAGGCACTTCCCTCTTCCCATCCCCACCCTTGTTTCTAAAACTCCGAAAACTATCAGTAATTCTCAATCTTCTTTTCTGCAAGCTTGCTTAAAAACAAAGTGCTTATTTCTCCTATAGTCTCAAAGCCATGTTCCCCTTTCATGACTGGGGAATCTCTAAATCACACAGCATCCTTTGGGATATGGCTGATTCTGACAGCATAGATGACGTGGTTGCTTTGTAAACAAGAGACATAATGACCTTCATTAGCGATGGTAAATACAGAGCAGCCAAAATGGTCTTTTTTGCAGTAATTCAGGCTGGACTTGCCCAGTGAAATAGTTCCCAGTGATCAGTCTGGCAACTGACTGTGTGTTGGTTACACAGTCTGAAAGTCTGGGTCCACATGCTGTCCCCGTCCAATGACAGTGCTTCCTGGGGTCAAAGGAAGCTGGGCACTTCTAGAAACAGCTATTCTACTTGAGGGCAGTCCACAGAGCTTGGAAATGTGTGGTGTATCTCAGTGGCCATACTTATAAAACTTCATGAAAAAAAGCACTATGATTCCTTTCCCCACTGACATGGCCACTACCACCCAGAGCCACAATTTACAGCTAGCCTGTGACCTGAAGCTCACTAACACCATTCTAGAAACATCTAAAGACTGCTTCACGAAGCCACCACCTTTCAGGAGAGAGGAAACCATGGATGCCAATAGTCACCTTAACCAAGATTCTCCAGAGTCCATGATATAGGCAGAAGGCCGTCAGAGCTGCTGTGGGTTTAAGGAAAAGACTAACTGGCTAATGTCACAGCAGCTCTGGTGACTATCCATGTCTCCTAAAGCCATTCTGACCTTCACACCTGGCTCTTAGGACACAGGGAGGGTGCTCTGCTCAGTTACCACTCACTTAGCGAGTGGCCAGGAAGAAACAAGGTCTCTTATTCTTACAGACTATTGAGAACTTCAAATTCATATAAACATGGCCGAAAGGTATAATTCTTGGCCCCAAACCTTGATTTTCCATAGTCTGGAAGGAAACTTCTGAAGTCTACAGCATGTGTTTTTATGTCCTCAAACACAGGGTAGTAGCTGACTTAACCCACCCCTGAGGAGTTTTGGTCTCACCCAAGCTCTGAGTCCACAAACACGATGCCCACAGTAGACAAGGAAGATGGTACTTGCCAATCTATGCTGAAATCATTGCAGGCTCTTGAGGTCAATGCTGCCAGAGGACCCCTATGGCGACACTGGAGAATGGTGCCATAGGCGATGGCCTATGGAATGAAAGGCTATGTCTGAGGGATGACTTGGGGGGCCAAAAGTGGTCTGCCAACAACAGAGCTTTATTGAAGAAACTAGATAATGGATGATACCAATCTAAGTTGTTCTCTTACTTTTCATTTTAGACATATATAAGGTAATGTGAAAATCGAAATATGGGTTTTCAAAATGATTTGCATTTCAGCATGTTTGAAACTTCTTATCTTTTGGGGCTGGGGACTTAACCCAGAGGCAGAGCCTTGTTTAGCTGTATTAAGTCCTGAGTTTGATCTCCAGTGCCACAAAAATCAACCACCTTTGTACCTTTTAAGGTAAATTATTAGTGAAACTGTAAGTGCCTTAGAGGCTGCCTACTCTAAGATATATGCTGGCCTTTCACACTCCATGCACTTTTATAGCTCCCATCCAGACCAGCAGTTGAATTTTCCTGCCCTAGTATGGTTTGGGATACATCTCCCTCTTGGGTAAATGACATCAAGTGAAGCTGCACCTGATTATTAAAAACCAAGCAGTTGGAGCTGGGGGATGTAGTTCAGTGGTAGAGCACATGCTTGACATGTTAAAGGGTTGGGTTTTGTTCTCAGTATTGACAAAACAATAATACCCCTTTTGGGATGCAGGGTGGATACAGCTCTTCCAACCTGAACACAAGAGGTTGACTATTTCCGCTTATCACATCAATACTACAGCACTGTTTTTAATGGATTCCCGGCACCCAAAAACTTTTCCCTTGCCACAGGAATTTTTGTTCTTTTTCTTTTTTAAGATACAAGCTCTCCTATAGCTCAGGCTGGCCTTATTCTCCCTCCTCAGCTGCCCAAGTGCTAGGATGATAGGCCTGTGGCACCATGACAACATTCTTTGTCCCACGATTTTAGATGAATCGTAAGCCTACATTTTTCCAAAACAACTTTAGCTGACATTTCATGAGTCCAGGTGTGGTGATTCGAAAGAGAATGCACCCCCACCCCACCACAGGCTCATATGTTTAGCCCCTAGTGGTTGAACTGTTTAGAAGACCAGGGGGTGTGGCCTTGTTGAAAGAGGTGTGGCCTTACTGGAGGAGGTGTGTTACTGGGAGTAGGCTTGGAGGTTTCAAAAACCCACAACAGGTTGAGGCTCTGTCTGTCTGTCTTTCTTAATCTCTCTCTCCTAACTCCCCCCCTCTCCACCTCTCTGCCTGTTGCCTGCAGATTAGGATGTAAAGCTCTCAAGTACTTCTCCAGCAGCATGCCTGCCTATCTACACCGTACTCCCTGCCACGATGACAATGGACTAATCCTTTGAAGCTGTAAGCAAGCCCCAATTAAATGCTTTCTAGGGGTTGTATTGGTTACAGTCTCTCTTCATAGCAATAGTAACTAAGACACCAGGCAAAGAGGGTGATATATGTGCACATCATCAGCCTTTAGTTGCTAAACAAGACCCTTCCATGTAGGCAGGCAGAGGCCGCCACTTTAACATCTTTCATGACATGAAGACGACGCCTCTACAATTCCTTGGTGGGTGAGTAGGGGTAAGGATGGAAATCAGGTTTTGACAGATACCACCCTGTGGATTAACAGCAATGGTCTCTACCGCCAACACACAGAGCTCAGCTCAGCCAGAGTCCCTGTTTTGTATGCTCTTTTTGACTGACATCTAGAATCCATCCAAGATACTGCCTTGCTCAGGGCCTCACCATACTTGGATTCAATCTCCACAAGCTGTTGAGAAATTATGGAGGCATAATTCCCAGTCTCCCTCCCTCCATCCCACCTCTAAAAAGGCCATATAACAGCCTACTCAACTACAGAACACTTGGGTCAAGGAATGGGCTGTATATACAAGAGGGGCTACAGGGTGCTCTCATTCTCTGTTAGCATGCTCGTTGATGTCCGTGTAATCACCAAACTGCCTGGATCCTTTCTCAGACATCACCCCCACCATTCCGTGATATGTGACTGCATTCTCAGAACAATGGCTTCAGTCCACAGAAGGACTAAACTAAAGTTTAGTAAAACTTTAACTGTCTGAACCTCACAATGGAAGCATATTTAGAAACAACCACTCACTACAGTCATTGATCACAATAGTCTACCCAAATAACAAGTGGCAGTGTTTGAAACCTAGCCAAGATAATCATGATCAAAGACAGCCCCCCCCCCCCCCCCGTTAAGGAGGGCACCCTTTGCAAAAGTGCTTTTGTCTCTAAAACCCAGGCTGTGTCTTCAAAATGGGGAGAGAAATGCAATGGGGAGCTAAGTCAAACTGGCAGGTGGAGGGAGAACGGGCTGGCGTGTGCTATCAGTTGGGGCGGAAGGCACAGCACTGTAAAGACCCTAACAGCTGCGAAGCAACACTGCTTGCAGGCTTTGATCACTCTGCACGCTATAAAAAGGTATTATTACTGCTCCAAAAATGGCCGTGATGACTCGGCAGCTTAAGGCTGGACACACGCAGGTGCCAGCTTCTGCATGCTGGATTCCAAATTCCACAGCACTACACAACACAGTCATTTTTACGGCTGTTCAGAAATAGAAAAAGACATCCTATTTTTGAAGCATGTAAACTTTCTTGCCAGAAGAGTTCCACCTAACTCACCCTGGAAAACATACTTCCTTGCCCATTTTAATAATTCGGAACAGCCTCTGCACATGTTGCCTACAAATGCTAAGAGAAACTCATTGTTTCTTCAACACCAAATCTATCAAACAAAATTCAGGGCTTGCAAAACCAGAATGTACCTATATCTAACCCATCAAAAATTTAATTTGATTTCATAGTATATGTGTATGTCAAAACACCATGTTGTATATCTTAATAGAGTGTTTTGTTTTTATTTTATTTTTTTAAAGATTTATTTATTTATTATTGTATACAGTGTTCTGCCTACACGTATGACTACAGGCCAGGAGAGGGCACCAGATCTCATTACAGATGGTTGTGAGCCACCATGTGGTTGCTGGGAATTGAACTCAGGACCTCTGGAAGAGCAGTCAGTGTTCTTAACCTCTGAGCCATCTCTCCAGCCCTTGTTTTTATTTTTAGTCATGCACATAACTTCTTGGCCTTTTGACTGAGATCAAGTGGAGTCATTGTTCTTGTCAGTTTAACACTGGATGCAGCCCTCTATATAAGAATGATGTATTAAGTGTAGTTTTAGAGAAGGAAAATGGAGTAGCTTGTTATGTTGGCTTGGTACTGTAGTAGCTCTAGGAATGGTGTTCCCCATCTTACAGTAAAATCAAGTGTAATTTAAAAAATCTTTCAGGACCCACAGGTTTTAGCTGCACTGAGTTACAGACGTGAAGGTAACCTTGTGGGATGTCAGAATCCCCACAACGGGACAGCTAATCTGGACAACAGGGTCCAGAGAAGTCCCAACACCTGGTCCTCAGCTCTAGCGCCAGGCTCCCTGATCCATGGCTTAACATCTCTTACCAAGATTCTGATCAGCTGTAGCCTGGCCACTCTCTGTTACCATACATGATTCCTATCTGGAAGTGCTTCATGAGTTAGAGAAGTTTATTAATGTCATCGCGATCAACCCTCTTCACCTGTGGGCCTGCAGGGCTGGACAGAGGTCAAGTAGGCCAAAACATACCAGGGAAACTGGTTATCTACAGTTTGTGCTGTGGGCTATTTTCCTGAAGGCAGAAACTGTCCAGAGGAGGAAATCACTTCTTTCAGATTTATTTCCCACCCACCATTTCTCCCTCTCCTCTTGCAGTCATCCCAGTTCAATATGGCGGTGGTTCACTTTCTTCTAAATCTTGGACTTCAACTTGAGACTCATTTCCTCAATGGACTGCTGCACCTCTTCCTGAGGATACCCCACAGATGGCTCAAACCCAACGTGGATGAGGCTAGCCTCTCTTGAGCACCAGTCTCCTCCCACAGAACCACCTTGACAATGGCACCAAATGGCAACCAGTGATCTGACAGAAAGTCAGAGTTTTAGAGCTGACAAGATGGCTCAGGATGAGAGGCATTGGCCACCAAACCTAGTGACCTGTGTTCGATCCCCAGGACCATGGTGGAAACAGACAACCAACTCCTACAAGCTGTCCTCTGCCCTCCACATGTGCACCACGGCATGATGGCATGCACATGCATGAACACACACAGACACACAGACACACACACACACACACACACAGAGAGACAGAGAGAGAGAGAGAGAGAGAGAGAGAGAGAGAGAGAGAGAGAAGGAGAAGGAGAGAGAGAGAACAGGAAACTCATAATTAAATAAATAAAATTTATAATTTTTTAAAAAGTAAATTCAGGGGTTGGGGATTTAGCTCAGTGGTAGAGCGCTTGCCTAGCAAGCACAAGGCCCTGGGTTCGATCCTCAGCTCAAAAAAAAAAAGTAAATTCAGCCTTCCTGCCAGCCAATGTGACTAAAGAATTGGATTCTGCTTCCCTGACTCTCTGTGATGAAGACATCACCATTTCCATTTCCAGTTTGGTTTCCTGGTCAACTCTCCCTCCAGATCTGTCACCTCCTAGTGTTAGCCAAAATTTTGTTGCCAGAGTTCCCCACAACTCATGTCTAGTTTCTGCCACCATTTCTAAGGAGTTCAATGAAGTTCATTAACTCTGCTCTTGGGCACCTTGATGATCAGGGATTTGCAGCCCTTGTTCCAGTGTTTTGGCCTGAATTGGATAAATGCCTCAAGTGTATCTTTGTACACACTCCAATGCTGCCAGGAGAGCTGCTTTCCTCCTTAGCCAAACGTCCCGACAAATGCTCCAAACTCGTGCAGTTAACATGGTGGCTGAGGAACTCTCTGCTGCCTCCTCATCCTGATGCTCAGCTACTGGTCTGTGTTTTCAGCTCACTGTCTCCCTGAGCTGCAGTCAGTGGTTTGCTAATGTCTGTCCTCACCAATCAATTAAGTGCCTTCCACTTATGCAATCTTTCAACAAAGTTTACTGTGAACAAGAAGAATTCTGCAACCCTGGATCCCAGCACAGAGCCCGACAGTCAGGCCGGGCTAAATTGATATGGATGTACTGGGGACATACATTGCAAACGCTTCCCTCAACATACCCATGCTTTCATTCTGTTCAGGGGTGCTCTTTGCTCAGTCCTTCTATGTAAGAAAACCATTTGCCATGGTCTGGTTGCAAAAAATGAAAACACTTTTAAAAAAACAAACAAAAAAGGTTAAATGTTAAATGTGTTTTTAAAAAATGCAAACATCATGCCGGGTGGTGGTGGCACACGCCTTTAATCCCAGCACTCGGGAGGCAGAGGCAGGCGGATTTCTGTGAGTTCGAGGCCAGCCTGGTCTCCAAAGCGAGTTCCAGAAAAGGCTCAAAGCTACACAGAGAAACCCTGTCTTGAAAAACCAAAATAAATAAACAAACAAATAAACAAACAAACAAACAAATAAATAATGCAAACATCGCAAGAGCTGAAACTCAGCACCCAGGTTTAGAACTTTCAGTGTCCGTCCCATTTCCTGGAAAGGAATTTATGTTTCAAATTCTCTTCCTGTTGAAAGGAGTCCGAAGCAAAGGCGAGTCAGAGTGTGTGTGGAACATCACAAAGGCCCAGGTCCAAACTGTGGCCATAGTTGGCGCCACCGTGTGTGGATGTGGATAGTGGTAACTTGAGGGCACAGGTGGGTAAATTTTGTGAATACACAGAACCAACCAGATGGTTACAATTACATCTTGGCAACACAAATCCTGATTTCAAGTAAGGGTGAAAAAAAAATGGTCAGAAAACAAGAGCCTCCTCACAAACCACACCACACAGCTGTTCCTGGTGTGTGCCACAAGCCAAATCCAGCTAAACGTCCAAGCTCTAGGCCCTCCTGAAATTTGTGGCAAGTAGAGATTTTTGATACTGGCTTTGACAATAGTCAAAAGCAAACTAAAAGCTCTACTTTGGGAAGACTCAGCTTGTGGAAATGAAACACTAATTTTGGTTATGGTTGGTGTACCCTAAACAGAAACCTCCATGACAGGATATGCCCATCTTCATTCACATCACCCATGGTTTCCCAGAGGCGAACGCCACGTCACTCACTGCCTGCTACAATCAACAGGCCACTGGCTGGCCAGAACCTCTCTGTTAGTGCATTTTTCTTCCAGAAGCAAGCTTCAAAAGCAACTCAGGAATAATGCATACTTTTACATATTGGAGCTGAAATACCACCTACATCAATAAAGGGCTATTTTTGAAAGAGCTAAAAATGAATGAGTGTTAGAGCATCTTCCCTGCTCACATAGCATGTATCTTTAGACAGCCTGACTCTTCAACCAGCTTCTTTGATTCTAATCTCTGCTGCTGTTTGTTCAGCAAGACCAACAAACTGGGCAGAACACAGACACACATACACAAAAACCGGACTCCTCTGGGGCCCTCCTCAACACCATAAATGCAGGCTCCCTGCGGCTCCAGTGATGTGGTCTGGAGCCATTCCTTAGTGGCTGGGAGAGGAGTCTCCTCCAGAACACTAACTCAGAACTGACAGACGCTGTAATGGAGGGAATGTGTGTCTCCTCCATCTGGCACCAGGCAAAGCTGCCACACCACCGAGCCTGGCAGTCCCCGCCTGCACTTGGACACGGAGCTTACTGCCAGAATTATGGGAAACTCATCCGCTCCAGTCAACACTGTTTAGATGCTAGACAATCTGAGATGATCCAGACTCCAGGGACAAGTAGGACAGGCCTTCAAAACCCACAAAGCCTCTCTAGTCTCCTTGAGGGGCTGCCAACACTTGGTGTCAGGCTGCCCTGCCATCATGCTTCACGAAGGAGCTGGGAATCCTTCCTTGGCTCTCTCGTCTGCTTGTTACCTAAGGCCTTATTTCATCTCTATGCTGGTCTAAAATCTCTTCAAGGCTGAATTATTCGAACACTCTTGGCTGGCAGATCAGATCCCTATCAACTGTCCAGGGAAAGTCACTTTTTATAAACTTTTAATAGAGGTAATGTGGACTCTATGCCATCAACCACACACTTTCCAGATCAGCACGATGGCAGTGGGGTGGGGGTCCCCAATCTTGACACTTGTGACACGTTGGGCCAGATAATCCCCTGTGGTAGAGACTGTAGAGGTTGGTAGGAAGCATTCAAGGGCCTTGAGTGGCTAGAGATCATTAGCATTTCTCAACTTACCTATAATAATTAAAGACGTCTTTGGATACTGCCAAATATCCCAGAGAGACAGTTATTCAGTTGAAAACAAACGCTTTAGGGTTTTCTAACCTTGGCTGTCTATCCCAGCTAATTTCCCAGCAAACACTGGTTCCAGAGTCACAGTCAACTTTCTCTCCATTTAGTGAGGCCCTCATGTACAACCAAACTTTCATCTTTGTGGGATATGTTCATCAGTTTTCATCAGGAGGTAGGAAGGGATGGGACCAAGGAGGAGAGGCCCTCTTGCGTCCTCACCCCCACCCCCACCCAAGGACCATCAGTGAAGACTAGTAGGCATATGTCAAGGAGGCCCAGAGTGGAAGCCAGGGCCACAGTGAGGAGCTACAGTGAGGAAGAGGAAAGGATGAGAAGGCAGATGAGGTAAAGCCCCCGACACAGAAGGGTCTGGAATTCCAGGAAGGGAATCCAGTATTGGAGTCTAACGCAGGGCTTGCACATGGGCAATGCCAGGAAGAATGGAGCTGATTCTGGAGGGTAATGGATCCAAACACGCCAGTGGCAGAAGAGAGCCCTGGGGCCTGCAGACACTACCAGAGAAGAACGATGCTCAGCTTCTCTCTTCCTGGAGCAAGGGTATGCCCTCCCACAGGAGGAGTTAAGGGACACAGGCCGTGTTCAGAGGCTCCAGCGATAGGGTCCAAATGAAGACTGTGTCACACTCACTTGATCTTCTGTCCCTCAGTGTGTATGCTGTCAGTTAGCTCTGGCTTTTCCTTCCTGCGAAACTGCAGGCTGGGGCCAGGGACATGCTCTAAACATCTTCCAAATGCCCCTGAACGTGGCGCCAAGTTCCAGGCTGGAGCCTTCTAAATAAAAACTTGTCAGTATGAGATGAATAAGTTGGATAAGGAAATACAACAGTTAAAGTTTCTGAGGCATTCTATTATTCTATTTCAAAACAGCTCTGACAAAAAGAGGGCTATGATATCTGCCCTTTACAAAGACAATTTATAAAAAGGGAAATTCTGCAAGAATAAATGAGCCATGTGGAGCTGAAGGGGCTTGTGAAGAAAAGTGGGGTTCAGTGCTCATTTGCCTACTCTCAAACCATTTTTTTTTCTTTTTTAGAAGATATTCTTTACCTCTTTCCATAGTGGATGGTAAATGGTAGGAAGAACAAGTTTTCTCTGGATAACAGAGAGCAGAGCAGCAGACTTCTTTGCTGGAGGTGGTCCTTCCTACCACCAACTTGTCAACTCAGAGCAGAAAGCCACAGCAGGACATCGGCGTGAGTGGGGGCCTAGTACCAGGAGTACCTTTTCATCAACGGAAGGCAGAATACCAGTTCCTCCCCAAAGAAACAGACCCACACTCTTCCCTAGAGACGGTGATTGTAAATGTCCAGTGACGAGACTCCACAGATATGACTGTGAATGCAGCTAGGCACGTTACCAGGGGGTTCTGCTTATCTGATCTGGTTTAATATTCTAAGAAAATCGTGGGGTGTATATGTATGTGCGTGTTCATGTCTGCACACGGTCAGGGGCATATGCACATGTATGTATGTACATGAGGAGGCCAGAGGTTGATGTCAGATGCCTCCCCAAATCACTTTTCACTCTGTCTTTGAGAAGCCAGAAATTGCTGACTCAGTTGGGCTGGTGGCTACTCACTCCTCAGGGATCTGTTGTCTGCTCTCCCGGCCGGCATTGGTGTTACAGTTGCACGCCGGCTTTGACTGGGGTCCTTATTCTCACTCAGCGAGCACTTCACTGACTGAGCTATCTCCTGGCTCCCTGGTTCTGATCTAGTCATGACACTTAAAAACTGTCACCTTTCCTCAGATGAGAGAGAGAGAGAGAGAGAGAGAGAGAGAGAGAGAGAGAGAGAGAATAACCATGTGACCAGAGGAAAGACATGAAGCGACAGAAGGATTTATGAGCTACAAACTATGGTAACAAGGAATGTAGGAGGCTCTGGAAGCTGGGAATTCCCTCCAGATGCGAGTCAGGAATAAAGAACAGACTCTGTCTACAACTGCACACAGGACTGAATTCTGCCAGCAAGGGGAATGAACAGGAAATGGATACCCCTAAAGCCCCCAGAAAGCAGGGCAGCCCTGCAGATACCTTTATTTCAGCTTGTGAGATGGCTTTTATCCATCATGCCTCCATACTATAACTAGACAGATTAGCTGTTTCGATTGAGCATAATCATGGCACCGTGTTACATCCGAAACAGAAAATTAAGACAACACCCTTAGCAAAATTCAAAGAATCCCCCCTAAATGTATTAAGATATAAGCAGGCATTACACAGAGCTGAGACACAGACCACCTGGTGGCTTTTTTGACTGTGAGCAGTTTGATTCCATTGGAGCACTTCACAGGGGCTGTACCTCCCGCCAACAGTACAGCAAATGACAAAGTCACAGTATGTCCTTTCTGGGCAATAAGACAGCCAAGCACATCTCAAAAAGAAAGCGCACTGGGGCATAATTAACTAATTTTAGTGCAAGTTCCATATGCAAAGATTGTGTACTTTTCCCTCAAAAGAGATGGGAAAGAACTTCACGTCAAAAAACAGACCAGAATCTTATTCAAAGATTTACTGGGCAATTTAGCTATCAGGTTTAACATTATTATCATGAAAAGAGAGAAGAGAGTAAAAAAAAAAAAATCTTTTTTAGAAGGCTTTGCTTTTAAAAGCCCTGGAATAGGTTTGACCTACTGACCTACTTTCTTAGCTACTGAAAATGTGTAATAAGAATGTCCATCTATTTTCTTATAACAGAAGACCATGAGTTCAGAAATAAGTGCAAGAGGCATATTACATTAAAAAACATTTCAAAAAAATCAAGCTTCATGTTCTAGCATCAGTTAGAACAGACTATTTGTAATGTGCATGGTATTTATCTTTTAAATGCTTATTGCACAATTACTAGGCATCTGGCGGCATCCTTGGGTCAAAGAAGGCAACGTAAGTCATTAGAAACCCAGCAAGTACATGACAGAGCTCAGTGTTGAAAGGAAAACTCACAGGGCAGTGGCTGGCATGCATGCTCTCAACTCACTGCTGACAAGAAAAGAATGAATGCACACCGCTAGTGTGTGCAAAGCACAAATGAGGTGGCTGCTTTTACACAAACTTGCATGAATGCCACCTATTCTGAGGGACATACGGAAAACCCTGCAATCTGAAGACTTGGGGTCAGCAAGCTCGTAGTCAGGGGCCAGGGATGCAACTGGGTTCCTCTTTGCAGGGCCGTCTGAGAGTGCATGGGAAACAGCAGGTCAACCTGGCAAAAAAGACACTTTCGCTGGGCGGCAGCAGGGCATACCTTTAATCCCAGTACTCGGGAGGCAGAGGCAAGTGGATCTCTGTGAGTTCAAGGCCAGCCTGGGCTACAAAGTGAGTCCCAGGACAGGCTCCAAAGCTACACAGAGAAACCCTATCTGGAAAAACAAAATCAAACAAACAAAAGACACTTTCACAGTGTAAAGGAAGGCAAACAAACATACCTTTCTTCACACTAAAGAAAACTGAGCACTACACCCACGTATCTCTAGTTTCTCCCGAATCTCACCCTTCCTCCACCAAAGCATAGACAGTGAAGACCACACACGCTTCTGCCAGCACCATTCAAAGATCAAAATCATAACAATAAGAAAATTACAATAACCAGAATTCCAGAAACATTGGCAGCGTCAAGCATAACTCCTATGGCACAAAAATTACTCTAAGTCCAAGAATTCCAACAGTATTATTATATTAGTTTTCAAAAGAAAACGACATGAAATTGAATTTGATTCAAAAAAATGTCTAAGCAGCTGCCCCCATTTTTACTTTTTAAAAACTTCCTAACAGACAGAAAAGGGGGATGACACGTGTAAGGCAATTAATCTTGATTGGTAGGATAATGTCTGTTTTTCAATTTCAAAAAGTTGTTATAGAAATGAATTTCTTAAGATTTATTTTATTTTTAATTATGTGCATTTGTATGTGTCTGTATCTGAGTATGTGCAAATATGAGTACAGTGTCTGTATTTCAATTTCAGAAATCTATTATAGAAATGAATTTCTTAAGAATTATCTTATTTTTAATTATGTGCATATGTATGTGTCTGTATCTGAGTACCTGCACACATGAGAGCAGGTGCCCTCGGAGTCTAGAACAGGGGGGTCAATCCTCATGTGAACTGACTGACCTGGGTGCCAGCAACTGAAACTGGGTCCTCTCAAAGACCAGCATGCACTTCTAACTGCTGTCCCATCTCTGCAGCCTAAAAGTGAACTGTATATATTACTTTTTCATTCTTATATCCCATATTACTTATCATATAGGTTGAATCCCATTTCATGAAAGCAGTCAGGAAAAGTGCACACAAAGGCTTTGTATCTGCATGTCTCCACTGAAAACAGCAAAGAGGAACCCTGGAACTTAGAAAGGTACATTTCCATGAAGGCCAGTAGCACCCCAGGATGGACCCTAGAGGCAGAAATGGCCACAAAAAATCCACAAAACCTGAAAAAGTCAAAGGAAAGATAAAGAAGCTTTGATGGGGGGGGGGGGGGGGGTACTGCATGTCCTCAGTTGAGGAAGGCAAAGGATCCTATGTGATTTCTTTGCATAAAAGATCACTTAGCAACAAGACACAATGTGCAAGCAAGAGGGTGAGTCCCTTCAAACTTCAGAGGACCCCTCAACAGAAAGTTGAGGAGAACCTGTTTTTTTCTCTCTCAAGTTTCTAACTTGGCAAAACTTTACAAAACATAGTTTTTCAGAAATTAATGAGAGGCACTCGAATGTCAGGACATATTCTTTGGAAGTGGGGGAAAAAAACCAAAACACTCCAACCTGAGGGGCCTCTGTGTATGGGAGGTGGAGTGCTGGGGATGGCTACCAGGGCTCGGGAAGGTTAAGCGAGCACACTGAGCGACGCCTCTTACCCCAGGAACTGCAGGCGGAACTTACGTATATTTGATTCCTCTTATATCTCTGGAATAAGTTGTACATGATGGAGCCTCCGTGGAGTTCAGTCAGGGAGGCCATGTCATCCACGCCCTCCTCATTCATGGGGTGCATAGCGGTCACCTTTTGGTGGGTGATTGTGCTCTGCTTGTAGGTGAACACCTGAGGGTAAGAATGAATTTAACTGTTTAGTCTTCAGTAGACAACTTCTTCAGAGGTGCCCAGACTGGTAAAAACAACCACAGTACAAACAGTCTACATTTTAGAAATGCATTTTTCATCTTCTTTATGGCATCTGTATATTTTCTAAAGGAAGAAATTATTTTGACAGCTGCTAGTAAACTTTAGAAGACATTATATGTCAAGTATCAATCACCCTTTGGGACTCACAGTAACTTTACATTCCTAATTCATTCCTCTACACAGTTCTTTAATTGGTATAAATTAGGGAACTAAATATGGGCTGGTGAAATGGTTCAGTGGTTAAGGGCACTTCTTGTTCTTGTAGAGGACCCAGGTTTGCTTTTCAGAATCCACACAGACACTTCCAACCATCCAAAACTCTAGTCCCAGGTGATCTGATGCCCTCTTTGGAACTCCAAGGGTACCAGGCATGAGGTGGTACGTATATATACAGGCAGGCAAAACACTCACATAAAATAAAAACATAAATCTAAAAAAAACCCTTTTTTTTTTTCAAGACAAGGTTTCTCTGCATAGCACTGGCTGTCCTGGAACTCACTCTGTAGACCAGGCTGGCCTTGAGCTCACAGGGATCCACCTGCCTCTCGCCTTCTAAGTGATGGGCATCACCACTGCCCAGAAAAACAATTTAATATAAATAAATAAACAGACTAGGTTTTTGTTTGTTTGTTTGTTTTTAAGACAGGAACTTGGTCTTCTCACAGTTTTATTCTGGATCATCTAGTAGCTTCAAAGCTTCACAGCAAAGTTCTTTAAGTGTTATATTAAGTTATTCTCATTAAGTATTAATCAAGTAAATATTCCCTCCATCTGCTTCAAGACTGCCAGTATTCCCTCTCCATCAAGACATGTAACATGCATGTGTTCTTTATCAGATGTATACCTTATACTTCCAAACAAGAGTAATGAGTGATACATATGTATAGTAGCATGTACATCAAATGACACTAACACTATGTGGCTCATTATTGGGGTCAGTACATATTTCTGAAGCTACTGTATGTAAGTGATCACAGAATTAACCACGGCAACTTATGGTCTGTTTGTTGACCAAGTTCAGCCTGCTTTACACATAAATGCACATATGAAAGTGATTTTACTATGGAGTCCATATCTTCATTTATGCACTCATAGTTTGGGTTTGGTTTTGCAGTATAGGGAATCAAAGCCAAGGTCTAGCAAGGGCTCTACCACTCAGCTACTTTCTCAGCCCCTACTAGGGTATAGTTAATAGTTTTTAAACCATGCAACCTTCCTTTAAATAAAACAAAACTGCCAAAAGGTTATTCAAAAAAGAATATAAATAACACGAGAAACTTATAGCCT
The DNA here is from genome assembly GCF_903995425.1 of Onychomys torridus. Classification (NCBI taxonomy): domain Eukaryota; kingdom Metazoa; phylum Chordata; class Mammalia; order Rodentia; family Cricetidae; genus Onychomys; species Onychomys torridus. The sequence continues at coordinate 63,892,131 of NC_050457.1, read as the reverse complement.
TCATACACACATATGTACATATGCCTGCACATGAAACCATTTCTGCCGTGTTTGAAGAAGTTTTTGATTTGGCATTTTAAATTTAATATCAACCAGCTGTCTACATTGCAACAAACGGCACATTCTTACACAGGAAACTAAAAAAAAAAAAAAAAAAAAAAAGCCAATCCAATGGTTTTGGTACAAATGGCATGCTTTATTTTTCTAGAGAAAAATAAACTTCAATAGTGGTACTTATGCCAGATGTACTGAGAAAGTTGGTCCAAACCAGCCCTGAGAAACTTCCCCAGGCCAGTAGAGGGACACACCCTTGCCTCCTGAGGAAGAACCACTCTCCCCAGATGCTGTCTGTCAGACATTCACCGGAGGAGGGAGCCCAGTTTCCCTACCTCAGGTGGTGGAGGGGCCCACCCTGCTACAGGAGCACCATGAGCTGGACAGAGACCTGGGGATGTTAAGGGAGTAAAAATGGGGTGAGTCACATCCAGGAAAACAACTCTGAAGGTTGTTTTCACAAGGACATTCCAGAGACAAGAAACACATGCCTGAGTCATAACCACCAAGGAAGAATTCAAGAAACATGTGCCAGCAATGGATGTAGTCTTGGAGCAACCTAGAAAAGCCCTCTGCCCTTTGCTAGCTTGCTTCCCTCTGGGATGTCAATCCAGTTAGGTGTTCCAGAAACACCCCAGGTGGACAGGGCACTCACTCTACAGAGAGAGCTGATGAGGGTGCAAGGTACAGCTTGCCTAGCCTGGCCAACTCTTGCTCAGGGAAAGGAGGGTCTTGTGTTGTCTTTCAGGAGGCCTTGCCTTCAGAACTTCAAGCCTCAGTCAAAAGCAGCCCCGAGAAACTGCTCCAGACTCTGCAGTCTCAAAACTCCTCTAAGTTCAATACAAGTCACCTCCAAAGCTCTTTCAGGAAAGAAGACAGTCTCAAAGGCAGCACAACCAGTTCCTACCCCAGGCCCTCACGCCCAACCAGCATCAGATCCTACCCAGTGCAGACACCATTTTCTTAAAGCATATCACTCTGCATACGCTAAGCATCCCAGAATCTGAAGGCAGACATCATTTAAATATTAAAATTGTAGGTGTTATATTGATTTTGTTTTCTAGAAATAACATATTTTTAATAGTCACACATTCTTACATGCATATTTATTAATGACTACATCTTCATGTCAAATGTAAATACTTCCTTGTCTCTTTTTATTTCATTGAGAAAAGCAAGGCAATGAATGAGCCCATATAAGAGATGAGAGCTAGGCATGGTCTCAGGGAAAAAAACAAAAAACAAAAAAAAACAAAGCAAAAACCTAAAAAACAGAATGGCCTCAAATTATTCATAAAGCCCCCTACCACTGACTTCTTCTTATTTCCAGCAGCCTATGGTAGACAGAATACAAACAAATACCCATTCCAGGAGTGTGAAAATCCAGAGGGTTAGATGATTCTTTCTCATGACCTCAGGATAAGAGAATCAGAGGGAGGTAACTGTTACAGAATTAAAAGGAGCTGTGAATATGTAAAAGGACCATTTGTTGAGATAGAGTGTGGCAGATGCTCAAAGCCATGAGCATTTCAAAGGAAAGAAGTACAGTGGTCCAGAGAGTGCCTTGGAAGGAAAGGCGAGGACCACTGCCTATCCAGGGATGGATTGTTACTGGCAAAGTTCCTAGAACAGGATCCAGCCACAGAGCTGTCCGATAAACTTAGAAATTCAGAAAATCCATTCAAGGAATTTTTTTTTTCCTGGTGTGTAACAGGCAGTGGGGACAGATTTTACATCCCAACTCGGGCAAAGTCAACAAATACACAAGACTGACAGGTGATATTGACTATCAACTCTATGGGGTCCAGAATAGGGGACAGACCACTGTGAGAGTTTCCACGTGGGTAAAGCACAGTGGGAAGACGCACCGTAAGGGGGTGGCACACACTCCCTGGGCTCGGGTTCTAGATTGCATAAGGAAAAAGGAGCTGAGCACCAGCATTCATGTCTCTGTTTCCTGACTGTGCATGCCATGTGACACCATGCTTCCGCCATCATGTTGCCCCTTCCATGATAGACCTACCCCAGTACAGTAAGCCCAAAACAAACCCTCTTCCCTTAAGCTGCTTCTTGAGAAAAGTAACTAATACAAGTAGATATACAGTACCACTGATGTCTGCAAAGACACAGGGAACAGAAAGGGGCCAAGACATACAAAAGAGAGTTGTTTTAGGTAAGATGCTTTGGGACAGCCTTGCTAGTAGGTAAACATCATACAAGAAACCCCATGGGGATGAGGGACAAAGCCTACTCCTTGCACTGCGTTGTCTGAATGCATTACTGGATGAATAAAGAGCTGATTTAATTTGGGAGGATTTCAAGTCAATGACCGACCCACTATATCATTCAAGAATTTCTTTATTGTGTGCATGTCTGTGTGGGTACACATGCATGTGGGGGCATGGGGACATAAGAAGATGGCTTCAGTGTGTCTTCCACTCCTGCTTATTTTTCTTTTATGTTCTTTCTCATGAAACCTGATTGTTTAGATTAGCTGGCAGGCAAGCCTTGGGATCTATCTCATCTGTCCATCTGACCCCAGGGATGGAGTTACAGACACATATATCATGTACAACTTTTCAGTGGTTGCTGGGGATCTGAACTCAGGTCTTCATATTTATGTAATAGGCATTTTACTGACTGAGCCATCTCCCAGGCCCTCGGTATTTCTTGAACTATCAAAAGCCATTTTTATATACAGCAATTAATCAGGTACTGGTTTTTTGAGAGTCTTCCTAAACAACAAAAAAAACAAAATTGTAAGTTTAAATGATATAGTTCTTTTTATAAGATCTTTTCTTCCAGCGCTGTTTCTGGAAGAACAGGGGAGGGAAGTGTCACAATATTAATAATAAGATGTTTTTCTAAAAGAAGTCAGAAAAAAAAAAAAAACTGAGTTACATCAATAAAGCAAACACCAGGAAAAGGTGGTGTGACTAATAAACATAAAACAGGGTCAGCAATCAGCTGACCTGAGTGTGATCCTGGGAACTCAGGCAGTGTTCAGACAGACAGCCATGAGGATGTAATGGTAGAAGGGAAAAGCCAACTCTCCAAGTTGTCCTATGACCTCTACACACACACACACACACACACACACACACACACACACACACACACAAACAATAAATAAATAACTGCAAGGATTAAAAAAAAAAACAGAAAGAAGAAAAATGGGGAAGATGAATAGACAGGAAATCAACTAAGAGGAAATGGAGCCTTGGAGCAAAATAGCCCAGAAGAAGAAATATGAACCAATGGTCATGAGACAACCAGGCTGCCAAGAGAGTGGGGCACAAGAAACCAATTAACAAGATTAGAAAATCAGTATGCAAGTAGAGAAGACATGGCACATACTGATTAGACAAAAATTAATTAATTGGGCCCCCCCACTTTTTTTAAGCTCAAAGCAGTACAGATATTATAGAACACCTCTTCCCAAGCTTTTGTGGCCATTTTTATAGTGCAGAATAATATTAATAGATTCCTTTTACTGATGTCATTAGGAGACATCAGCCACAAAGCCTACCTTTTCCAATTGAAGTGAATTTAAAAAAAATCCTACCATGATCAACATAGGATGAATGGATCATGGCAACTTCATCTCATAATAGCCTGGAATTTCTTTTGGAGCAGCAGATCTTAGTTTTCCTCCCAAGGGTCATTTGATAATGTCTGGAAACATGTGTGCTTATTATAGCTTGGGGGAGAAGAGGAACAGGGTAGAGGCCAGAATTGGTGTGAACACACAAGCTATGACCTAGCCTGAGTACCTGGATGGAGAAGTGTCCCAACATCTCCATGACTAGATGTCCATAGAGACACCCAAGAAAACTGATGACAAAAAGCCAGAGCCAATGCAAAAGGTTTTGAGATATGGTTATTCTATGCAGTTCTGGCTGTCCTGGAAATCACTTTGTAAACTAGACTGGCCTCAAACAGAGCCTCCACCTGCCTCAGCCTCCTGAATACTGGGATTAAAGGCATGTGTCACCAAACCCAGCCAAAAATAAATACTTTATAAAAACCACTAAAGAAGAGCTAGAGAGATGGCTCAGCCATTAAGAACACTTGGTACGTGTGTGTGTGTGTGTGTGTGTGTGTGTGTGTGTGTGTGTCCATGGAAGAGGGAAGAGGGTATCAGATCACCTGGAATTATAGGCAGTTATGATCCAACTGACGTGTGTAAGAAAGAAACAAACTCAAACCGTCTGGAAGAGTAGCAAGTATTGTTAATCACTAGGCCATCTCTCCAGGCACCCTTAAGTTTTTGTTTGGTTTCGTTTCACTTTTTTGAGATAAGGTCTCACTATGTAGCTCTAGCAGACCTGGTTACAGACTAGGTTGGTTATGAATTCAGATATCTACCTGCCTCTGCCTCGCAAGTGCTGGGATTAAAGGTATGCGCCATCACTACCTGAATTAAAAGGCTTGTACCTTTAATCAAGTTGTTTTTAATCTTAGAATAGTGTGGATATCACATGAACATGGCTCTCCATGCTTATGTGGAAGTTTTTATAGTAGAGAGTGATATTAACAGATTCCTTTCATTATAAGCAACATGGAACTCATCATCATTATCATCATCATCATCATCACCACCACCACCACCACCACCGTTATCATCATCGTCATTATCATCATTATGCTGGTGGTTTTTTTGTCAACATGACACAAACCTAGTCATATCTGGGAGGAGGGAATCTGAGTTGAGAAAATGCCTCTATAAAATTGGACTGTAGGCAAGTCTGTGGGGTATTTCCTCATTTCCTTAATTAATGACTGATGTGAAAGGACCCATCCCACTGTGGGTTACCTAGGAGTGTGTAACAGAGCAGGCTGAGCAAGCAAGGAGAAGCAAACCAGTGGGCAGCAGTCCACCACTGTCTCAGCACCAGATACTGTCTCTAGGTTCCTACCCTGATTTCTCCGGATGAGGTCTACCCTGAGACTATGCTGGTGACTTAAACAGCGCCCCCCAGGACTGACAATCCACAGAGAGAAAGGAAAAATGAAGCAGGCAACCAGAACCCATGAGCAGCTGTACCAGGGCATTTACCAGGGCGGGAAGGAATCACGTGAAGTAGATGGTGGACAAACGGACAGTAGATACAAGTGAGAGGGCTGGCATAGGGAAGCCCTCAAGTTGAATGAGGGGAGGCAGGGATCAGCAATAGAGAACAGGGCTATGAAGGGTCCTTATGCCCTGCCTCAGTGGTTGCCTTAGGACCTGCAGTGACTGAGATCAATTTAAGTGTCATGGAGGGAATAGAATCTAATATAAAGAATGACAGAGACTGTTTCTGTAGAAATGAGAAAGAAGATAATTTTTACTACAAAATAACATCCAATGAAACCATTCTAGAATCTTCACAGGAAAGCAATTTCCTTAATCCCTTCTAGAAGTGATTGACATAAACACTGTCACCCTTCTGCCCTCCTCTTCTAGCCACAATTCACACACCACACTAAATATCAATGAGGACACTCACAACACATTCACACACCACACTAAATATCAATGAGGACACTCACAACACATTCACACACCACACTAAATATCAATGAGGACACTCACAACACATTCACACACCACACTAAATATCAATGAGGACACACACAACACTAAATATCAATGAGGATACACACAACACATTCACACACCACACTGAATGTCAATGAGGACATACACAACACATTCACATACCACACTGAATATCAATGAGGACACACACACCACACTCACACGCCACCCTAATTATCAACGAGGACACACAACACACAAGGACAGGACACTGCTGCTGGCTCAGCTCTGGATGATAACTTCACATCTGAAGCCTTTCTAATGATGGTTTGCAGACAGGTGGACAGGATCAGGTGTCTGAGAAATCACTAACACCCAGGAAGCTGATCTATGAGCAATACACCTGTGGCTGGAGATGCAGGGCCATGTGATAACTCATATGTTTGTCAATCAGAAGGCTATATGCCGTCCCCTCTTAGACTTAGGAGTGAACCTGTACAGCAATAGTTAGAATGAATAGTGACCCTCCCCCCCATATCAGCATATTTATATTTAGGGAAAGCCAGTACCCCAAACTGAATTTATACATAAGGTTAGAGAGTGCTTTTTTTTAAAAAAAAAATTAAGAGACTCGTGTACCGATTTCTCTTGAATTTAAGTGGACAATAATGATTATATCTTTTTGAGGTGTGCAAATAAGACATCAGTTATGCATTTACCACACACACCAGCCAGATCAGGGTAATCGCTAAATCTACCACCCCAAACTCTTACCATTTCTTAGTGTTGCTAATATTCAAAATCCCTTCTCCTCACTACTTTGAAAATATATAATTAATCATAATTTTCCTCCTGTGACACAGAGTTACCAGTTATCCCCTCCACTGACTGTGTCCTCATGTCTATGGACCACCTTTGATGCCCCACCCCATACCCATTCCTCTAAAGCACTGAACTACACTACTTGACACTCAAAAAAGAAAATGCTAATAATTTCTAGAGAGAATCTACAGGCTCGCTTCAGGCCAGTCTTCTCACACTGTAGAACTGTGTGTGAAGGCAAAAATTGCTGTATGATAATGTTTTCCTTATTACAGAACTATACTAAAACAAATCCATGGAGCGATTGTACTCCACACCCACATACTACAATACTAAGTTTACATTTTAAAAGCACGCACACTCACTAGCAACTTGGGCACTGATTCTAGATAAGTGAAAACTTCTGTTTGCACCAAAAACTCACGCATAAATGCTCACAGCAGCTCTATTCATGATAGCTGAAGCTGAAAAGGGGCAGCCTGGGAATATCCCATGCTGTGAGATTCTCCGTCTCGTACGCCCCACCCCACCCCAATGACAGCATTTTCACTGCACAAAGAGCAGACCGGGGCTTCCTTCACGAGCTTCAGGAGGGACCAGCCAGAGGGCTGAGAGTTGGCAGTAAAGGGCAACTGAGGGGTTGAGGGGTGGGTGCCTGGGCCCTGCGAAATGCCCTGGTATACCTCCAGGTCTCAATGTCCTGCTGTGCCCAGTTCCCCGGGTCAGCTCAGTTCCCTTCTGGGGAGGAGACTAGCCAAATGGTTCCTGGGAGCTTTCTCTGTAATTGCTTACAAATGAGTGTGGATGGAAACTTACATCAAAACAAAAAGTTTAATTATAAGGAAGCTAAATCTGGTTATGGAGGCACACACCCATAAACGCAGATCCCAAAAGGCAAAGCAGAGTGCCTCTGTGCTCATGTGGACTTTCCTACTCTTTCTCAGGGAGGACTCCTTGCTGCAGAAACCTGATGGCCTAAATCCCTCAGCCCCACTAGCCAATCATATCTACTTTGCAAGCCTGGGGACAGGAGAATTGACCCTACCAGAACCCATCTGCCGCTCCACATATGTATACCTATAAAAATATATACATTATCATCTGTGACACAGGGGTCATCAGAAGCCTGAACTCTGGTGTAAGAACAGAGTGTGGTTATAGAGGAGTCAGAGTCCTGGGCACCCCAGGAAGCAAAAGATTTAAGCTGACCAAGTGACTGTTCTCAGTAATGTAATCTGATAGTCACCATTCCCAGGCTGACATTCCTTCACAGTCTGCTCCAGTGGCTTCCAAGTTAAAGCCTCAATTCCTTAATGTGGCTCCTCTCCAGCACCTTCCTAGGGCTCTGGATGCTTCTGCCAGGCCATCTCCAGCTACAGCAAAGTAACCGACCCTTTGAAATAGGACTCAGACCTTCCTTTCCTGCCAAGCCCTGCCCAGCGACTCACCCTCCATCCAGGTCCAACACCCGGACAAAAGCCTCTTGTGACACTCACCACCGCCCCCCCCCGCCCCCGGTGTCATTTCCCACCTTTCTTATCTCTGTCTAGTGATGGGGATAACAAGGCCTGCAGTTCATAGGGCAAAGGATGACAATCCAGGGCTGCCTAAAACCAAGGCTGAAGTGGGGCAAGATGCATGTGTGGTGGCCAGAGCAGCCAGCCCTGGGGCTGGACCCATCCTGGACTGGAATGCCTGGGAACCCCTGGCTCCTCATTGCTTCATCCAGTACCACTCTGGTTACTTAGCAACTGCCTGCTAAAGGGAAGAACAGCAGGCGCCCATCATCGGCCCTGTGGTCATATGATAAGGACTGGCATTTGATGACCAAACCTGACTCCAGAGGCTGAGCTGTGGGTCATTCCTCAGGCACTGCTTGCCTTGAAATTGCCTTAAACTGAGCAAAAGGGCAGAGGCAGAGGCTGGAGGGATGACTTGGGGGTTAAGGGCACCGATGCTCTCGCAGAAGACCCAGGTATTCTCACTGGGTGGCTCACAGTCACCTGCAACTCCAGCTCCAGGTGACCTGATGCCGTCTTCTGGCCTCCATGGGTGCCCATACACAGAGAGACACGTAAATAAAATAAATCTGTCAAAAAAATGAAGACAGCGATGTGGTTGCTCACTAATTATGTGGAAAAGGCAATTCTGAGCTGATTTTTATTTTATGAGCATCGGTGTTTTGCCTGCATATGTGTCTATGTGAAGGTGTCAGATCCCCTGGAGCTGGAGTTACAGACAGTTGTGAGCTGCTGTGTGGGTGCTAAGGACTGAACCCGGGTCCTCTGGAAGAGGAGCCAGTGCTCGTAACTGCTGAGCCATCTCTCCAGCCCCCAGCCCCTGAGTTTTAACCCAGTCAAGATCACTTTTTTGAACACTAGGTTAAGCACTAATGCTTTTTCCTATGTGCCCTTGTCAAAGGAACATGTTTCTAAGCGTCAAGGAAGAGACAACATGGAAGGTATGTAATAATCCAGAAGAAAAAGGAAAAAAAAGAGTCAGATTGATTCCAGATTCTAGACAAAACCCACAAGTCATTTTTGGCTGTTTTGTTTGTTAAAATATGTACAAGAGAGGGGGCTGCAGGTTCACTTTGCTCAAACTTATGGCACAAAAACTAAAAGCTCCCAAGGCCAGAAACAACGCATAAGAACTTGGAACTGGAGAGAATTCTCTTCTCACAGTGTCCCCATGAACTGGCCCTCCTCCCCTGTCCAGGGCATCTATAGAAAGATCAGAAAAAAAAGAAAAAAAAAAAAACACTACTTGGACCCACTGAAAGGAGGAAGGCAGTGTGTGGGGGTTCTGGGGTGGGGCAGGGGAGCGGGAAAGACCATTAAAGCGAAGTCCTCTTAAAAAATAGAAGCATCTGAGCTGGGCGGTGGTGGCTGCGCACGCCTTTAATCTCAGCACTCGGGAGGCAGAGGCAGGGAGTGGTGGAGGTGGGTGGTGGGGTGATTTCTGAGTTCAAGGCCAGCCTAGTCTACATTGAGAGTTCCAGGGCAGCTGAGGCTACAGAGCGAAACCCTGTCTCGGCAAACAAAAACAAAAGAAAGAAAAGTTAATACCATGAGCTGAGACAGTTTTCCTGGCACTTGCAGCAAGACCAAAATAAGAAGGTTGAAAAAAGACTATTCAGAGGGGTGGTGTGCACCTTCACTCCCAGCACACGGAGGCAGAGGCAGGGAGAGCTCTGAGTTTCAAGCCAGCCTGGTCTACAGAGTGTGTTCCGGGACAGCCAGAGCTATATCCACCTGCCTCCAAAGAAAAGAAACAAACACAAGAGACCCTTCACCTCAGCGGGAATTGCTGTTTGTAGAGCAAAGGTGTAGTGGTGCACACCGTTAGTCCTAGCACTCGGGATGCAGACAGGCAATGTCTGTAAATGTCTATGGAAACAAAGATGGAAAACCCCTGTGCATTCTGTCCTGGGAATATGGGCCAAAGACTAAGAATCCAAGTACCTGCTCAGAGAACCCAGAGCAAATCTAAGTAGAGCCTTCCACAGAGCCGAGCTTAGAAGGGATAAGCATGGCTGTGCTTGTCAATAGCATCTTCACACAGCTTTCCATCCTCACGGGGCTTCCCTCCTTTCTGGTGGTACCTTTATAACCGCACATCTTCATATCTGAGTTTTGTAACAAAAGGCTCAAAATGTGGGATAGCAGAAAAGGAGTGTACTCTCATTGGTCCACAGGCCCAGTGAGAGGTCCCTCCCCGTCTCGGTGGCAAACACAGTGGGCTATAGATACACATGCTCTCCTGCTTCCTTCCCTTGTACCACCTGTGTGGGCGGTGTTCTGCCCCCAGTCCTCAGCACTGCCCCACACTGCTCTACCTTTATCTCTTCACAGAGGCGATGATATGACCAACACCGGTGCCTCGGTGACCACACCCACACAGGAGGGTATGTCCAGATGGAGGCCAGGAAAGAACGTGACAAAACATGCACGCAGTGACGTGGCCACCACCACAACGCTACGGAAGAAAGAGGGAAACCCGCATCACCCTCCCAGCGGTCTCTGGCAGTTCTCCAAAGGCTAAGGAGAGTTGCCACATGACCTGGCAATTTCATTTCTAGGTATATGCATTCACACAAAACAAATATTCGTACCAAATGATTAGAAAACACTTCAGTGTGACACAATGGTACGCCACTCAGCTGCGGAGAACAACAGGCTCATGCACACTACAGCCTAGACGAGCCCTGAACACAATGCGTAACACGGAGGAGGAAAGATACAGACTGCCATGTATGACATGACTCCATTTACCCCAAGTGTCTCAAACACGAGAACCCAGAGAAAGAAAGAACAGGCATGGCTGCCAGGCTGTGGGGGGCAGGACTGGAGGCGGACTGCTGAAGACAATGGGGTTTTTCTTTCCACACTGGGGCTGGGGAGATGGCTCAGAGGTTAAGGGCCCCCCCGTGCTCTTGCAGAGGACCCACATTCAGTTATCAGCATCCATGTTGGGTGGCTCTCAAGCACCTGGAACTCCTGCTTCAAGGGCTTGGACGTCTTCTGGCCTTCCTGGGCATCTGCATGCATGTGTGTGCGCGCGCACACACACACACACACACACACACACACACACACACACACACACACACAGACCTAATTGCTTTTTGTTTTTTTTGTTTCTCGATACAGGGTTTCTCTGTGTAGTTTTGCGCCTTTCCTGGAACTCACTCTGTAGACCAGGTTGGCTTTGAACTCACAGAGATCCACTTGCCTCTGCCTCCCGAGTGCTGGAATTAGAGGTGTGTGCCACCAACGTCTGGTATGACCTAATGTTTAAAAGCCCTAAAAATGTTATAAAATTGCCTGCGCTGATGACTATATATAACTCTAGAAATTAAAAACCCACTGAACGACACATTTTAACTGGTAAATTCTATGAAAGAGGGGCTGGAGAGAGGATAGGCAGTCAGAACAAAATAGACACAAGAGGGACCAAGCAGAAGATGAGCAGACGTGTACAAATGGGAACAGAAAGGGTTAAATGCCGCTTTGACAATCCCCAGGTGGGTCTGCCACTAACCAATGGAAACAAGAAAGACCAATACACGAGAGCCCACCCATCCAGCTGCTGACTCTTCTGCAACACTGGACTCCTTCTCTGCTCAGGCCTCCTGAAAAGAATCACTATTTTCAGTAGTCCTGGCCAGAAGCATGCCTACTACTGGCACACTGTGAACACATCGAGCATGTAAAGACATACATGTCTTCAAGGTGGATGCCGAAATCACAAGTAGAGGACAATAAGAGGCAAGTGGTAAACCCGTATTTTAAATGAATGGTCTTCACCAATGTCAAGTGAACATATGAGAGAAAGCAACTCCAGAGAAGGGTGTTAGTATTCAGATGACACTTACATGATCCCAAAGACCACTTGAGAAAAAGAAAAGAGTCAACTACCATTCACGTTTTCAAATGAGTCCACTGCTGAAGCTGTAAATATCCTATTTACTATATGGAAGAGCTGAGATGTTGTGGAGAATTATTTCACGAGTTGAGCTAAGTCCATTAAGACGGACACAGCATTTCCGTACAAAGGTCAGAACAAGTTGCTAACCAAACGACAACTCTGTTACGTAGGCCAAAATGCCATGGAAGGTTTCCTAGACTTACAAAATCTTAAACATCTTTTACTTCAGAACACCAGAATCTGTCTGCATAAATGTAATACCTTATAAATGATGCTAGGGCATGCATCAAACAGCCAGGCTAGAGATAAACTTTCATTTGCAAATATTTAATTAACTTCTGCCATTTCTCCCAGATGGAGAAGGCAGGCATGTCTCCCGGGCTCCACAGACCATCAAATGAAGCAGGCTTTATGGGCAGGACACCAATAACTAAGTCAGGCTTCTTCAGCAAAGTCCAGTCCTTTGTGAACTCTTAACAATGGGAGCTGATTTCTATGCCAACTTTTCTCATGCAGTTTCTCATTAATAAGCTTTGTCAGTGTGTCTAATATCAAGTCTATGATCTCTTTGTCCTGGAATCATTATTCCTGACTCCAGAGAGCTAGAGATTTAAGAGATTTTTATTTTTTCTTAAACATACATTAGCTTAAGTTCCCAGCATTAGGGGACAACCACGATCTTTTCTGCTGAGATTCGGACAGTATCTGATCACTAGACACTCCATCATAATTAAAGCATGAGACTCATCTTGGTGGGAGGGAGAGGAAGGAGTAGGCATCACATTACGTGAGAAGCAGAAGAGCAGGTGGCCAGTGTGCTCTTGGCTTCACAGCATACAGTAAAGCTTCACGACAGATCGTTTCATAGAAAACCCTTTGTGCATAATAGAACAGTTTAGACGGCATGCCCCTGAGCTTACCCAAGTCGAAAAAACTGTAATTTCTGAGTCTTGTGACAGGGGTTAGCTCATCTCCTGGCCTGACTTTGCTAAGAGCTCTTTTGTTCGGTGTGTTGATTCTGTATCCTGTACCCTGGAATGTGCAAAGAGCCAAGGAGACTAATACGTGAGAAGTGGGAAAGTGGATGCATCAAAAGCAGGGGCACAGACAGACACGGATGACTCAAATACTACTACAAGGCAAAGACCTGGACTCCAGGCAGACAGAAAGACTCTGCAGGGTATCCGTTTCTCCTTGTGCTCTGGTTGCAGCCCTGTCACGAGGGCGAACTCCTGACAAGTATCACGGTGCAGCCAGACCTGCCCTTCCTGGACCTGCAAGGGTTGGCAGGGTACCGCCCTTCCCTGGCTCACAAAGCTGCCCGCACACAAGTGCTCACGACACGCAGGCCTGAGGACTGCACATCACGGGCTGCCACTGAGATGAGACGTCTGCTCACTGTCAGACCACAGCTACAATCAAAACGCCATCAAGGGGCATACCCTTGCTTGGGAATCCTGCTTCATATTCTGATTCTGCTTGCCCTGCTGATACACTGAGCCCAGGCCACACAGTCACCCACACACTCCCCTGACAGGCCTGCTAGCCAGCTAGAACCATGCCCAGCTAACAGTCCAGCACTGAGCTTCCACAGATTCCATCCTCACCTGGCTTCGCATTCAAACCATGACTTGGTCTGATGTGTATGTGAACATAAGTTATCGATGTGCACAGAGACACACATGATCTATGGCAACAACTCTGATCAGTATAACTTGCCAAGAACCTATGTTACATCTGGCAACCAGCCCTCTGGGAAGGTGCTATTCCTGTGTCAATTTTACAAATGAGATATTCGTGAGGACCAGCTAGTTTAAGTCACTTGCCCAAGGTAACATATGTGGCAGGCAGCATAAAGGACAAGCAGCTACCGATGGGGGTGTGCCTATCTGAGGGCAACTGGGCTGCATCTGGATATGTTTTCCCATTTTAAGTGGTTCTTTATCTGCTGGGGTCCATAAGGTCCTGACCATCTATTTATTTATTTTGTGTATTTATATGTCACCTGTGTACATGTGCCCATGAGTCCAGAAGAGAATGCTGGATTGCCTGGAGCTGGAATTACAGGAGGCTGTGAGCCATCTGAGGTGAATGCTAGGACAGGCGCTCTCCTGAGCTGTCCCCAGCCTCCCACCACCCACTGGCTTTGTTTAAATTATTAACTGATACTGAGAAGATCACTCTGGCCTACCTATTACCAAAAGCCTAGTTAAAATCAAACAGGGTTTTATAACTGCATTAAGGATTTGCAGAGCATATCAAGTACCCAGTCACGAGGTGAAGCAGTCATGGGAAATGGAAAGTTAATGCTTCACCAAGAAGCTTCTGGGTCCTTGAAAGTTTATTAATAGAATCAAATTACTTCGTACGAGTTAACCTGGGGAGGTTAAGTGAGGACATCAACAAATACTAATTATGCAATTACATAAGAACTTCAAACACTTAACCCGTGTTACTTCATTTTCATTTAGCCCAACAAGCATGGAGACAGAAATGGGGAGAGTGGGCATGGGTGGGGACTCCCCACTCACTCAGCAAATCAGCACTTGGCTAACTACAGTCAGCTCACTGCTCCCCCCCCCCCAAATAAACCTGGAGAATTCACCATTCTCCCATGTACTGCTCTCCAAGGATGTCCAGAGTTCTCTCAAATCGTAATACGAGAAAAATCTTTTTCTTTCAGGTGTTTTTCCTTTTTGAACCAGGAGCTGACCATTTTTCACCCAGTCAAGCAGCAAACCCCAGCTATCTTCCTGTCTCCCCCAGCCACAGCAGTAACATCACAGGTACATCTGTAGCCGTACCAACTTTTTCCTTTGGTGCCAGGGATCTGAATGTGCTGTCCTGTTTGTATAGCACATGCCTTTACCCACTGAGTTATCATCCCCTACCCCATTTTCTTTTTGGAGTGCCAGGTGGGTACAGTCTAGCACTCAACTTACAATTCTCCTACCTCATTCTCCCCAGGGATATGATCACAAGGGTTTACGACCACACTTGGCATTCCAAGAAAAAGTTATCCACTTCTTCTTTTTCCTTTGAATTAGGTCTTTATCCCAATGTGTATTTGATCAACTGATTTCAAGAATTTTGTTTGTTTTTAAAGACTCTATCTATCTATCTATCTGATATGTATGTGAGTGCCAACATGTAAGTCTGTGCACCACACATGTGCAAGTACCCCTGGAGACCAGAAGAGGGTGTTAGATCACCTGGGGCTGAAGTTACAGGCGGTTGGGAGCTGCCTGATGCGGGTTCTACAAACTGGACTTGAGTCCTCTGCAAGAACAGCAAGTTCTTAATCACTGAGCCATCTCTCCAGTGCCAAGTTAGGATCATTTTGCAGAAACCAAAGTCAAATGTATACCTGACTATTGGGTCTATGCCAGACACTAACACAGATGTTCATCTGGGAACTTTAGTCAAGTAAGCAAGCCAGAGATCAACCATCTTGGAAGTAGAGATGAAACTGTGATGGAAGATTTATTCCTTTTCCATTGCCCAAGAATGTACCTACCTAGCTGTCTTCTCTACTTACAGTCATAAACACAAAGGGAAATGCTGGGTTTTAAAAGTAATTATGGGTCAAAGAAAAGAATAGTTTTAAATGAAGCGAGAAAACTTACTCGACTTAATTTTGTATGACTTCACTTCACCTACCAGAACTGACCATCTGGCTGCTGCTTTGAAAACCACGGGGTGTCCTTGTAACATCCTAGAACATAAAAGTGGCCTGAACTGGATTCTAGGGCCTCACTGGCATGTGAACACTCATTGTGAGTTTCACCTTGTGGACTTCTTTTTACCTTTAAGATTATATCACCACTTAACTGAAACTGTGGAAGTTTTCACAGCATTGAGAACAGAAGATACAGCATGCAGGGAAACAAATAACTCATTATTATTTTGTACACATTACACACATGAATGAAGAAGTTAAAAGCAAAAAAGTCAAACATTTGAAGAGTCTAAAAAAAAAAAAAGAAACAAGTGTTGTCTGGACTCAATTATCCTGAAGCAACAGTTTTGTTTTCAGAGTTTATTTTTATTATTGATGCACGTATATGTGTCTGTTGTAATATGAGCTACCGTGGTTGGGAACCATGTGACATAGGTGTTTGGAAACAAACTCGGGTACGTACCACCAACTCAACCACCGAGCCTCAAGCAATCATGTTTCTGTTTTGAGATTTCTTTACTTTTATTCTTTGTGTATGGGCGATTTGCCTGTATACACATCTGTGCACCATCTGAATGCAGTACTCACAAGAGGCCAGAGAAGAGCATTGGATCCTCCTTGGAACTGAACTAGAGTTACAGACAGTGGGTAGGGGGTGCTGGAAATCAAATTCAGGTCCTGCTAAAGAGCAGTCAGTGCTCTTAACTGCTGAGCCATCTCTCCAGTCCCGAGCAATGGTTTTTAAATCAAGTTGTCCAGACTTTAAAAATTTCACGCAACAGTTAAGAAATAAAAGGATTTCTGTTCACCACTCCTTACATTGCCTCTAAAAAACTACCCAGTTAGATTTTATTCAAATAAAGAAATTCAAAGAAATCTCACCTATTTATTTTCTCAAATGTGACTGACTTTAATTATCGCAGTAAAAACAATAATTGATGATTCAACATGAAATGTTATATGCTTAGAGAGATGGCTCAGTCAGTAAAACGCCTGCTAGGAAATCATGAGGACATGACTGGATCCACAGCATCCATGGAGAAGCTGGAATGGCAGCATGCGTTTGTAACCTCAGAGCTGGGAGTGGGGAATACTGGCAGATTCCCTGGAGTCACTGGCTTGCCAGGGTAGCCAATCAGTGAGCTCCAGGTTTAGCGAGAGACTGTCTCAAAAAGTGAGATGAAACGGTAAAAGAAGACCCCCAATTATGGATCCCTTCCCCCATACTCACCCACACATGCATGCCCCCACATGCCTACCTACCTACCTGCCTACACACACACACACACACACACACACACACACACCATATATATATATATATATATATATATATATATATATATATATATATATCAAAAATTAAAAAAAAATGTGCTAACATGATCAAAACCTCATCTTCAAGCAAAGGAGTGAGAATATTTAAAGGAGTGGCCACACAAATAGACACTTCCCTGAGATACTTTGTTCAGATAGATAACAGATGCCTACTGGTGAATTATCTGCAGGATTGCCATGTCCTGAACTGAGACAGATTTTTCAGTGCTCAACTGTAAGATGGCAGAGTTACTCATAGGGCTTAATGACTTCCATCTGAAAGACTGTCCTTCACTCTGAGACTATGGCATTGTTGTTGGGGTTTGTGGAGTTATCGTTGGTAAGTAAAACAGTAACAGTGGGTCATTAAATGCTCTGGTGTAACAACAAAATAAAATAAAAGATGGGGCCGGCCTATGTTGTTTTCCTAGAATTTCTGGATGGAGGAATCCAAAATGCTGGGACCACTGGGGGATAGCACCCAGGTGCCAAAAAAAACATCAAATGCTGACTGGTAAGTACTGTAAGACCGAACAGGATCTGGATGACATTTCCTTCACGCCAAGCTTTTCTGCAACATTAAAAACCGCCCTAAAGTCATTCAAGGGTGACAATCATGGCTGGGTGTGAGACAGAATGTACTAGAATGGACCTGCCAAGTCTCTTTCATTCCTTCTCTTCCATACCGTAGCACAAAGACTGACTCCAGGCTCCGTGGAGTCTACTGCCACAAATAAGTAGGTAAATAAACAAATAAATGAATGAATTCTCCCAGTTCTTGGGCATCCAGAAGAAGCGCCATCTTCCCTGGACTGGCTTCGAGCACTTGTATTACCTTGGTTCTCTGTCCTTAAAAGTAGCCCAGAGGAGCCACACACAGTTGCATCATCAGTGTGACTGGTATTGAAAAGCCAGGCCATGGTTACTGCAATCAGGTTTGCCTCCAGATGATGGACAAGTGTTGAGTGTTTACACCAGGCACAGTCTCCCACTCTCACTCACTCCTTATTTCTCTAGGCAGCCTGGAAAGTATAACCTTCCCCTTTCAGACTCAAAACCAGACAATTCAGAGTTCCTGAACAATGGTAAAATACACATAACCCAGAGAAAACAAGTTGGTGTCACTTGGTGAGCACTGAGGACAGGAATGTAAACAGCCACCATCAAGAAGGAAGCACATAGCATAGAGGTTGATCCAGGACTTCCCAAAGTGAGCAGTGTTAATGAGTATTAATTCACAATCATAAAGTATTTTTCTTTTGCTATCCAAGAAGCATGCTTACAAAGGACCTGCACACTTTTCTTTACTGGAGACACTAAGAGTAAACGTAGTTGTTAATTTTGTTTGTTGTTTGCTTGTTTTTTTTTTTCCAAGACAAGGTTTTTCTATATATCAGCCCTGGCTGTCCTGGAACTTGTTTTGTAGACAAGGCTGGCCTTGAACTCAGAGATCCTCCTGCCTCTCAGTTCTTAATTTCTTTTCTTTTCTTTTCTTTTTTTTTTTTGGCTTTTCAAGACAGGGTTCTCCATCTAGTTTCTGGATCTTGTTCTGCAGACCAGGCTGTCCTTAAACTCACAGATATCCTCCTGGCTCTGCCTCCCGAGTGCTCAGATTAAGGCCTGTGCCACTATAGCCTGGCTCAGTTCTTAATTTCTTGACAACAACACCACACACAGCCTTTAATTGAAGCCACCCTTCCCCTGATTCTCCCCAAAGCGTTTAGAGCTCCTGTTTTCTATGAAACACTAGGCTGCAGACGCTGTCAGTGAAACCTCTGGCTTTTGTTTTTACCTTTTAGGGTTTTTTTTTTCTTTTAAACATAGCATTTCTAGATGCATAGTCCAAATTGGCCTTGAACTCATGATCCTTCTGCCTCAACCTCTTGAGTGATGGGATTCTAGGCCTATGCTACCATACCCGGCCTAAACCCTTGGAATTGACCCTTAGCAGTGATGGACAGAAAAACCAGCCAGTGAGGTCAGGGTCCCTCTCAGCACTGCCCTGACACTGCAGGTCCCAGATGCTACCACTGCTAATTAAGTCCTAAGGGTATGGACCATGGGTGGCTCTCTAGTTCTTCTGCCAAGTACATTAGAGTCATTTATGAATATCACCCAGGAAGGCAAAAATAACACTCCATAAAAAAAAGCGCCAATTAAATCTGCATTTGAGTCAGTATATTTTGCATTTTGCAGTATATTTTAATAGCTGAAGAAAAGACCAAAAGTTTCCGTCCATCACCTGCACGGTACAGGTATTTAATGGTTCTCCCAGACTACCCTGCTGCTGGACAACAGATGTTCAAGTCCTCCTTTAAGTGACATAATGGCTTTTCCACAGGGGACAAAATAAACGTAAAAGGTGGTACAGCTTTAAGAGAAACAGGTTCACACGAAAGCCAGTTCAAACCGCACATTTATTAGTGATAAAGTTCTTACCCATGCAGTCTCCAAATACCTATAAAAGCATATGTCAGTGGGGCTGGAGAAATGGCTCAGTGGTTAAGAGCACTGGCTGCTCTTCCACAGGTCCTGAGTTCAAGTCCCAGCAACCACATGGTGGCTCACAGCCATCTCTAGTGGGATCTGATGCCCTCTTCTGGCATAAAGTCATACATGCAGATAGAGCACTCACGATACAAAATAAATAAATCCTTATTTAAAAAAAGAAAAAGCACATGTTAGGCAAGAAAAGTAAGGCAGAGTTAGAAGCACACACCTACCGGGGCTTGTGCCTGGGAGAGAAAACATTCACTCACAGACGTTCCTCCACGTAACATTAATATCAACTTCTTTACCAGTTGGCATTCTTCTCTTACACATGCTAAACCAATGCCTAGTAGTACAAGTGATTAACAACAAATTTGGAGCAACATCCAAGTGGAATTAAATAAATGTACTTATTTCAGAAGATACTTGTTCACAAAATATTTGAACTGTTATACTCAGTCATGAAAAAAAAAATCAATTTATTTTGTTCTTCCCCAATGTGGTTTGAAACCTTTTCAACATTTCGAAGCAGCTGAAATATATGCCAAACCATACAAAAGAAATTAAGATGGCAGGCTAAGCACATCTGCTTTGACCCAAAAAACAAAGGCTCTTTTGCTGTCTTTAGAGCCAGCATAATGAAGGCACAGAAAGTCCAGATGGCTTAGATTTTCTTTACCCAGAGTCACCGAGGAGGCTGACATTTCAACTGTTTACTCAGCACGTCTGATCCTAACAGCTACTTTAGATACAGAATTTCTGCAAAAAAAAAAAAAAAAAAAAAAAGGAATGCTTTCAGGTAAGCAAGAAGTTAATTGGCTTACATTAGCATCCCTAGGGTCCATCCCGCCTAGCCCAGTGGGGAAAATGCCTTCACCAATGAACCACCATACGTGTGCAAACCTATTTCTTATTTATATTGGCTTCACACAGTAAATCCAACCTGTCACCCTCCAGCTGCTCACATAGTGTTTCTTTCTTTCTTTCTTTCTTTCTTTCTTTCTTTCTTTCTTTCTTTCTTTCTTTCTTTCTTTCTTTCTTTTTAAAGAATTCCCGAAGGAAGAAATCAAATACATTGTTGGTTACAGATGTGAGACCTGAGACAGACACCGGCCGGGAGAAACCGAGGAGGCAGGCCACGCACAGGTAAATTCAATGGATACCCCAAACCCCAGGGCTTAAGGCCACCACCTGAAATAGTGAGTGGGGAAGCAGAGCGCAAAGGTTTCATCTGTCTTTTAAGCTGCCTTGAGTAAAAAATGTAGCTCGCATGAGACATCTATCCCTGCAGGAGACCTACTTCACACTTAGGAATGGAAGTCTTTCAGGAGAGGACGGAAGAGTAGTCACTGATTCTGGTGATGTTGTTGTTGGTATTCCTCAGCGTTATTTTATATTTCTTAAGAAAAAAATGGCAATCAAACCCAGAGAAGAGGCCTTAGGAACATCACCCAATCTACCTCGCTCAGTTGACACTGGAAAGCCAGGTCCTCAGATCTGAAATTGTTCCCTGTTGATGTAATAAGAAAAAGGAAAACAACAGAGGTTTATGAATGACATTTTAAAACTCGAAAGATCACATGATTGCTGGTCACATGGTTGCTATGAGGCTCAAAATGAGCTCCCACCAGAGAATCAGGCTGTAGAGACTGTAGAGCATTTCATGACTGCAGTCCAGTAACCCTTTGACTACTCAAATCTGAGAACTGTAACTTGGTGTTTATAATAAAGAGGTATCCAGATGTTTTTCATATATGTGTTGGTTGTGTGTGCAAGTGTGTGTTCATATGTGTGTGTGCATGTGCATGTGGAGGCCTGAGGCTGATATTGGTGTCATCCTTGATCTCTCTTCTAGGCTGTTTTTTTTTTTTTGTGTGTGTGGGTTCTTTTGTTGTTTTTATTTTATTTTATTTTATTTTATTTTATTTTATTCCCGAGACAGGGTTTCTCTGTGTAGTTTTGTGCCTTTCCTGGAACTCCCTCTGTAGACCAGGCTGGCTTCCAACTCACAGAGATCCACCTGCCTCTGCCTCCTGAGTGCTGGGATTAAAGGCGTATGCCACCACCACCTCCCGGCACCAGGTTGTTTTCTTGAGGAAGGGACTCTTGATCGAACCCAGAACGTCTATTACGGCTAGTCTCCATAGCCTTCCCCTCTGCCTTCCGAAGGTGTAATTACAGGTGGGCTGCCATGCCCACTTAGCACTCACGTAGCTCTGGGATCCAAATCCTCATCCTAGTGTCTGTGCTTTACGCAGGCCTTGGAGCCTAGATTTAAAAAATTGCTATATGCTACATTAGCCAATTAATGCAAAGCAACATGCAGGGGCCACTGTGTGTCTGTGTGGTGGTTTGCATGAGAACGTGCCCCTTAGGCTGTTTGAATGCCTGGTCCTCAGTTACGGTGTGATGTGAAGAGGTCACTGGGAGATTGTAAGGCTGTATAAGTCTTGCTGAAGGAAAAAACATCGCTGGGGGTGCACTTTGAGTCTTTATAGGCTCACTCCACTTCCTGTTCCCTCTCTTCCTGTTTAATGCGTGCCGGTACCGGTCACCAGGCCCGCCACTTGCTGCCATCTTTCCCTGCCTGTCAGTCCAAATAAACTCCCTTCCGTAAGCTGCCTTAGTCCTGGGGTTTTATCATCCCAACAGAAAAGTATCCAATACACTCTGCAGGTCAAGGAGAGAGCCGTGCTCTCCCATAGAAGAGTTACAAGCGGCAACCTCCCCTGCTTGGGCAGAAGCGGCAGGAGAAGGGTCCCAGGCAACCCTTGATGTACTATCTATGGCTTTACCATTTGCCAGGACAGGAAGGACGCCAGCTGCTCACCCTCAGAGGCTGTCACACCATTTGGTGCCGACATGCTCCGTACGCTGCACTTGAGATCCTGAGCATCAGTCTTTCTTGAGTGCTAGTCCCTCTTCTCCAGGGTAACACCTCTCTTCCCAGCAGGAAAGAATCCCCTCCCCACTCTGAGTGACATTCACATCAAGCCTTTTCAACAAACCACCTAGCTCTCCCTACTCATTTGCCGGGCTTCTTCCACAGAACCCTCTTTCTGGGCCTTACTGGCCTTTCAGTCATCTTAGAAGAAGGAGAAAACGTTGCCATTTTCAGATATGAGACTATCTATTGCGTTTGGGAGGCAGAGGCAAGAGGACAGCTGCAAGTTCAAGGCCAGTCTAGTCAAGTTCCAGCCAAGTGAGTTCCGGGCCAGCCAGGGCTGCACAGTGAGGCTGTCTCAAAAACAAATCCACAAAAACCAAAGCCTAACACAAGAAAAGACTACACAAGGTTTCCTAGAGAAATCTAAACTTATCTTGAAAGCATGTGAGACTGCTCTTACTTTTTTTTTAACCACAACAATGATCGGGTCAAACTTGTCTGTAAAATGTTAAAATGTGAGACCTGTGGTGAACGAGGCTACAGGATCTGGACGTATATGGAATATATGGAATAGCCATTCTCCCCCACCCCCTTTTTCTTTTTTCTTTTTGTCTTCTGAAGTTTAAAAGACTGTTTAATATGCGACACTGCTATACAATAGGATATTATTCAACCGTAAAAGGAATGAAGTTTCTAGCATACACTCCAACACTGATGAGCCTGGAAAATATTGAGCCAAGTAAAAGCCAGACACAAAGGACTGCATATTGTGTGACTACGTGTAAGTAAAATCTCCAGAGGGCGCAGAGCTATGGGAAGAGGCTTCCTAGGACTCGAGAGTGGAAGGAGAGGTGAGAGAAGGCCGGGGATGGCATCTGGAGGCTTCTCTCTCCCTCTCTCTCTCTCCCCTTCTCTTCCCGCTATGAAAATGTTCAAAAATTTCCTGAAGTGATAAGGACACAACTCTTTAAATATATTAAAAGCCACTGAATTATAAGCTTTTAAGTTGGTGAATTATATGGGATGTGGGTCATGTTTCAATAAAGCTCTTTAGTTAAAGAAAGCAAGCAAGCAAGAAAGAGTAAAAGAAAGAAAGGAAAAAAAAAGGAACTACAGAGAAAGCTAAGCAGGTAAAAAAAAAAAAAAAAATACTTGCTGCATAAGCCTGAGCACAATTTCCTAGAAATTATGGTCTGTAACCCCAGGGCTGTTTGAGATGGAGCCAGGAGGATCATTGGGGTTTGCTGGCCACCAGCCTAGATTAGGGTTCAGTGAGGGACCCAGTGTCCAGGGAATATGGTGGAGAGTGGCAGAGAAGGACAGACTATCCCCCTCTGGCCTCCCTGTGCACAGGAGCATGCACACCTGCATACATACATACACACATACCACAGCTCTCTCTTATACAAAGATTAAAACAATAAGCTATTCTTCTCCATGTCAGAACACAGCTCAAACTGACGACCATTAATAATGAGTCGAATCCTAGGTGCTAAAATGTGGCTAAAGCCACATTTGCTCTTTTCCTAAAAAGGAACATCTGCAAGCTATTTTAAGATCTCCGTCTGAGCTAGCAGTGAGCCGATAATGAATAACGTGAGCATGCCTTTCCTCGGGCGATAGGGCTTCTTTTCTCTGTGGTGTTTACATCTCTGCAAAGAAATGTCCCAAACGGGGCACCGAAGATATGTCTGGAGTTTTAGATGCTGACATCCAAGCTCACTAGCGCCCCCTCCAGCAAATGTCAGCCAGGGTCGATTACAATTTTCCAAGGATCGATTAAGGACTTCTGGTGCAGAAAAGAGAGACAACTGAGAATAAATGTTCAAAACGAGCTATGTTTTATTACAAATACATTGTATGAATATTTTAAATGAGATATATTCAGATACATTTGGGAGGGTGCTCGCGTTGAAACAGCAGCAAGGTCAACCTCCCTGGTACCACTGCTGAAGACAGAAACTGGGTTAACTGGACAGGATTTGCCCTCTACAAAGGCAAACTGGCAGCCCTTCTTGGAGGCATGGTCCCTTTCAGAGTTCTTTGTTACAAAAGCTTCCTGAAACAGGACAGCATATGTTCCAACCCATTGTCACAGGAGCGACAGTCTGGGCTCAGCCAGTTTACATCTGTCATTAGCTCTATTTGCAAGAGCAAAAGCAGATGCCTGAAGCAGAGGACCATGAACTCTGCCTAGGCAGAGAGATGGATGCATTTCAGAACACGGGATCATTCCAGGAGGCTGAAATAGTTGCTCAATTCTCGAGGGTGAGCTACCCGGTTACTCTCTCTGGAAGACTCAGAAATGACATTAATTATTGCAAAATTACTCCACAAACCACTTGGCACATCCAAACAGCAGCTCCATTAAGGAACGACTTCGGTCCCTAAAACGAAGCTTCTGCTTTTGGAACTTCTAACACAGGCTGTGCGCTGAATTTACAGCTGAACAGGGCTGAAGTTTTATATGAGATTGCACAAGCCTGCTCTACCGTCTTTGTATAAAACGCCCTCTGGGGCTACTCTTTTTTAGCTCAGAAACCCACTTAGTATAATCAAAATCATCTAATACACCAACCACAGTGCAAACTGCAGACATCTCATCTTAAACAAGCTTGTGAAAAATGTATGTGGAGGGATATTTTAAAACCAAATTCTAAAGAAAGTCCTCTTCAAAAGGAGCCATTTCTTTGAAAATCAATATGGCAGTTTTTCAGAAAATTTGGAATCAATCTACCTCAAGATCCAGTGATAACACTCTTGGGCACATACCCAAAGGGTACTTACTCAATCATACCACAAGGACTCTTGCTCAACTATGTTCATAGCCTCTTTATTCGTAATAGCCAGAACCTGGAAACAACCTAGATGTCCCTCAACCAAGGAATGGATTAAGAAAACGTAGTACATTTACACAATGGAATACTACTCAGCTGTTAAAAACAATGACATCAGGAAATGTGAAGACAAATGGATGGAACTAGAAAAAGTCATCCTGAGTGAGGTAACCCAGACCCAGAAAGACAAACATGGTATGTACTCACTCATAAATAGATAGTAGCTGTAAAGGTAAAGGAAAACCATGCTACAGTCCACAGACCCAGAGACACAAGGTAACCAGGAGGGCCCAATGGGTGGATGCAGATTTCCATGGGAAGGGGAAATAGAGATCTCGTGGTTGGATTGGGGGCAGGTGGGCATGGGAACTTGAGGGAACAGGTTGGGGGATAGGCAGAGGGGGAGAGTGCTGAGAGATGACTGGACAGGAGATGAAGGAGTCAGGTAGAAAGAAGCCTGTGCCAGGGAAATGTCCACAAGTCTACAAGGATGGCCCCAGCTAAGACTCCCAGCAGCAATGGATACATAACCTGAACTGGCCACCTTCTATGATCAGATTGGTGACTACCCAGGCTGTCGTTGGAGAGCCTTCATCCAGTGACTAATGGGGGCAGATTCAGAGACCCATGGCCAAACACAGGAGGCCTGCGCCTTTCTGAGGGGTTAGAGAGGAAGGGTGGTTTGAGGGGGCAAGAGAGGGGAAGAGGGAGAGGATGCTGAAGGTGAGACAAAAATACATAAATAAATTTCTAAAAAAGGAGCCATTTCTCCCAATGTTTGAAAAGTATCGTCGAATCACTCAAGCAAGAGGGCAGGGAATCTCATCCCACAGTGCAGAACTCTTGACCTAAGGCAAGGATCGGGTGAATGGGTAGGGGTTGATCTTGTTCATCAAGATCCTGAGTGCTGATGGGAGCTGGGCCTGGGATAGACTAGGAGAATGGAATGACCCCCACTCTGGAGGTAGGGCATCATCTCTCTCACCTCCTCTCACTGCTCCTACTGCTCTCTGACCGCAGCGGGTGTGAAGAAGGACACGAGTGCATCCGAGCAGGCACAGTGGCGGGCACCTGTAACCTAGCACTTGGGAGGATGACACTCACAGAAGGTGAACTGGAGGCCAACTTGGGCTGCATTGTAAGACGCTGCCCCAAAATCAACTGTGCAAAGCCAAAAGAGTCTATCCGACAGAGAACTAACTACAGGCCTTTTGACAGGAACTTCTAAAAAGGGAAACTGTCTCCTTCTCAGGCTTTCACACCTCATTTGAAAAAATGAGGACTGTGAATTAGCCTCACAGGGCAATCAGTGAGCTAACAACTGAACCGCTCTTTCATAATAATAAGCGCGAGGGTCAAGGTTTATGCAGCAACTCATGGGGGTTTATAAGCACACTTGGCCTGTTTTGTAAATACTCCACTGAGGCATGAATGCTCCTCGGAAATGTGTTAGGCTGGAATGCAGACTCCGTAGACTTCTCCCACTTTTGCTAAGACTGGGAGTGGCTCTCCACCCAGCCCCGGGGAATGGGGGAAGGCTCTAGACTAGGTCCCTGGCAGATATTAATGTTAAAAACTGATCTCTAGACCAACACTGTTCACGAACGGTTCCTCTGCAGCTGTACTAGTTGAAGAGACTTTCACCTGTGAGAGTGACGGCCTTTGTTTTCAAAGAACACGCTTTGGTAGGAAGATGTTGTTGGTCATTTTTTATTTAGAATATGGATCTAGGAAAGAAGAGAGAAGTGGGGTGGTACCAAAGCCACAACCTGCCATGTGTTTTCCAAGTATGGCTTCCAGATCAGCAGTACCCAGGGCTCCTGGGACCTGTCAGAAAGCAAGTGTTCAGGTGTCTCTAGCAACTTGTTGAATC
This sequence comes from Onychomys torridus, assembly GCF_903995425.1. Lineage (NCBI taxonomy): Eukaryota > Metazoa > Chordata > Mammalia > Rodentia > Cricetidae > Onychomys > Onychomys torridus. Next base: position 63,865,218 of record NC_050457.1, on the reverse strand, counting down.
AGAAACTGTCAGTGGAGACCCAGGACCCAGTGGGCTCATAGCTTCCCATGAAATTCTGATTCGCATTCAACTTTGAGAGCACCAGGTCAGAGGAAAGGGGAGGTGAGTTTTGTTTGTTTGATTGATTAAATTTTATGTAATGTGTGCGTGCAAGGGCACCACAGTCCATATAGGTCGGTCAGAGGACAACTTTCAAGAATGGGTTCTCTCCTACTGTGTGGGTTACAGGGATCAACTTTGGGTTGTCCAGCTTGGTATCAGAGCCTTAAATCACTAAGCCATGTCCCCAGACCAAGGAACGTGAGTTTGCCTCAAGTCACCTTTATCCTCTTGACCAAGGCATTTTTCCTCAAAAGAATAAAAAGAAAGAAGGTTGGAGGCTTTACAATGACTGGATGTATTAGTAGTCTAGAGTTCATAGGTCAACTCAGGCTGGTTGGCAGTCCTGGACTCAAACAGATTCCTGGCTTCACATGCAGCAGGCTAGCCATTGGGAATAGTCCAGTGGGCCAGATTTAGCTCACTCTCTTGAGCGATTCCTATGTGTTCCAGGCTGGGAACCACTGGAAGGCCCCTGCAACCCAAATATCATTGTATCAGAAACAACTGTAAAACATGATCATCAAGATGAGGCTGGCAAAGGTTTCCTGCAATGAGCCAGAGGGCCAATGCTTCAGGCCTTGAAGCTCTTTCTGCCCCAGCCCTGCTGCAGTGGGAACGCCCTTGCCGACCACAAGGCAAGGAGTGGCCAGCATCCTGTTCCAATATAACTGTATTAAGCCTCAATTCCACATAATTGCATGACATTAAATATTCTTCTTTTGACTTCTTCCAAACATTCAAAAATCTGAAAGACATTCTCAGCTTCTAGGCTGTTCAAAATGGGGGTGTGGGTGAGGGCTGGGCTTGCTGCTCCTGTTCAGTCAAACATGGGAGTCATTATGCAAGCATTAAGTTTGGTAATGCTGTCTTCCTGGCATGTGTCACTTCAGTACAAACAGCTGCATTCAAAAGAACTAGATGCCACAGTTTTAGAAACTCAAAATTTAATTTGTGCACAATAATATATACAGCCTCGATGGCCACAAAAGCAGATAGACTAAGGTCCAGGGACTTTAGGAAGGTCAGTCCCTCGGAAGTGGCCAGCAGTTTGATTTCCTAGGTGCCTGTTACATGGACAAGAGCAGCGCAATCGGATAGTGTAAAATAAAGGCTCAAGTTCAGTGGAACGTGATCTTGGAAAAGCCGCAGGACGGGCATCCAAGAGGCATGAGTTCCTCGCTCGCTTCACCTCGGCAGCCCATCACTTGCCCTGCACTCCATCCAGCCTGCACTGGGAAGGGTAAGAAACCAGCGAGCCAGCCTCTGTCTTTTCAAGCTGCGACAACAAATGACCATGTCTGAAGCCTTGTCAACAACGGAAACGTATTTCTTACTACGCTAGAAGCTGGAACATAAACAGTAAGGTGGTGGCAGCTCCCACTCTGGTGAGGGCTGCTTTCTGTGTTCTAGATTAGTGCTCTTTTCCCTGTGTCCTAACTTGGTGGGGAGGACAAGGAAGCTCACGTGGGCCTCATTCCTAGGGACACTAATTCCTATTTAGGACTCCTAAAGACCTCAGCTCCAGAAACCATCACACGGGGGTGAGGTGGGGGGGGTGTTAGAATTTCAACCCTAGAACTACAGGAACAAGGCCCTTTCAGAAGGCATCACCCTCATCCTCAAACCCCTAGGGCTCTTCTTTGCTGGGCAGCTTCAAGGCCTTCATCTGGCCCCAAACTTCTCCCTCTCTCTGGAGACAAACAGAAACTGCTCTCAGAAACACCAACTGACGACCACTGATGGCCAGGTAAGTACAGCTCAACTGAGAGCTGAGGGGACACAGGAGATGTCAGAAAGTGGGAACTCTAACACCAACTGCAGACACAGCTTTAGCTCCTGCCAATGGACTGATCTGAAAGGGTAAAAAAAGGGAGAGGGGACTGGAGTAATAGTTCAGAGGTTAGGAGCATTTGCTGCTCTTACACAGGACCTGGGTTCCATTCTCAGTACCCACTTGGCTGCTCACAACCATCTGTAACTCCAGTTCCAGGGATATGAAGCCTTCTTCTGGCATCTACGGGCACCATATACACACATACACATGCAGGCAACCCCCCCCCCGTCCCCGCCCCCACGTTCTAGCCAGAGAGAACAAGAGGAGATGGGGAGGGTGTCAGGAGCAAGCGGAGGCCTCGTCAGGATTAGCACTGCCTGTGGGTGACAGCTCTCCCGTCTCTGCTGGCATGTGTGCACACCTAGACTAGGGAAGGTCAATTCCCTAATCATTAACATGTGCTGGGTGTGCTGGTCAATGTGAACCCTCCACTTACAGGATCTAGAATCACGTGGAGACTCTGGGCATGGTTGTGGAGGTTTATCCGTGCTGGTCAATGTGAACCCTCCACTTACAGGATCTAGAATCACGTGGAGACTCAGGGCATGGTTGTGGAGGTTTGTCCATGCTGGTCAATGTGAACCCTCCACTTACAGGATCTAGAATCATGTGGAGACTCTGGGCATGGTTGTGGAGGTTTGTCTGTGCTAGTCAATGTAAACCATCCACTTACAGGATCTAGAATCACATGGAGACTCTGGGCACGGTTGTGGAGGTTTGTCCTGATCGCATTAACTAAGGCAGGAAGACTCACCCACTGTGGGTGACGACGACATTTCCTGGCTGGGATCCTGGACTGAACAGAGAAAGGGAATGGAACAGCAGCATGTATTCAACCTTCTGTTTCCTCGCTGTGGATGCAAGGTAACTAACCACTTCAGGTTCTGACAGCCCCGGCGGCAGACTGCCCCTTGAACTCTGAGATAAGTCCTTTCTCCCTTGAGCTGCTTTTGCGTCACAGTATTTGAGCACAGCAACAGCAGAAGAAACAGGACAGCTGGTCAACTCGAGAGTGAAGCAGCATGAACAGATAGGAATGCTGCACCGCTGTGGTCCTGGCAAGAGGACATCACGAGGCAAATATCACTTCCTTTCACCCACATGCAATGCCAACCCTGACGAGGCCTTATCCTTACCAACCCTGAGAAGCACACAGTTTAGCTCAGGTGGCTCCTTTGCTTCCTGCCTCTACCTGCGGGAGGGACGGCAATCAGGGGAAGGATGGGCCTCTCTCCAGTCACCACTGAGGCATCCTGGGATGGAACTCTGAAGATGGTTAGGGCCAGAAGCAGGCAGTAGAGGATTAGCATCATGCCGCCTTCTGGTGCATTATAGATTCCAGAACAGGTCTTTGTGGATAGACTGGATAATCAATTAGCCATGGACACCACGAGTCTTTGGAAAATCTTGTTCCAAATAACAGGCTTATAAATTAATTTCTGGAATGGAATGCAACTCATTCGCAAACAGATAACCTCCTGAATTTAACTGAGTTTTTCTTCTTAGTCTACTGAAATCTCACACAGCATTCAGTGGGGCTGTGTCTGATTCCCATAGATAATTTCTTAGTTGGTTACTTCTCACAAGCTGATATGCATAACAAAGAAATATTGCTTATTTAAATATTCATATACAAAACCCAGGTTTGATTTGGTTGGTTCCCTGTTGCATTTCTATCAGCTGTAAATTACAGCTTGTTCTAAGCTGCATCTATCATTGTTGGACTGATGATTTCAACATCCGTGGGTACCAAGAATACGAGACAATACCCCAATTGCTTTCAAGTAGGAGCAACTTAATTTTCTAAGTTAACCCTCAAACTGAACACAACGATGGAGGTCGTTGTCAGCAGACATCAGCTCTTTCTCTTTGTGCCAAAGCACCGGCACTGCAAGACCAGGAGGCTCTCTCTGGTCACGGGAAAGAGCTGTGTGTGTGTGTGTGTGTGTGTGTGTGTGTGTACACACAGCGGACCTCCCCAGGAGCAAGAAGACCCAGCTACAGAAGTACAGACTGAATCCTAGAAGTGAACAAAGATGAGGAGTACAGTTTAGAGGAATGCCTGAGTCCAGATAAAAAGACCAAGCCCTAGGGTTGAGAAGAAGAAGTGTATTCAGTGGATCTATAAAGGAAAAGCAGGTCACAGGGAAAAAAAAAAAATCAATCAGTAATTCCAAGGAAGGATAGGAAGTGTCGGGCCTCTCCTCGCCCCCACTCCCCCCAAAAATCAACAAGTACGTCCAAGGAAGGATAGGCAGCCCCTACCCCCCCCCCAAAAAAAAAGCCCTGACTCAAGGTAGAAGCCATCTGCTTTCTCTTTAATGTGACTGTATTCCACCCAGTTTTCACTGAGACCAGTAAATGTTGCTATCAGAGACCTCATCACCTTCTTTCTCACTAGGAGGCCAGCCAGAGGGGGCCCAGATGCTCAGACACATGGAGCTGGGCTGGGAGGGCAAAATCTTGTCCTGGAAGACAAGGACCAGAAGTAAATGGGATTCCAAATCCACTCAACCTAAATCCAGTTAAGCGAATGGGGAAAGCAATTCCAGAAATCAGGGAGGCTTAGGCAATGGGAATGGACAAGGAAACAGGAAGGATGCTGTGCGCTTGGCAAGCTAGGAGCTCCAACACTGGGCACTCCCCCTGTGCCTTGGCACAGTGACATGACTAAAAGTGTTTGTCACTGGAAATAGCTCTTGTTTCAATGAGTTGCTCAAGTTCATAGATCAATAACCCTCGGGTTCTAGTACTACAACCTTTGAAAGAAAGCTTTAGAATAAAACTCACTACCCACTAACGATCCTCCCTGCAGGAAATGAAAAATGAGGTTTACATGTTGCCGGAGTCTATCCCATGAAATACTTCCCTCCAAAGAAGACTCCCTGCCATGTTGTTATCTCATTCTGACCCTTGAACGTGTGTGGACGATCTGCATACTTCCTGGGTAGAACTTACGTGGTGCACTCCCCACCCTACAATTCTTATACATGCTGCTCTTGCTTCTGTTGTCTGTGGTCTTTTAAGACTGAGAACATTGGGCTGGTGAGAAGGTTCAGCCAGTATAGACTATGTGAGTTCAAGCCCCAGGATTGATAAGGTGGAAAGGAAAACTAATTCCTGTAAGATGTCTTCTGACTTACACTTAACACCACACAGACACAGACACAGACACACACACACACACTTTTAAAACTATAAAGCCAGAGAATTACATCTGAGCTAGATGAGATCACCATAATCTTACCTCTTTGTCTAGCATTTGGTCACGCCATCCTAATGATGCAATTTAACAATTTTAATTTGATAGCACAGATGTTGTTCCTAAGTTCCTTTTCCTCCATCTTCATAAGTTAAGCTAGTTCCTGGCAAGCCTCTTCTCTTGCCCGACAATTCAATACCCTGCAGTTCTTCTCAGGCTACCTGGGGTGGGGGGAGGGCGGGTACACCAGCTGCCGCTGCTCCCTACTTCCCATCCCAACAGTGAAAGGGGTTGGTCCACGGAGCCAGCTGCATAGCTGGACAGCTGGCCTAGTGTGTGAAGCCGGAATGCAGACTCCTGGCTGTCAAAGGCATGGGTGTTTCTGAGCTTTGGAGATGACAGCTCAGCCTAAGTGTCAAAGTCCTGCACAGTCACTCATGACTTCTGACCACCTAGAATTAAAGCCACTGAGTCCCAGTTGTGCAGTTCCCAGGGACCTGCAGGGCTAGCTCCGACAGATGACATACTATGGGCTGCTTCACTGCTTGGGTCCAACCTTCCACAGGCCAGGGTGGGGGAGATCTCTCCAGGAGGCAGGAGTGTGCACAGATACTTCACTGAGGAGCACAAGTAAAGAGTTCAAAAGCTACTCATGCTCACAAGATGTTCAAAGGGACATAAGACATTTATAAACGGGAGGAAGACAAAAGAGTTTCAGGAGGGGTGGAGCAACAGGAAAGTAGCTAGGGCGGAAAGAAAGCCAAAAACCAAAAACCAAAGAAACCTGGAATGAAAGGTCACTATGCTAATTTGCTCAGTCATCGGTTGCACAGAATTAGGCCCACAGCAGGTCAATCTAGAAGGTCAAATAGTCAGGTTAGAGCTGGCTTTAAGTGGGGGGTGTGATTATCAGTAATCAGTGTGACTGGAAGAAGTCTTTGTCAGGGAGTAGAGACAACTCAAAGACCCCAAAAGCTTTTCCTGGCGGTGTGATAAAGTGAGAATACTCTTTTAAATCAAATCTAATCATACTTGTTGGAAACAAACAGAAAAAGAGATGAAAGAGAGCAGTGACTTGTAGATTTGGGGTAATTATATTCCCCTCCAGTAAACATCTTAGAAGACCCAGGAGAAAAAGGATTCAGATGGAAAATCATTGTAATCCTTGTCATAGCCTTGGTGAAGTTGACTGAAGCCAATTCAACAACAAATAACTCCTTAAAATGCAATTAGGTAAGCTGATACCACTGTAGGATATTTCAGAGCAAGGAAATTAGACATTTTCTAGACAAAGATACTACGATGTTTTGATCTCCCCTAGTGAAAATCTAATTGAGAATGTACTTCTCAATTCTACACTTCCCTGGAAGGTGCTCCTGCAATTGTCAGCACACCTCCCGGATGTTCTGGAAAAGACAAAGCTCAGTGTGAGCAGGCACCCTCTTGCAGGGGATGATCTCAACTATGTCTGCACTCCCAAAAACAGAAATGGTGACGCTTTGTGAAATATCCTCTTATAAAACGGTCCAGAGATTGCTATCCAAGAACACTGGTGTGGTGTGAAAGAGAAATACCCCCACCACCCAGGCTCGGGTCTTTCAATTATTTCTTCCCAGTTGGTAATGCCACTTAGGGAATACTATGGAACTTTTTGGGGGAGCACTGGAGTGAGCATGTTACTGGGGTGAGCATGTCACTGGGGGTGGGCTTTGAGAGTTTACAGCCTCCTCCAGCTGCCTTTTGCTCTGTTTTGTGTTTGTGGTTGAAGGTGTGAGTGCTTGAGCTACCCGGGTGTACGATGCTTCCATGCTTCGCTAGACTCTGTTGGTTCTTGGCCCAAGCCTGAACCCGTTCTTGGAGTCCTACCTCACTTTTCCCATACTGGGAACCCTGCAATTCCTACACAAGTCACCAAGCTAATTATATGTGTTATATTTGGAGTGACAGACGGGATACCATAAATCATATATTCAAGAACCAACTGAAGACTTAGAGGTCAGGATTCTGTGTTGGTTTTTAATTTAGGTATATACATCATTCTGGTTTAGTCCTTCCTAAGACTGCACTCTATAAATACTGTTAAGAGTGACCTGGTCATCCATTCTACTATCTAGCCACTGAGAGCCGCCACCTACCCACCAGGGCCAGCAGAGGATTTATGTGGCCCAGATTGTGACAATTCACAGCAACAGTACCGAAAGGCAGAGCTGTCCTGTTGGGAGCAGCTGCCACTCACCTGAGTTGGGACTAGAAAGAAGACAGGAAGGACAATGTGCTGAGTGGAAGAAGCCAGTCTCAGGGCAGATGCTACAGGATGCCACTTACATGAAGTATTCACCAAAATCAGAACAAAAGAAGTAAAGCTACTTACCAAGGCCTGGGTGTGGAAAGGAGGGGTTTGTATGTGTACGTTTGGGGGCATCTGGAGGGTGGGTCAACGCTGTGAGAGGAAAGGCTGTGAATACAGGCCACAGGGCTTGAATCTGTGAACTGCTGGGCTGTACAATGGAGGGTGGCTAAGATGCCTTTACAGGCTAATGTCATATGCTTTATTTTTATTTATTTGTACATGTGTGTTTCTATGTGTGTGCATACCATGTGTAGAGGGGTGCTCAGGGGCCAGAAGAGGGCACTGGATTCCCTGGAGCTGGAGTTATAGGTGGTGGTGGCGGCGGCGAGCCACCTTACATAAACACTGGAATCCAAATTCTGGTCCCCTGAAGAGCAGCGAGCACTCTTAACCACTGAGCCATCTTTCCAGCCCATGGTACATGTTTCCATCATGATTTTATTTTTTAAGTTAAAAAAATAAATAAATAAAACCAAAGCAGATTTGGAATTAAAACAAAACTGAACAAGAAAAGACTGCTAATAAAATTTATTTTACTGTGCTTTTAGGAACATAATTATGCTGATGGCATGCTGTTTAAATACTGGTTTCCCTTTTCCCATCCTCTAGAGAAGAGCTCACAGGGCCTGAAAGGAACTGAGCAGTGATCTGGGGCGAGTGGAAGGGAAGACAGACAGTACTGGTGAGACAGGAAAGACCCGCCCGGAGTAACTTTCAGAGATGTCCCTTCATTCCTGTAGGTTCCATTGACTTAGTTCTCAGCTGACAGATCACAACATATCACCAGAGGCTGGTGGGGACACAATGAAACTGGGCTGTTAGAGATGTGGCATCTTTGCCCCTCTCCCAGGTCCCCAGATCTACCCGGTAAACAATGAAAGTCCATCTGAGACTCCAAAGGAGACGTAAACAAGACTAGAAAATGGCCCAATGTCACAACGGCTTACAAATCCAGGATTCCAGACAGGTTCTCCAAGTGGGCAACCCCTGTGAAGTTTAGATTGTCCAGGTAGTCCTTCCACCTTAGACCACAGAGAACTAACCTTCAACACAACTTATCAAGTCAAATGGCTGCTGTTACTTCATGTTTTACATCTCTGGGGAGCAGATGAAGTCCTGAGTGGATGTGTATTGGTGACATGAGCACAGCCAAGCCAAGGACCCCAACACCTCAGCCCCTTGGCTCAGGGGAATTGGTCCCAGTTCTGATGTTGAGAGTGTGCAGAAAGTATCAACCCATAGCTTCCTCCTCAAGGATGACTGCAGCCTGAGACTGATCCTCCTACCCAGATTAGCTAACCTGCCTCCTAGGTCAACGCCGAGTTTCCTGGCTGTTGTAGGTGCACCTCCATCAAGGCCCATGGACCGTGTCCATCCCAGCTTTTCTGTATGTGTGTCTGTCTTCCTCCATTCCCCATTACCCTAGTCATGTTGGTCCCCAAGCCACACAGGTCAGGGCTCTGAGAGTGACCAGAACACCAGTACCCTAGACTCTTGACGAGCATGCCAGTATTTCGTTCTAGGGCAAACTAGAGGCTGAGTGCTAGTGCATGCCCCCATCCCAATCCATACATTTGAATCTTAACCCCAGTGTAAGGGCATCAGAAGGTAGGGACTTAATGCAGTAAGGGTAGAGTCCTCGGGATGACATGATTGCCCCATAAAAGAGATTTAAGAGCACTGGCTCAGTCCTCCCCCACCTGAAGACACAACAAGGCAGACCATAGCGAACCAGGGAATAGAACCCTCTCCAGACACTGAATCAGCTGAGGCCTGGACCTTGAACTTTTTAGCCTGAAGAACTGTGAGAAAAGGTTGTTACTGTTTTTAAACTCAAATGTCTATGGTGTCTGGTCTTGCCATTCTGATCACACACAAGACACTATGGAAGGCTAAGGGTTTCAAGAAGTCAAGGACAGGAAAAACACTCATTAAACATCAATCCTTTGAGTGCTGCTTATAGATTCTACCAGGCATGTCCCACAATGTCGTCTGTAAAGTTCACATTCAAGAACCACGCAATCAAGTTAGAAAAATGCTGGAAAACAATCCTATAACGGCGTAAGCTAAAATCTCAATAATACCATGGTGGGCTGCATTCCTAGCTATCCTTGAGGTGGAAAAGACACCCCGGAAGGGAAGCCGGCAACTGCTGTGTCCTTCTACTCCACACTAGCTGGGACTCTTGCTGTTCTCCTTTGCAAGGATAGTATCATACCCATCATACACAAGGTACACATCCCAACTGCCATGTCCTTCCGGGCTCTGATTTATCACTTAGGAAAATTAACGAGAGAGTCAGTCTGTGTGTGTCTGTCCATGGGTATGCCTGTGTAGGGGAAGTACAAGTGCCCTTGTACTCTCATGGGTGAGAGAGTGGGGCGTAAACTCCAGGAAGCAACAGGGACTTGTTCTCACCTGCCCATAGTCTGTCTGGAAGACCACGACGCCTTCTGCACAGGAATTTACAGTACTTGGAAAATGCTGGCCATTTTCTCTCAGCCAGACCCGTGTTCCCTGGGAAGAAAACAAAATGGAATTATGAGTTCAAATGATATCCTGTCACAAAACACCACTCTTAAAATCACCATGACTCCTATAGATCATTAAAAAGTCAATGTAGGGCCTAGAGAGAGGGCTCAACACCTAAGGCACTGGCTGCTCTTCCAGAGGACCCAGGTTCAATTCTCTGCGTTCAGGTGGCGCTCACAGCCTCTTGTTCCAGGGGATCTGATACCCTCTTGGGGCCTCTGTGGGCACCAGACACATGGTGTACAAATAAATATGCAGGCTAAACACCCACACATAAAAATATAAATAAACAGCATTTTACAACCATTCTACAGAAAAGCAAAGTCTTTCTCTCACAAGCAAAGATGTGACCTTTGAGAGCTTACCTACAGCCTTCTTTCATCCCTGGGTGTGACAGGTCCCACCAGGCAGACAAAGCAGAGAAGATGGCATCACATGCCCCTACTGTGCACATGGCACACCCAGATTTGACTCTTGGCACCCAGGAGGCAGGAATTATCATCACCTCTACATCACAAAAGGAGAAACTGAGGCTTACAGATAAGTACCTTGCCCAACACGCTAAGACTGCTCAGACTTGAACCTGGAAAGGAGGCTTCAGGGGCCACACTTTAAGCCAGGCCATTATCTCAGTGTTTATCTGGTGCCTCCCACCTTCCCAGGTCATGCTTCCCACCCGTATCTGCTTAAGGACCATTAGCCCGCTCCACTGGAACTATTTGTACTAAAGTTCACAAGTCAACAGGAATCTTCAAGAGGGACTACATTTCCCAATAGTCTTAGTCTTTTGGTAGGACCTTTGCTAGGAAGTCACTAGACACCTAAAAGGCTGCAGCCCAAATGACTATAACCTATGGAGCTTATGCTTAGATGCTGGATGTGCTTCTTTTTTCACTTTTAAACACTGATCTTGCTTCCATTTTTTATTGCCCTGCCAAACAAATGACCAGCAGCTTAAGCAGTGGCCCAGGGAGGTCACCAATGACCCCTTCCAATTTCTACTTCTTCTTTTAAAAACTGTATTCTATTTTTAATTACACATGCATGTGCCCTCAAAGGCGGGAAGAGGGGGTCAGCTCCCCTGGAGCTGTAGGTACAGGGAAGGTTGTGAGCCTCCTGCAGTAGGTGCTGGGAACTGAACTTGGGTCCTCTACCAAGAACAGTGTATGCTTTTAACCACTGAGCTATCTCTTCAGCCCCAACTGTTCAAATTGCTAATGCCACAACCTTTCCACTTTGAATTGGTGCTATTTGTCTCCTTAAAATAAGTTGTGTGTGTGTGAGATGAAGTCAGAAGAATGACCATTTAGGGAGAAGGAAGGAACCAATAGGAATGGGGGGGGGGGCAGTGGGCTGAGGGGGAGTTTGTATATTAAACTAAAAAGTTAATTAAAAAAAAAAAAACTTCCCTCACAGAAGAAACAAATGTATTACTCTGGTCAAGAAAAAAAAAAAATCATATATTAAATCCATTCAGAAATCATCCATCAGCAATTAAAATAATAAAGGGTTCACTTTCTATATATGACCTCTCCCCCCCCCTCTCTCTCTCTCACACACACACACACACACACACACACTCACTCACTCCTAAAAAGGAAAATCTGAAACATGTAAGTTTGACTTATTTCTTCCCTGCACACAGACGAGACCTTATTTAAGATCTCTCAGCCAGGACCAAAAGCCTTTGCTGTGACCCCTGTTTAGGAAATTCAAGCATTTTTGAGATGAAGGTGGCCAGAGAACATAAGAGAGACAAAGTCCCCTCCCCAGTGCCTGACTGACACACTGGATTCTCCAGTGAGCTTTGTGACTGCCGGGGCCCAGGCGATGACTCTATCTAAGGCCCTCCCTCTTTCTGCACATGCGCTAGTTTTAGGTGATTTGTTCCATCCATAGTTTGTCAGCCATCACCCACAGGGAGATGGATTCCCTGGAATCCTCCACGGGAAGGGTGGGAACAGCATCAAACACCAGTACGAAGCGCTCACTTAAATCCTGAGGACTATTGAAAGAACACGCTTGCCAACTGGGCCAACTTCCTTTTTTCCCCTCAGGCCTGTCACTCCCCACTTTGGGCTGAGACACTGGGACACACGGAAAGAATGACACCAGCTCTGTCAGTCCTGATTTCTTTACTAGCAAAGAGCTGCTTCCAAGAAGAACATTTACCTCAGACATCTGCTCTGACTGTTCTCTCAAATGTCACTACGTACCCTAACCACAAAATTCTAGGAAAGGGTTTCCAAATGTCTGAATGACTTTACTTATTCTTTTTAATTCGTGTGTTAGAGACTGCAATGCTTGAAAGTTTTGGAAGACCTCCAAACATACATGCACATATCCATACATGTAAATACACACACACACACACACACACACACACACACACACACACACACACACAAACACACACCACTTGAGACCAGGGTTAATATGAACTCCCAGAGGCCACAAGGAACACATGTTGACTCTGCGGGCGGTTTCTTAGCCTTAGAGTCCTGTCTTAGGTCTTTTTACCCTCTCCCCTAAAAGCTCTCCACAGCTCTTTGTTGACACTCACTACCTGCTACCAGAGCAAACACATGGCTTAGCTCTGTGTCCAAAGGTCTTTTCAACAGGTGTGAAGTGCTGCAGATAAGGAACCTTTGAAAGATTTCAAACTCAGAGCCTGCCAGTTTCCCTCAATCTGGACCAAGCAGTTATCTTCCACAGGGAGGAAAGAAAATACATTCAAAAACACTCTTTGTTCTTGGAAAAAGTATGAACCCATGACTTTCACAGAATCCGCACTGCAAACTGAAACTCTGAAATGGATATTGTTGCACAGATTGATCCTGGTGGTTTCCCTGGAGTCCCCAATCTTCCTGCTTCCATTGCATTAGAGAGGACGCACATGCCCTGGTCCAGAAGAGGCCACCCACAAGCACTTGGATTTAATAAGTTCACAAGCGGACATTTACCAGACCATCCAAATCTGAGCAGGGAAGAAAACTTTGCCCACCATATGTAAACTATTATACTCTGACATTGTTAAATAAGGCTCATAATTTAATACACAATATAGGCAACCTACCATATGGAGAAAACTCACAATTTGAGTAACAACTGCCTTTATAAGCAAGTAAGTGGAACATGTTGAATCCTAACATATACATTTTATTAAAGCTCAGACACGTTTTCCTCTTAAAATCTGAGATGGATATTTGAGCATTAAATTTAACAGCTAAAAACTTTTGAGAATATAATAGCCACTAACGCTGGGGCAACACAAAGCACTTGCATATAACTTCACATCTCCTTTGATCTTCGGAACAATCCTGCAGAAAGGCAAGTGACACAATGGCTTTCTTCAGAAGTGGGGTTCATAGGAATTCCATTTTCAGTGGCCAGTGATTTCCAGGAGAGAATATAAAATACTCTGCCAAACGCTGGTGAAGATGCAGAGAACCTAGAGTAAGGGAACGTCCATCTACTTTGTAAGACAGTTGAGCAACCTCCTAAAAACATGAGCAAAGTCTTAGTACACATATACTCCAGCCATCCAAGCCCTAGACACTGACAAAGAAAGAAAAAGAAAAACTCTAAGATAATTTTCCGAGAAGGAAAATATTAAACAAGTCTGTGACAGCTGATATTGACTGGTAATCTAACAGGACCTAGAATCAGCCAGAAGGCGGGCCTCTAGGCACACCTGTGAGTGGTTATCTTGATTAGGTTCACCAAGACAGAAGGCCCAGCCTAAAGGAAGATGGCATCATGCCCTTGGATTGGGTCCTAGTATAAATAGTGTACTGAGTATTTATTACTCTCAGCTTCCTGACTGCAGATACAATGTAAACTGCTGCCTCAAGTTCATTCCGCCATGCCTTCCCCCACCATGATGGACTGTGCCCTTGAACTGTGGGCCAACACCAACCCTTCCTTCCCCCAAGTCATTTTTGTTGGGCATTTTATCACAACAGCAGGACACGTGACTCGGGTGAAGCCTTGTGTGCAGGTATTTACAGCAGTATTACTTCTAGCAGCCAAGCACTGAAAATGATTCAGATGTCTGTCAGTGAGGAGAGGGACAGAGAAAACATGGCAAGTTTGTATATGACTCCTCCGTAATAAGAAAAACAACATCCCTGATATGCTCAATGGTTTCTTCAACAAGGATGGGTCTCAGAGACATCGTGGGGGTGAAAAAGGCCAGACAAAAAGAATTACACATAGTCGGCTTCCATGTCACAGAATTTCTGGAAAGGGTAAATCACAGACATAGAAGGTAAATAGAACTGTGCCCTGCACGGTTGGATGGATCCACCAAAGACCATTCAGCTATGCATCTGCCTTCAGCATTTCAAATAATTTACGCTTGTTTAAAAAAAAATCAATTTACCAGCCTGAAGACTTTCTACTGGCACATAAATATTCCTAACCATTCTACAGTAGAAGAAAACCAAACTCATCTCTACAATTAAGCAATGGAGGAATCAAGACACATACCAAAAAGAAAAACCCTAATGCTTGAGTATAAAGACCATATGTTACACACTGAAACTCTGAAGAGCTCATGGTGAATTCATTTAGGCCCTACTCTGCCTTAGGAAAGCCTGGGGCAGGAGAATCTAGGAGACCACCTGAGGTGTGCTCAGTCACTACCCTACCCAACTCACCCAAGGCTGAATTTGGTGTGCTCAGTCACTACCCTACTCCACCCAAGGCTGAGTGCACTATGCTCAATCACTAACCCCTGGCCCACCACCTGGAGGACTGCAGTAGCACCTCCCTAGGCAATGTTTTACCGACCAACCTGGCCATGCTCATTCACTCTCCATTGTCTAAGGCTCCTTCCCACCCTTGGGGCAAGATGACATAATAGAACGAAGCCTGAAACAATGAAAGTCCTTTGGCCCCAAATTCTTAATCCCTGAGGTTAAGAGAATAGCATCACTAAGACTTCGACCTACTGCTGTCCTTGAAAATGTTTATGTTTCTCTTGACTTTAAAAATTACTTTCCTTCCAAAAGGAATAAATTTAACATTTGTTCTAACCACAGATGCACTACACAGAGAACACGCTCTGCCAAGCACACACGTGGGTCTCAGAGCCAGGCCGGGGTGGCTGTCCCTGGGCTAGGTAAGGGAGTCCTAGAGGAGGAGTCCCTAGCAACTTCCAAGACACAATTGCAATTGCTTTCTGATGTGGGGTGTATTTTTGTTCTTTTTTCTTGAAAAACTCAGAAAAGGGCTGATGAGGTAGCTCAGCTGATAGAGTCCTTGTCTCCCACCCACAAAATCTGGATGCCTCAGCACCATATAGAATGGACATAGTGCCTCATGCTGCTGTGGAGATTTGAACGAGATGCGAATACTCGGTCCCCACTTGGTAGGTGCTTGGGGAGGACTAGGAGGTGTGGCCCTGCTGGAGAAAGTACATCACTGAGGCTGGGCTTCTGAGCTTTCAGAAAGACTGGCCATCCCCTGTGTCTCTGCTTATGCTCTGTGGCTAGAGATGTGAGCTCTCATCTACAGCTGCAATGCCATGCTATGTCTGACACAGCCATGCTGCTCTGCCCATGGAACACTAAGTCCAAATAAACCCTTACTTACTTACAAGTTGTCTTGTCCAAAAAAGAAAAGTAAGTAAGTAAAACACCTGCAACCCCACTGCTGGAGACATGGAGGAAGGAAAGTGAGAAGTCCCAGGCCATCCTCGGCCACACAGAGTTCCAGGCCCACCTCAGATACACTCAATCCTGTCCTCCCACCCTACCCCCAAAGACTCAGGACTCATGTAACTTTAGAATGGATACGATAAATTAATATGAATATTCAAATATATAAACGGTTCGGCAACCGAAAGTTGCCTCTTTTTGCTTGCAACAGTCTGGCTTACAAGGTGGAGAAGCCTGGCTGGGGATGGGGTGGGGTGGGGACATGGGGATCCTTGTTCCTAATGAATTCCAGAAACTGGATCTTGAAACAGCACATTCTCTCCTGGGTTACAGTCCCATCCACACACATCTACTGGGACAGATCCCTTTTGAATATAGCAGGTGCTTCATTTTTCAGTCTCTCGTTACACCCACAGCAAGGGACACATGACATTGGCAACACCAACTTTCTCCGACAGATTCCTCACTGCTGGCACTACTTATCTCTTGAACTGGATAATTCTTTGTTGTTAAGGAGCTGCCCTAGTTGAGAAACAATTGTAGAGTCAAAACTTCACAGCCATGGTGAAATGGTGATAGCTCACTGCTCTCGACCTAAGTCACCGGAAGTGGACTCTGTTGTCTCAAGTCTGTGGATTTCAACAAGCTCACAAAGTAGAAACCAGGTAAAGCACACCTGGAGCAGATCCAATTTCTGGGAGCGCTGAAGCAGGGTGCACACATGGGGAGCACTCTGCTGCAGCCCAATGCAAAAAACGGGACAAACACAGGGGGGAAGGGCCATGGGGGCAACCGTTTGGGGGTGCCTAGGGCATATTCCCATTTCCTTCCTCTCTTCTCACTGTGGGCTCTGCTGGTGTGCAGCTTAGCTCGGATTTGAATTTAATGGAGACCTACTTTGTCATATCTGTACAAGGATGGCTGGAACTGCACAGCCACAGCACAGGCGCTGGAGTCTTTAACCTCAGGGGCCAATTCAATTCTCTCTCTCTCTCTCTCTCTCTCTCTCTCTCTCTCTCTCTCTCTCCCCTCTCTCTCTCTCTCAAGACAGGGTTTCAGTGTGTTGCTCTGGCTATCCTGGAACTCACTCCATAGGCTAGGGTGGCCTTGAACTCACAAAGATTCACCTGCCTCTGCTGGGCTGAAAGGTCACCACCACTCAGTCTAATTCAATTCTCAAATGCTTGCAAACCCCAGTGTAAAACTCAGAAAGTTATGGCTTGACACAAGCAAGAGTGAAGAGCAGAGCAAAGGGTATAAACATTTATCCCAAATGGGCATGGCAAAAAAAAAAAAAAAAAAAAAAGGGCCATAGGGAGGGCCGGGAGTCAGAGTCTGGAAGTGCAAGAGAACGTTGCAGTGCACACCTCCTCCCCTGAGAAGGCCATATTCTACACTACTGGGGGCCCAGAAACAGGATAATAATTACTGCAAAAGCTCTCCTGCTATGGATGATTGATTGATAAATAAAGTGCTGATTGGCCAGTAGCCAGGCACGAAGTATAGGCAGGACAAAGAGAGAGGAGAATTCTGGGAACTGGAAGGCTGAGACAGAGAGAAGCATGATGTAAAATAACGGTAAGCCACGAACCACGTGGCAAGGCATAGATTTATAGAAATAGGTTAATTTAAGATATAAGAACTTGATAACAAGAAGCCTGCCACGGCCATACAGTTTATAAGCAATATAAGTCTCTGTGTGTTTACTTGGGGGACGAGAGTGGGAGAGATTTGTCCTGACTACCGGCAGGCCAGGACACAGGAAAACCTCAGCTACACTCTCCTCAAAGTTCTCCCAGGCCTTCACACGCCCTCGACATCATCTAGAAAGCAAGCTGAGGTGCAGTCCCACCAAAGCCCTACTGACTCACTTCCTTTTTTCGGGCTGCAGGCTTTGAACCAGAGGCTGCTAATCATCTGTAAACAACTGACTGGGATTCAAAGGGGAAAGTCTCCACTTGGCCCAAGGATGTTCTAGCTCTGAATGACACATGGGTGGCTTTTGACTCAAGCCAAGGGAGAGATCAAAGTCAAGGATCGGGCCAAGGTAGCGGCCCATGCTCTCTACTGTGGCGAACACTGCAATAAAGAGAGGGTTGAGCTGTTGTTGTTTTTTTTGTTTTTCGAGACAGGGTTTCTCTGTGTAGCTTTGTGCCTTTCCTGAAACTCACTCTGTAGCCCAGGTTGGCCTCGAACTCACAGAGATCCACCTGCCTCTGCCTCCCGAGTGCTGGGATTAAAGGCGTGCGCCACCACCTCATAGTTTAGATGCAAGATTATAAAACATCAGTAGCGAACTTCTGCCCTCCGGGGTTCTCCCATTGTGCTGTAAGCCTGTATTTAAGACCTCCTCCCTCCTTCAATAAATGGCATCCGGCATTAAAAAAGAGAGAGAGAGAGAGGGTTGAACGAGAGAACTTTGGGAGCCTATGGCTGCTACTGTTGGAAATAAATGGTTTCAGAATCTCAAGTGTGTACTTTTGGTGGTGGTGGTATACAGCAATGACAGGAGCTTGTTTTCTATTTGGGCAACAGCTGTTACACAGAACTTGGAGAAATACCATGGGGACTCCACTGGAAGCTTCCACTGGCTAGCATCCCTAGCATTGTAAGGAGCTATAACAGGCCAGGGGAGGAGAAAGTCATCATCAATCCCATCCAACTACAAACCCTGTGAGGTACAGTAACAACCCTCCTCAAGACACAGCCACCAGCACAAAAGTGGCACGGATGTGAGAGGAATATCCAACCACTTTTTGCCCAGACTGAAGGCCCACTTCATGACACGGAACACAACACTGTTAATAAAGCTAATAATGTGACAGGAGATTGGTCACAGATCCAAGGGGAAAACCTATGACTGTTGTTCTGCTAAGTGAACACAGCAGTGACAAGACTCTTAGTGACATGTCACCATACCCATAGATCAGCACATCATTCGGCCCTCACCAGAGGAGCTTTTTCCTCTAGTCAATGGAACCTAACACAGAGATTCACTGGACAGTATGGAGAGTGAGAGACTTTGACCATCCCTGAATGGGATGACTACATTACACGCCTGAGGTTTAAACAGTTTACACAGAAGACGGGGCAGAAAGACTATAAGAGCCAGAGGTTACGGATGACTTCGAGGAAACTTGTTTCCCAGGCACAACGGAGCAAATGCACACGGGAAAGCAGAGACTGGCAGCATGCTCAAAACCTGTACAAATTTGAGTCAGACAAAATCCCTGCATGGAGTTGGCAGGGGCTGGCTCAAAGTTCTACCCCAATCAAGAAGCTATTCGAAATTGATAGATGCTGGGAGAGGGGAAAAAAAAATTGGTTTTCTCCAATGTATTGATACTATGTATATCAACCAACAACACTCTAGGGCAAGCCCCATGCACAGAAGTTAACACAAATCATACTCCATGGGGGTGTGTGTGTGTATGTGTGTGTGTGTGTGTGTGTGTGTGTGTGTGTGTGTGTGTGTGTGTGTACATGCAGGCATGCATGTGCCATCTTGTGTGTGTGGAGGCCAGAGAATAACTCAAAGAAGTTGGTTCTTTTCTTCTACTGTGTGTGACCAGAGAATGAAATACAGGTCCTCAGGTTTAGCAGGAAGCACCTTCACAGGTGACAGGCATTTCGTTGGCCCACCTGTACATTTCTGTAAGAAGTCAGCTACATCAGCTCATTCAAAACCCAATACCCCAGAGGGCAGTGTTCCACAAACAACTCAGAAAGCCACTTAAAAACCAAGGTATGGAGCTCCCAGAGAAATGGCTCAGTGGGTAAGCACTTGCCACACAAATATGAAAACCTGAGTTTAAATTCCTAGAATCCACAAAAATAGGGCCACAGTCATGCACATATGTAATACCAGTGCTCTCACTGTGAGGTTTATTTGGTTTATATTTCCAGGAAATAGTCCGTCACTGAGGGAAGTCGGCAAAAGTTTGATGGAAGAACCCGGAGCAGAAACCATGGAGGAAGGTTGCTGGTTGGCTGCCTTACTGGCTTATAGACCTTATAGCCTATAGACAGTGCTGTTCACAGTGGGCTGGACCCTCCCATATCAATCACCATTCAAGAGAATCCCTCGAAGACATTGTCTATGGGCCAATCTGATCAAGGCAACTCTCAATTGACATTCCCTCTTCCTCGGTGACTCTAGGTCCTGTCTGGCTGACAAAAAGTTAACCAGCACCCACAGTACGGTGGACGATGAGTCAGGTCTGCCTGCACTCATTATCACACTCTTTGCCCCAAGCCTGGTCCATCCGAGCTCTCTCTAGTACACAAGGATCACGTGGCATTCCATTCTTCCCACTACTGTGCCAATCACAACAGACTCTATCACTACCATCAGAAAAAGCGCCTTTCATGAAGATGGCAACAGGCAATGTACGAACAGAAGCAGGTGAGAAAGGAGGGGGCAGAAAAGAAAACAGTAGAAGGTCTGTTATTACCAGCAAACTACCCTATACTCAGTGTTCCCCAGGTAACAACACAAAGGCTTCCCACACTCCCAATCAAAATCAAAACCACAAAAAAGGAAGCCGCATGGCAAGATGTCTAGTCCGGGGTGTGTGGCGCCGTAAATGGTTTCTTCCCATGGCTGCCGGGTCCCCACAGGCCAAGTCAGCCCTGCTTTTTATATCTTGTTTCCCTCACTGTCTTCATAATTCCTTAAAACACCAGTCCAGGTACTCTTTTGAACTACAGAGACAAGGAAAAAGAAAATCCCAGAAACAGGCAGTCGCTGAAAGAAATCACACTTGTCCAAATTACCGAGCCTCCCCGCAAACCTGCAGAAACATACCGTGCAAGAAGCGAAGGAGGAGAGCAAGTCACCCCCGACTTCTCTGTAAGCTGTGCACGGACACACCTGCCATTTCCCCTCCACCTGGACGCAGGTCTAGCTGCCCAGCTCTTCCCACCAGCCTAGCCTTCCACCCGTGAAAGCTTTCCCTACCAGGAGTCAGCAACCAGGAAAGATCTGACAGGGCATAAATGCTCTTTTCTGAACAGGCCAGGGACTCACATCATTCCCTCTCCAGGCTCTGCGCCCTAGTGAATAATTACGTAAGGAACGGTGAAGTGATCCAGACCAGAAAGAGACAGGTAGACAGGATGAGGGAGGGCACGTGGATCTTATGAACTGTATAAAGCTGTCCCAGGGGCTGGAGAGAGGGCTCACCAGTCAAGATCACTTGTTGCTCTTACAGAGGACCCCAGTTCTGTTCCCAGCACCTGTGTTGGACAGCTCACAACTGCTCAACTCCACCGCCAGGAGATCCAGATGCCTTCTTCTGGCCTCTGCAGGCACCCTGACTCAAGGGTACAGACTCACACAGAGACACAGAGGGAAAAGTAAATCTTCAAAAACAAACAAAACTAGTCCAATTCCATAAACTCTCTAAAATTAGGGGAACTGCCTCTTTAAGGGAAGGGCATTCCAGATGTAGAAGATGGAGCAGCAGAGGCCTGCAAAGGCGGTGCAGATCGTATGGATCCGTGGATCAGTGGACAGTCCTGGACCGTGTGGACCAGTCCTGTGGATCATGGTGACAGATGGCCTGTATCTTATTTCCTAGTTCACAGGCCTTTCCCAGTCTTGACAAGAATACTTTTTCCTCCAAAAAGAACTACAAATAAACAAAACTGATAAGAGGATCTTAATGAAGTCCTGGTTGTATTCTGGCTACCATCCACCTTCAGAAAAAAAATACACAAACCTACTAAGAACAGGGCTTGTT
Organism: Onychomys torridus; assembly: GCF_903995425.1. Classification (NCBI taxonomy): domain Eukaryota; kingdom Metazoa; phylum Chordata; class Mammalia; order Rodentia; family Cricetidae; genus Onychomys; species Onychomys torridus. The sequence goes on along the minus strand of NC_050457.1, from coordinate 63,843,791 downwards.
ACTTCATAAAAACGAATGACCCTGAAGAACAGTCGAAAGCAAGAACACTGAGAACAAACAACGCCTTCTCCTTCCAGTTTCACACATTAATAAACTTCTTTCCAGAATTCTCCTGGACTTCACAAACTGCTAATGTTTGTCATGAAATCATGAGTCTTGAATTACAAGTACATAAAAGATTATCTAGTTCTATTTAAATAAACAAAAATCCCTGCACAACACCACGGTGAAAATGCAGAGGAATCAGAACCCTGCACAGGGCCAGAAGTACATTCTAAAAGGATGCACCGCTGGGGGAAAGTCTGTGAGGCCCTCAAGTGTGAAACGTGAAATTCCCACACTGCCCAGGGATCCATTCCTAGGCACACCCCCCTAAAAGTGTGAGAGGGCATGTCCACAGAAACTCATCTAAATGCTCACAGCAGCATGGTTCATGACAACCGAAAGGAGAAACAGACCTAGTGGAATAGGGTTTTTAATGTGGTTTAGCCACGAATGAAAAGTTACTCACCAATGAAGAGTGGACAGCGTGGGTGAGTTGGAAAGCATGATGGGAAATGAAAGGCTGTGGTCACAAAGGAACATATACTGTATCATGTAAGTTCACTCACATGAAATGCTCAGGAGGTTTTTTGTTGTTGTTGTTGTTTGTTTGTTTTTAAGGTAGATGGTAGCCAGAACACACCCAGGATTTATCAAAACAATCCATCCAGACAAAAGGCAGATGGATGGTTACCTGGGACATGGGAAGGCAGGACATGAGGAGGTATAGTATATCATTTCTGGAATGTACAAAAATCTTACAAAATAGATGATGGTGATGGCTGTACAGTCTCATGCAGACGTTAAGAGCCACTGAATTTCTACATTAAATGGGCATGATATGTGAACTGGATCGCAAATAATAAGAACAAAGAAAGAGAAGGGGGCTGGGAAGGAGGCAGGCAGAGAGATGCACAGGGAGGCAGGAAGGGATCGGGCAGGGAGGAGAGAATGAGTGTGGAGAAAAACTGGTAGCCTCCTGTCTGAACAAACTTATTCTCTGCCTCAAGATAGCCTTGGCGATAACTAAAAGTTGAGAATGAACCTGCAGAAGGCATCTGGAAAACAATTCACACATGTAGCTAAGGACGAGTAGTGATCACTTCGGGACACGCCACAAAACAAGGGCACAGTTCACTTGTGTGATGTGAGCCTTGGGTCACCAGGAGCACGCGCACAGGAGAGAGCTGGTGAGTTTGCGCTCTGCAGGCTTCTCCCACCCCACAAGGCAATGTCTATATTTGGGTCCTGCTCTTGGCACCTTCTTGAGTCACACCCAGGTGGCTTTCTGCAGTCTCACTGGTTTAATTTAACCTCTTTCTAAAAGCCTTGTGAAAGACAGGAGACCATACAGGCCTCATTTACCTAACCACACACTCCGACTTGCCCTCCAAACCACCAGAACTACAACTTCACCTGCCGCCAGTTATGAGGCATTTAAAAATAACTTAGTCATTTAAAAATAATCCATCAGGAACAGGAGCAGGGAGGAGGTGGGAAAGACAGCCCAGCAGGGAGCAACATGCACCTCTATGACATCAGCGTCTGCGTTTGTTCCTCTTGGTACCAGCCAAGATTTTATTTAAATAAATGTATGTCACTCCTGCATGAAAATCCATCCTCATTACTTTCCATATTTCCTCTTCTCTTTGGTTTCCTGAGATTTGGAAACCCTGTGATACTCCTGTTTAAGTAGGCAGGAGCTGGAGCCTGTGGGATGACTCAGAAGTAAAGGTGATTGCCAGCAAGCCTGACAACCTGAGTTCTATCCCCAGGACCTACAAGGAGACGAGAACTGACTCCCATTAACTCTCTTCGGGCCATGTGGGAGTGTGTACACATACGAATGAAACAATTAAATGTTAAAATATGTTTTAAACCTTTAAAAATTAACTTAAGTAAGAAGCTGATGATATAGCTGAGTAGCCACGTGCTTAGCATGTGCAAGACCCTGGTCCTTTCTCCAGCACCAAAACATAACAAAAAATATTCTGCCAAGTCACTCCTAAGAATGGAAATAGAAGGAGACTTGATGGTCTGAATAGAAATGGCCCCCATAGACTCCTGTATTTGAATTCTTGGCCACAGGGAGTGGCACTATTAGGAGGTGTGGCCTTGTTGGAGGAGGTGTGGCCTTGTTGGAGGAGGTGTGGCCTTGTTGGAGGATGTGTGTCACTGTGGGGCAGGCTTTCAGGTCTTAAACGCTCAAGCCATGCCCAGTGCTGCCTTCAGGTCAGGATGTAGCTCTCAGCTCCTTCTCCAGCACCGTGTCTGCCTGCATGCCACCATGTCCCTCCATGATGATAATGGACAAACCTCTGAAACTGTTAAGCCAGCCCCAGTGAAATGCTTTCCTTTATAAGAGTTGCTGTGGTCATTGTGTCTCTTCACAGCAATAGCAACCCTAACTAAGATGGAGACCAGCCATTCTCACTGACGGGGCCTTTCCACCTGTTGGTGAATACTCAGAGCTAAGTCTGAGATCACACAGACACCCCTTCACAAACCATCAAAACAGTGGGGTGTGGGGTGTGGGAGAACATGCAGGCATGATGTTCCTTCAAAGTAAATGCTTCATTTTAGAAAGTTTGAGAATGTATTAAGGAGCACCAAAGACAATACAAGAAGTCCCTGTTTATACCCTCCACACACACACACAGACACACAAACACACACACAGACACACAAACACACACACACACACACACACATACACACACACACACACACACACATATCCTCTGTCACAAGGGCGCTGAGAACCACGAGGCTCTCAATGCTACTATGTGGATTTCACCAGTTTTCCCAGTGCCCTTCTCCTATCTCAGAGCCTCTCCAGGGCATTGTGTCACGTGTTACCACGTCCGTGCCTAGTTCAGTTTCTCAGACCTTGGTTTGGTGGCCTTGGCAGTTGTGAGGACCACGGTTAGGCACTTGCAGAATGTCCTTCAGTTAGCGATGGCTGGGGATGTCCTGGTTAGATCGTAGTGTATGCAGTCTTGGTGACCTGAATGTATTCCCTAAATGCCAAATGCTGGAAACTTGGTCCCACCCGGGTTTATAAGAGGGTGAACAGGTGCGGAAGAAGTGCCTTTCTTACGGAGCTCTCTAGGTGCCTTGCTCGACTCCCCAGATCATGTCCTCAGTCAGGTCATGAAGAAGAGGCCCTCACCAACCATCCTGCTAGACTTACCTTCAGGACTTTGAGCTAAGTGAACGTTACTCTTTACAAATTACCTGGTCTCGGGCACTTTATTTTAGCACTAGAAGAGACCAGGACCATGAGTTTTCAAAGATGACTCAGTCCTGAATGTCATGTCATGTCATGTCAAACTGCCTTTAAGGATCCCGTCTTTACCACAACGTCATCATGAGTCCCTGCATACACGAAGCTCCAGCAGCCTCTTTTTTAATTTTTCGTTTTTCATCATCATCAGAAATGGGGAAATAAACACAAACTCCCTCCCAGGAGACATGGGGCTAAAATAAGTAGCCTGAGAATGCAGATGAGCGAACAATTGGAGATTTTGTTCAGTGATGTGGAGTCTGAGGCGCTCCAATGAAATGATTTTAAACCTCATACCACAAGAAATAATTTGGGAAATGTATTCAGAGTACCAGAGTCTAGCATGTGTATGACAGTGAGACACACAGACAGACAGACACACAGGAGCAAGGAGGCAGCCTGCCAGGAGCAGGTTCTGGGGGGGCTGAAGGGGCTAAGTCTCTATGGGTAAGCTGGAAGCCTGGGGCTGAAAGGTCTAACTTTCTGCAAAGTGTCAACCTAGGTTGAGACACCCTGTAAACTGGCTTACACAGCTCCCCTTAATCACCATCCATAAACTATTAACAGCACCACACGGCTCAACAATGGAGGCATTCACCTTTGTCTAGCCCAGGAACAAACAGTCTAAGACACCTCACCAGACCAGCTCTGGAAGCCGCTAAGGACTCGAATCACCCCTGGTGCCGATGAAATGTGGACCAATGACGCCCACAAACAATACCGTGCACTTTTGGTTTTTTTCCAATTGCATTTACAAGACACAGCACAGAGTCACAGAGCAGCCACATCATCCTGAAGGACCAGTGTTTACTTCCAACTCAGTTTCGGTGGTTCTCAGTCACTCCACACTTGGAAACTGGCAAGGTCACCTGCTGAATTAGTGTGTGTGGATTAGTGTGTGACCAAGCCGAGGCTTAGTCAAGACACCACTGAGCCGAACACGGAGAATGCGCCAAGCCAGGTGAGCTCAGTCTGAGGCCTGCCAAACAGAGCTAGCAATGTCCCTTCCGGAGCAGGCACATGAGGCTCTGAGTCCTGAACATTAGGAAAGGCAGCTCTTCCTGGCTCCTACAGGCATCAGCTTCGTTCTTAGGCCCCCAGGATGCCAGGCTCTATGCCAGCATTTCTCAACCTATGGGTCGCATATCCCATAGCCTGCGTATTAGATAATTACATTATGATTCATAACAGTAGCAAAATTATAGTTATGAAATAGCAACGTAATAATTTTATGACTGGGAGTCACCACAACATGAGGAACTATATTAAAGGGTCGCAGCATTAGGAAGGTTGAGAACCAGTGCTCTATGTGGACCCAAATAACCCTAGTCCAAAAAACAAAGGCCTCAACTTCCCTCTCTCATCCACAAAGCTGCTCACCACCTGACGCCCCAATGTAAGAAAGACCAGCGGGCTATACCTAGGACCATACCCAGGATGCAGCTGGTACCTTACACAGAGGCACTGTATATCACCCAGAGCAATTCCCTAGGCTAAACTCCAGAAACCCCAACCTTCCTAAACCATGACAGCAACATCTAAGCTCCCATCACTCATACACACGGCCCTGTACCTAGGCAGCTTGACAGTGGGCACAGGTGAGTAAATGTGTAAAGCACTCCCTAAGATCAGGATGCTAGTCCTAAAACTCACTGGAAGTGGCAGTCCTGGCTGCTGGTTCCTCATGTGCAAACTCTGTTCTCCCTTCTCTGAAAAGCTGAGCCCTGTCTTCCGTTCACAGGCATGACTAAAAAAAAAAAACTACAAGCCAAGTCAGCTAATGACTCAGGCCACAGTCACCAGCAGCCAGCAAACTTCCCATCAACTCACACAGGATGGAGGTTTTCATGCTTGCCTTCACAGCAGAGTCAAACCACAGTTTAGTGTTGGTAGTACCCAAGGACCAAATGGAGACATTAAAAAAAAAAAAAAAAAAAAAAAAAAATCAGTGTAAGGGCTGGGTCTTCAGTGCCCGGCCAGTGGCTGGGGTTGGTCTGACTGGAACAAGGTGGGTCTTCCAGCTGGGGACTGAAGGAGGACTCCTTTCCCTTAGGGTATGCAAATTCACCAATTAAGTGACTGTATAAAATAAGGGTTTATGGCTGTGATAAAACACCATGACTAAAAGCAACTTGGGGATTAAAGGGTCTATTTGGCTTACATATCATGAATCAGTCCACTGAGGAGAGCCAAGGCAGAAAAGTCAAACTGAGCGGGATCCTGGAAACAGGAGCTGATGCAGAGGCCATGGAAGGGGTGCTGCTTACTGACTTGCTCCCCATGGCTTGTTCAGCCTGCATTTTTTTTTTGTAGAACCCAGAATGGGCTTGGCCCTCCCCTATCATCACTAATTAAGAAAAAGCCCAACAGGCTTGCCTACAGCTCAGTCTTCTAGAGGCATTTTCTCAGTTGAGGTTCCCTCCCCTTGAATGACTGTGGCTTGTGCAAAGTAGACATAGAACTAGCCAGCACAGCGACCCTCAAACAGAGTCTGACCAGGAAAACATCACAAGAAGCAAACAGCAGCTCTCAGCTTAGACATAGACCACAGGGTACAAAGCCACGATGTTAAACAGTTGGTCCTAGAGGGAAAAGCCTCAGTGCCAAACAAAACAAAGCCAGCCAGGAACTAAGGGACATAAATATTCTGTCCACAGGGTGGAACTCACTGCTCCTGAGGAATTGACTATGAAATCCTAGGATGCACCTCCACAGTTATAATTTGCCTCTATAATGAACACTCATTGCAGTCCAAGTTTGCAATTGCAATCTAATTTGCAATCCAATTTCTTGCTTTGAAATTATTGAGTTGAAAGGTCACTGTAAAATATGTTATTTCCAATGTATTTTAGAAGTTACCACAGAAGCACGTGTAACCAAACAGCTTGACAAAATGTGGCTTTCATGTGTCCAAAGTCCCTGGCCTGGAAGCTAAGGCCCCATGCAACCGTTCTGAGAGGTGGGGGCGGGGGGGTCTGGGAGGTGTTAGGTCATGAGGGCCTGGTGAGTGGATTAATGGCCTTATCTAGGGAGTAGGTAAGCTATCACAAGTGAGGGCTCCATACAGAAGGTGGGGTTTGGCTCCCTTCTATTCTCTGTTCACAGACAAATACATGTTTCTTTCAAATGCCTAGGTAGCCCAGCCCAACAAGAACTAAGAAACTAAGTCTACTGTTGACAAGGAAATGTTCCTCATTAGTGTGATTTCAGGGTTCTGTACTGCACAGACACACAGAGAGAGTACCCTAACATCCCACTCTACAACATCAGCAGCTGCCCTCATGACAAAAGCATCTCTACAGGGACTGCAATCTGTGAGGCCCACACCTCGGCTAGTCAATTGAGAAGGAACCTTAATTCTTCCACACAATGCACAATGCTGCATCCTCTCCCTCCAGATAGAAAGCTGGGGGACCGCTTCAGCTGCACAGTGCGAATGCCTCTGTTTTCCATACAAATATCACAAAGATCTGTCAACAAGCATCTACAAAAATACCCACACATCTCCATATCCTGCTTGTAGGCTGCAACCAGTCCTCTTAAGAGATCTGCCTGTTCAAGGGAGGAGGTCTAGCCTCGGTTCTGAACAACAGAGCCAACAGGGTACAAACTGCTCAGTTCCTGGAAAGGAGCAAAAATGGGGCTTGGAGGGGTGGCTCAGCAGTTAGTTGAGAGCACTGGCTGCCCCTCCAGAGGACCAGCATTCAGTTTCCAAGCCCCCCGTGGTAGCTCACAACTCACTGTAAATACCAAGCCTTCTTCAGGCTTTTGCGGTTACTAGGCACCCATATAATTTGAGTATATACAAGTTGGCAAACACACACATAATATAAACACAAACAAATAAATCTTGAAAGAAGAAGAACAAAAGGACTCTAAGGAGGTTTTTTGGTTTTTTTTGTTTTGTTTTGTTTTGTTTTTTTGTTTTGTTTTGTTTTTTTTTTTTTGGTGGTGCTGGGTTTTGAACATATGCTAGGGGCTTGGATATAAAGTGCCAACAGTGTGAGCATGGGACCAGATACCCCGTACCGGGTGAAAACCTAGGCAAGAAGACAAAGGCTTTGAGCTTAGTTCTAGGAAGGCAGGACCTCTGAGTGTCACTGGCCAGGCAGTTCAGCCAACAGTAGGCCTCCAGGGTCAATGAGAGATTCTGCCTAAAAAAAAAAAAAAAAAAAAAAAAAAAAAAAATATATATATATATATATATATATATATATATATATAGAGAGAGAGAGAGAGAGAGAGAGAGAGAGAAAGGAAGAAAAGAGAGGAAGGAAGGAAGGAAGGAAAGAAAGAAAGAAAGAAAGAAAGAAAGAAAGAAAGAAAGGGGTGGGGGATGGGCAGAGAAGCAACTGAGGAGGACACTTAGGGCTGACCTCTGGCCTCCACACGCACACTTACTTCTTCATGTGAATATTCACTGCACACTCCACACAACAAATTGTAAGCTCTAAAGAATACAGGTACATGGGAGAAAAACATGCTATGGCAAACTCGTCCAGGCAGCTAACCCAGAATTCAGGACCGTCATCACCAACTCCCCAAGTGTGTGTGAGCCAGCAGGAGGTCTGATAAAGGTCTGCTGGCTGGAACTCCGCCTTGCTCTGAGAAAGTTGGCCTGCAGCATCCACACCCTCCTGTCATCGGTCACAGATGGCAGATAAGAGGACATTCTGGGACACATTGCTGGCAGGCAAGGAACGTGAAATCCCCCAGGAGGCTGTATGTGCAGGGCAGTGGCAGGAAACAGCAAGAGCTTGTCGACCCTGACTCAGGAGATAAAGTTTTCAGGAGCTTTGGCTGTCCCTCAGTGGTAGCCAGTTCCACAGGAACGCTTCTCATCTGCCCCTTAAGTTCACAGTTGAAGCCATGAATATAATGTTTAAATGTGAGTCACATTTAAAAAAAAAAAAAAAGTTACAGGAAAGCATGAAGTCCTGAGTTCAAATCCCAGCACCCATTAAAAAAAAAAAAAAAAAGCCAGGTGTGTTGGACTGTTTTTAATTCCAGCACTGGTGAGGCAAGAGACAAGAACTCTCTCTTTGGTGCTTTTTAGGTAACCAGCCTCGCCAAATTGACATGCTCCGAGTAAAAACTGAGAGATCCTGTCTCAAAATTAAAAATAAAAAAACTCTAACATGATGGAAAGAAACTGAGGAAGATACCCAAGTTGTCACCCCATGCTTGAACACACTCAAATAATTGCAGAGACAGACACAAAGAGAAATGTAGACACATACCATTAACCCAACGTTCTGGTTAGTTTTTTGTCTACTTGACACAGACCAGGGTCATCTGAGAAGGAACTGCAATGGAGAAAATGCCTCCAATCAAATTGGCCTGTAGGCCAGTCTGTGGGGCATCTATCTTCTTGATGCGGGGGGGGGGGGGGGGGGGGGCCTCACTGTGGGTGGTGTCTGTCACTCCTGTGTAGGTGGTCTTAGTGGAATAAGAGAGCAGGGTGAAAGAGAACAAGCCAGTAGGCAGCACTCCTCCTTGGCCTCTGCTTCACTTCCTGCCTCCAGGTCCCTGCCTCGAGTTCCTGCCCTGTACCCCAGTGATGGACTGTAAACTGTAAGCTGATGGAAACCCTTCCCTCCCCAAGTTGCTTTTGGGCTGAGTGTTTATCATAGAAATAAAAAGAAAAGCAGGGCACCAATCAATCCAAATCATTATAGTTCTAGGATGTCATCAATATAAAAAAAAAAAAATACACTTCTTTCCCATACCCACTCTTAAAAAGTGGTATGTATGTTAGACCTTGTACATCTTCATTTGGAATATCCACAGTCCAAGTACTCAAGAGCCACATGTGGCTAGTGGCTGCAAGACTTGATGGTGTAAGTCTACACTTACATCATCAAGTAAGTAAGTAAGTAAGTGTGAGTAAGAGTGGTGTGTGAATAAAGATAAAGAACAGATGTGCTACCACCTTGCTGTTTGTTTGGGGTAACATGTACAAAATGGCCCAGTGACAGTGGGCAACATGTGTATTAATTCCCGCTGTGTCATATGCCCAACCCTGCCCTACTTTTCCACAACATTCACTAGGAGGGAGAAGCAAAAGAATCTTTTTGTTTCCCTCTGGAATAAAAAAAGGATTAGGTAAATCAGATTGTGGACTAACATGAATTCTCCACACACACGGAATATGGCTGACCCACCAGAGAGAAACTTACCATTTCCACTGCCTATAACATTACTGACCAACAGAGGAGGAAAAGCATGTGTTTGCTACAGTAAAAACCCAGGGCAATTTCCACAGCAGCCGTGTTTTCTAAACTCTTGAACTCTTAATTACACAGGTAAACCAGTAGTTCAGAGCTACAAGTAACGCTAGCCAATTCCACAGTGGGCAGCCGAATGTGTACTTCCACCTCGAAACTGCCCTTTCCTCCTCCCAATCAGACCCAGGGTTTTCACGTGATAGAAAAGGAGGAAACACTTTGTGGACTTTATGGTGGGCTGTGGGACATGTGTCTCGATTGGAGTGTCTACAGGTTAGACTCTACCATGTGTGCAAGGAAAAGAAAAAGAACCCACTCTGAAACCTAGAATACGGGGGATCTGGAGGCTGAGTACACAACATCTTGTATGTTATCCCCACCCTCAAAACTGACGGGGAGGCAAGCAGCTGGGAGAAACTCAACTTTTCAAAGCCAGGGGACTGCACCCATGGTTACAAGTATCCCAGCCAGTTCAACAGTTTTTAACTTCTCATGTCCAGTTCCCCCTGACCCCATGCACCTTAAATGCATGCCACTCTGGTCCCTCCTGACCGATCATTCTTTTAAAGCTTTTTTTTTTTTCATGGTAAAATGATGGGTGATGTCGTTCTGTATGCTGTGAATATGTGTTGCTCTGATTGGTTGGTAAATAAATAAAGCTATTTGGCCAATGGTGGGGCAGAATAAGGTTAGGCAGGACATTCTAACTAGAGAGAGAGAGGAAGGAGGAAGGCAGAGCAGAGGAGATACTGCTAACCACCGCCAGAAGAAGCAAGATATAAAAGTACCAGTAAGCCACAAGCCACATGGCAAGGTATAGATTTATAGAAATGGGTTAATTTAAGATGTAAGAGCTAGCTAGTGACAAGCCTGCCATGGCCATAGTTTAAAAATAATATAAGTCTCTGTGTGTTTATTTGGGTCCAAGAAGCTGTGGGAACTCAGGGCCTCGGGAGCTGGGCAGGACCAGAGAAAACCTTCAGCTACAGTAAAAGAAACTTCCTTCTTGGGGCATCCGACAGACCAACAGCCATGATCTGGCCCCTTTCTCAGGCACCTTTCTCGTCCCTTTCCTTAGGTCATGTTTCACTCGAGCCTACACCAAGCCTCAGCGTGCTGCTCTGCTCACATGCCAGTGGACCCTCCAGCTTACACCAGCACATCTCCCTGCTTCCCACAGACTAGGCTACCCGACTCGGTAGAGGCTGCTGTGGTGGTCTCTCACTTGAATGCTTGCCCTACAGTTGGTGGAGGTATCACTGGGTTTCAGGTTTCCAAAACCCACATGCCATTGCCAACCACGTTTATTCCCCTGGTGCTTGTGGATCAGATGTAGCTCTCAGCCATGCCTGCCTCCTGCTGCCATACTCTCCACCATGTTGGTCATGGCTTCTAATCCTCTGGAACCAAGAGGTCCCATATTAAACATTTCCTTTTATAGGTTGCTTCAGTGATGGTGTTTTGTCACAAAAAGAGAAAGTTAAGACAATTGCCCCCTACACTTGTGTTCCTTGATGGCAAAAATCAGTCTGCGAATTAATAAATGATCATCATAGTTGCCTACTAGACGACCACAGCTTATTTATCCCTCTCTTCTGGCTCAGAGTGATGCCTGGCACCAGGAAGGCACAGATGGGAAAGGAAAGGAAGATTCACAGCAAAGATCCAAGAACACAGCGGATATATCTCCACCCACATTGCCACCTGGCCAGAAGGTTGACTTTTAGTAGCCACACCCTATCCGCAATGAACTCAATCTTTGTGTTCAACTGTCTTTCCCAACATTTAAACAGATGAGAAGACTCACTTGTTTCTAAAGCTCATATCTATAGACACCAGTAATAAAAGTGATAGGAGCACCCTTGGGTTCTCTGCCAAAGCCTGAGGTTTCTCAGGAGTTCCCCGCCTGAGCAGTCAGGAGCCAAGCACAACACCTGAATCACTCATGTGCTGTCCTTGTGGTAGACCAGATGTCTGACAGGGCTCTAAGAATCCCCACCCTACTGCTGCTTTCCCGAGCCAGACCATCATGAAGCCACATTTTCCACATGGGCATGGGCTCTCTGAGAGTGACTGATGTGAGGAGCTGTTTGCTTTTTCAGCCCACGCTGAGGCAGGCAGTGGTGCTCTCCAGAGCCCTGACCTGGTGGTGTTCTGTTTCTTTCATGCGTCCCAAGGTATGTTCTTACCTTTTAACAAATTCGTTTTGCCTGGAAAACCACCACCTAAAATTCCAAAACCACAACGTGTTCATTCATTCTACAAATATTTATCTAATCCTCGTGAGCAGCCAGGCACTGGGCCACAGCCGAGAAGGGCAGAGAATTCAACGGCAATGACATGGCATTGCTGCTGAGGCTCCAGTTCCCTACTGGCTGGGTCACTTCGGAGAATGGCAATAAATGCAAGCAGACAAAATGACTCTTGAGCTGGCCACTGCTCTCCCACTAACTTCTTTAATTCTTACAACACCCAGTGAGTCATTACATACTCCCATTTTACAGATGTGGGAACCAAGGCTGAGACGTTCAAAAACACGCCCAAGGTCCCAGGGCTAACAGGTGGTAGAACAGGTTTGGGGTTCCTTTTCTTTCTTACTTTTTTTTAAATGGTTTTATTAATGTATAATTTACATACCATAAAATGAATGGTGCCCAGGCAGCTCCAATCTTACAACTATACACAATACTCCACTTGCTCACTGTCCCTCAGTTTCCCAGAGCCACTGTTTCCTAGTTCACAGAACAGAGGAATAAGCCATGCTCCACAAAGCAGCAAGGAGTCCTGGTGAGGAAATGAGTAATAGTAAATCAGTACAGCCCAGGGCCTGGCATGGAGGACTGTTCCCAACTGCAGTCTGTCAATGAGTTTCATTCGAAACAAAGCTGGTCATTAGAGAACGTAGCCATAATCAAGTGCACAGGGAAAGAGAAGTTGAGTCCAGACAGAACTATCAGAAAAGGGAACTTCCTTCCAAAGGGGTGAGGGTCCCCCATCCTGGAAACTGGCAGGTTTGAAATGATGGGAACGTTTGGGAATGATGAGTTATTCTGACTAAAACCACCTAAAGCACGGGCCGGTGCCGCTGCTAAGTCCTGCATGCATGACCCACACAGCGGGACGCAATGCGTCTTGAAGGCTGTAGGGAAACATCTGTTTCCTGGAGAGAGGATGACAACCTTGGGCTAACCATCACACACCTGGTCCCGAAGCCTCTACAAGAAACACCTCCAGGCGAGACTCCATCATGTATTCTCTGTGCAGACACAACCTCCTACAAGTGTCTGCTCACATTCTGAAAGCTTCCTGTTGCTACTAAGGGCACTAATCTCCCTGACCTTGAAGCCCTCCTTGCCCTAGCAGTGGAAGCCTATCCCTGGAGCCAGTCCTCCCAGACCCCACCCCCACCCCAAACCCCACCAGTCGCTCTCCAGACAGGGCAGCAGGAGAGCGGAGTGAAGAAGACACTCAAGGAACATTCACCCAACCATGAGGCCAGCTGCTTTCCCTGCAACCAGAGCTGCCCCATGAAACTCAATTCTTGTCATGAAGAGCCTCTGGCCGGGGCAATAGGCCATGACAGATGCCCACTGATACACAAGTGCAGCAAAACTAGAAAGTTCCATTCCAGGGTCTACCAAACAAAAAAGATGTCTACCTGAGATGCAACCCATGTTCATATATATTTCATGATCTCACAAATCCAACGGGCACGAGGTGATTTGTAGTTTGCTTCAGAAAGTAAACTCTGGCCAGGCGGTGGTGGCACACACCTTTAATCCCAGCACTCAGGAGGCAGAGGCAGGAGGATCTCTGTGAGTTCCAGGCCAGCTTGGTCTACGAAGCAAGTCCCAGGACAGCCAGAGATGTTACGCAAATACTGCCTTGATAAACCAAACCAAACCAAAACAAACAAACAAACAAAAAAACAAAAAAGACAAATAGAAAGTAAACTCTATTCACATTGGAACCAAGAAAGTCAACTCCTGATTTCAGAAACTGGTTATCTGTGTGGAATTATCTTGTTTGCTACCCACATGCAGACAATGTAGGTATACCAGTAACCGCTTAAGGAGTTCAAAATTTGTTATAATCCAGCAACCCTGGAGTCCACCTTCCTGTCCATGGGAAACAAAGAAAAACAACAGGAAAAAGTGTCATGAGACTACCCTGGGCCCATCATCAGGTCCTTAATCAGAAACAAGAAGGTGATGATGACTATAGGTCACACACATGTAGTCAATCACAGGCCCTGCAGGCATGCCAACAAGGTGAGCCCTGGTAAGTGGCAGATTGGAGGTCAATGGGGTGGATACAAGGGCCACTCCTCAAAACTGCACACTGGAAGGAGACACCAGCAGGTCCTCCTAGGGCTGTATGTGAGCCCCCGAGTTCAGGTGTGTTTACTGCCAACGACACGTGGGGTGAGGCAACACTTGACAGTGCTCTCTTGCAGCATTACCAGCCATCCTGGCTGTACTCACTGGCTAGCACTGGCTGCTGGTTGAGCCAAACAAGTGTCTACAAACACCGCCCTGACAGTAATTCATTCCCAGCAGCCCCAGCGACCATCAACCCCCTTTAAATCACTCACTTCTCAGGACTGGATGTCAAAAGCCATCGTGACCCCAAACCCCTTCCTATGGCCTGTCCAGATCTCTTCTCTCCATCTTGAAGTCTCCTCCATCGCTGGATTGGTGAGTTAGAACAGGGCCCTTCTGCACACCCTCATATCCAGAGGACCTGGAGCCTCCATTCTCAATCCTTCCCAGACGCATCTGGCCCCTCTGCCTTCTCCTCAAGCCCCCAGATAATTCACAGAAGGTAAGCCACTGATGTTCGAGACAGCAGAGGTGTCATCATTTCAGACAACTCTGTCTCTGCTCTTTATTGTCTATTGTGTGACACAGCAGGATTCAAAGCAGATAGACAAGCCCCTGTCCCTAAAGCACTACTGTGTCTCCAATGACAGGCAGAGACTGAGCCAGCCAAGGAATCCACAAAGAGTGGGATGTCCCACAAGCCCAATGGAGGTACAGAAAGAAAGAATGTCAGGGAGGGCCAAAGGCCAAGAGCCTGTCAGATTAACACTAATAGGCCACTGTTAGAATGGTCTGCTGAAAACACTCAAGAAGCTTACACGGGGAGACAATCCCCATGCATCCCTAAATGAGCTCTTAGAGCTACCATATCCAAAAGTGAGGAGGGAGGGAAGTGAGGAGGGAGGGAAGTGAGGAGGGAAGAAGTGAGGATGAGGGAAGGAAGTGAGGAGGAAGGAAGTGTAGCATGAATCTTAAAAGTTCTTATTAATAAAAATCCAACCTGAGGCCAGTTATTGGGGTGAACACTGGAAGATCAGAGAAGCAGAACAAGCCACAGCTACCTCACCTTGCTAGTTCCTCAGCTGATCCTGTTTCCTCAGGCTGGTAGCTTCTGTGTCCTCATCCAAATGGCTCTCAGTTGAACTGTGTTGCTCCAAAGCCTGAATACTTCTCCAGCCAAAATGCTTAACTAACTAAATACTTAACTAACCACATGCTTTACTGACTCGGTGCCTGGTTTTCACGTCTTATATATCTTTCTACTTTCTGCATTACTCCCTGGGATTAAAGGCTGTGCCACCAGGCCTGGCTGTTTCTAAAGTGGCCTTGAACTCAGAGATCCGGCTAGCTCTGCCTCCCAAGTGCTGGGATTAAAGGAGTGTACCACCACCGCCCAACTTCTGCTGTGGCTTACTCTTCCCATTTTTTAGCCACCACTTGTGGCTCTGTATCTAGTGGCTGTCTGTTCTCTGACCCCAGATAAATTTATTAGGGTGCACAATACCCACCACAAGGAAGTGAGGACAAGAGAAGGAAGTGAGGAGGGTGGGAAGTGAGGAGGGTGGGAAAACTAAGGATAAGGGACATGCAGATCCATAGATTTTCCGCCTCCACTTCTCAGTAAAACCAATCTCGAGGGCTGGGAAAATGGCTCAGTCGGCAAAGTGCTTAAACACAAGCGCCCGAATTCCATTCCCAGAGCTCCCTAAAAAACAAAAACAAACAAACAAACAAAAAGTCCACACTTGGTAGCATGTGCTTCTAATCCAAATGCCAGGAAGGGGAGACAGGCAGATTTCTGAAGCTCAGTGGCCGGCCAGCGTAGTCAAGACAGCTAGAGACCCTGTCTCCATTGGTTTTTGTTTTGTTTGCTTTTATTTTATTTTAAAAGGTGGATGGTGCCCAAGGAACTTTACCCAAGGCTGTCCTCTGGCACACACACACACACACACCAGCAGGCGGCACAGGCACACACACAAATGTATTTCTGGTATCTTTGATTGAAAGAATGGAACAGAGGTAAATCACTGAAAACTAAAGCCAATAAAAATGACTTCTGAGTGTTCTCTTATGCCAGGTCAAGAAAATCTTGCACTCCTATCAACAGCACGGACTTGAGGTGAGGGCTGAAATGAACATAAAACCAGGGGCCATGGTCCTTGTTAAGTCACATGTGGAGGCTGGGCCTCGGGCTCCTGAGAAGACAGTCACTGTGAGCTTTGAAAACGGAGGGAGGCCATAAAGTCTTAAAATAGGAAAATATAACATTTCCACTTCAAAAACAAAGCCTTCTGGTTTCCATCCATGGATTACCTGAGTGAAACAAAAATGAGTCAAAGACCCAGAGCGGGGGAAAAAGATCCAGACAATATGGGGATCCACCCTAAAGCTCAGAAACACATCCTGGATCCGGTCACAAGCAGAGAACACAAGTCTGGGGAGCAGGCTACAAGCACCTCAAGAACCAGCCACGCCGCTCCTTTCTTCTATACAAAATGAAGTCTCACTTTTCACAACCTAGGGAGTGCAAATTCTAGCCAGATATTGTTTGGCCCATTCACTCAAGACCAACACCCTTTGTACTATGTGTTAGTGTTACACAGCTTGGAACCTAGAAAGCCCGGCAACAAGAAGTCCCAATTCTCCCAGGTCTGTTTGCCACAGTCCCCACTGCTCCCTGTCACACACAGCCTACCTCATCTTACCCTCCCCCCTGGGCTGCTGATTCAGCTTGTGTGGGCCAGGATTTGTCCCCTTTTTAATCCAACACTCTGCACAGTCTGGGTCTCACTTCGGGCATTTAAAAAGGCATTGTTTTGTGTATAATGCCTCCATTCACGGTAAGGTTTTGATGGGAAGTGTTTCAGTTATTTAATGGACTTGTCAAGTGTTGCTTTTAATTAAACTTGGCTCACATCGAAAGGAAAGTGGGTACAAATGCGGGCCAGTCTTGGGTACAGGACAGTGAGTCAGACCTTAATTCTGACCAAATGGCAGGATAAACTCCATCTCAAAAGTCTGTATTAGAGCCAGCCAAGTAAGTGTTCTATTTATAGTGCCAAGGGTTAAAGCTTCCAGACACCCTTCAACTGCCTCCCTGCCCCCACCGTGTGCACGTGTTCATGAACACACACACACACACACACACCCTCCTAGATATTTAATTTCAGCCTCCAGCAAGTCAGGCTTTTTCCGTTAGGTTGTTTTTGATGATGCCTGAGCTATAGGCATGCTTTCTGGCCACCTGCCAACCACACAAGGAAATTCTGTTTATTCCTCAAATAAACAGGGGTGGGGGAGTGCCTCCCTCACTTTGGATTTTATAGAGTTGTCCAGAAGGGAGCTTTACACTTCTCAAGGCACTTCCTTTTTAACTGATGAACATCAGACCTAAATGGAAACCATTTCTGTCTCCCCCATTATGAAGCACACCATTTTACACTCAAGATGGACAGGGGCTAAAACTCAGAGAAGCACAAGAAGCTATGCAAATTCTCTTGAAACTCTAGCCAGCTTATCTTAAAATCTAAATGGGGAGGGGTGCTAAGGATACAGTTCAGTGGGTAAGCATAAGGTCCTAAGTTCACATCACCAGGACCCACACAAAAGCCGGGTGTGGTGGGTAGTTCATGCCTGTAACCCCAGTACTGGGAAGAATGATGGGGGATCCGGGCTCAGTGACACTGTAACCCCAGCACTGGGAGAATGATGGGGATCCTGGCTCAGTGACACTGTAACCCTGGCACTGGGAAGGCTGTGATGGGGATCCGGGCTCAGTGACACTGTAACCCTGGCACTGGGAAGGCTGTGATGGGGATCCGGGCTCAGTGACACTGTAACCCTGGCACTGGGAAGGCTGTGATGGGGAATCCTGGCCTCAGTGACCTGGGGGGGGGCTCAGTGACACTGGCGGGCTCAGTGACACTGTAACCCTGGCACTGGGATGAATGATGGGGATCCTGGCTCAGTGACACTGTAAGCCCAGCACTGGGAAGGCTGTGATGGGGATCCTGGCTCAGTGACACTGTAAGCCCAGCACTGGGAGAATGATGGGGATCCGGGCTCAGTGACACTGTAACCCCAGAACTGGGACGAATGATGGGGATCCGGGCTCAGTGACACTGTAACCCTGGCACTGGGAGAATGATGGGGATCCGGGCTCAGTGACACTGTAACCCTGGCACTGGGAGAATGATGGGGATCCTGGCTCAGTGACACTGTAACCCCAGAACTGGGATGAATGATGGGGATCCGGGCTCAGTGACACTGTAACCCTGGCACTGGGAGAATGATGGGGATCCTGGCTCAGTGACACTGTAACCCTGGCACTGGGAAGGCTGTGATGGGGATCCGGGCTCAGTGACACTGTAACCCTGGCACTGGGAGAAGGCTGTGATGGGGATCCGGGCTCAGTGACACTGTAACCCTGGCACTGGGAAGAGTGATGGGGGAAACTGAGCTCAGGGTTAATAAGATGCCCTGTCTCAATAAATAAGGTGCAGAGAGCACCAGAGAAGACATCTGCTCTTGACTTCTGACCTCCACGTGCACTCACGTGAACAAGTGAGTCTGCACATATACATGCACACATACACTACATACATACATACTCATGCATGCACACACAGAGCAAAAAGACCAAAACCCTGAGTCTTAGTTCAGTCTCTCTGACTAGCCATGAGGCAGGGGCTGTGTTCCTTGGAACTGCGGGAGGGGTCCAGGCCCACTGGACGGGAACTGCTTGGGAACATTGCAAACTGTGGCTATTAGCTTCTCCCTGTGCGGCTGGCCACCCGAAAGTCACGGCTGTGCTATGCATTCCAAGTTTTACCCTAACTGGACACCCTTCCCTTTCAAGTTCATTATCTTTTGAAGAGCTGCACCACAGGCTGTATGGCTCAGCTACAGGGTGACAAGAACTCATGCCACCACTGAGACTCCAGGCTGGCATCAGACTGTAGAAGGCCAGAGCCTCAGGGGCCAGGAAACGCAGTCCAGCATAGAATAGTCCCCGCCTTGGGCAACAGGCCAACTCTGAAGGGGTGGAGAGGTGTGCAACATGGCATTGGGGTGTAGACACGGAGCATGATCTCCCCTGCAAATTACAGCTGTGAGGACGAGGACAGGCGTGGAGCAAAGCTCAGGTGCACAGCAGGGAAGAACCAGGGTTCCAAACACCACAGAGGAAGCAATGTCTTGCTCCACAGTGGGAGAGGGCAAAGAGGAAGTCTGGAAACAGCTGCTGACGTGGTACAAAACAGGACAGGACAAGGGCTGGGGCAGTGGCTCACTGTGCAAGGTCGAGGGCTCAGGTCCGGGAGCAGCAGTGCACGCCTGCAGTCCCAGCTGGGGGGGGGGGGGGACACCACACAGGAAGACCACTGGAGCTCGCTCACTGGCCAGTCAGCCTCGCCAGTTGGTAGGTTCTAGACTCAGTAAGAGACCCTGTCTGGAAAAATATGGTGGAGGGCAAGAGAAGGCACCCAACACAGACCTCTGGCCTCCACATGCCTGTACACATGTGAACATGTACACACATAACACACATGCACTCACAAGGGAAGGCTCCAGAGGAGGCTTAGCAGTTTTTAAGGTTTTTTTTATTATTATTATTATTTGCTTCTCTTGCAGAGGACCTGAGTTTGGCTCTCAGCATGTGTAGCTAGCAACAGCCTGCAACTCCTGTGCAATGCACCCTTTTCTGGCATCCATGGGCACCCACAAATACATACACACACACACACACACACACACACACACACACACACACACACTAACATCCTCTAAACAACAACAACAGAAGGAGAGCCACCACACAACAGAGTAGCTGGAATGATCCTGGTCATATGGGTGATAGCTGGCACCTCTTACAGGATTCCCAGTTAAGACCAGACAGCACACAGCACTCTTAGTGAGTCTGGGATCCTCTAGGAAGAAGGTACCCAGCAACCTAAGGAATGCCAGTCCTTGACAACAGAGGCCTAATGCTCCAGCAGGGTCTTGAGGACTGAACCACGTACTGAAGGTGGTGTACTTGCTAAAGTCCCAACGGGAAGGTAGGCAAAGAACCTGACTTGTGGGCATCAGAGGCCGGCAAAGCCCACCCACTGCCGAGCTGCATCTGCTGCCCCAAGCAGCCTTGTTTGTTTCACTGCCAGCTCATGTGATTCCAACCTGAGACGGCCTCCCCAAGGGCTCCCCTGAAATCCTCCCAGAACATCACTAAGCTGGTGAGGCCATTCCTAGAACAACCTGATATCCAACATGGGTAGGTCTCTACCAGACAGTGCCTGCTAACAGGCAACTTAGCATATCCCAAAGCCATCATCTCTTAGGACCAGTGAAATGTGGTGATATTGTGTCCCCCAATATACTGTGCACCTTAACAAACTTATCTGGGGTCAGAGAACAGAACAGCAGCTAGATAGCCATAGAGGCCAGAAAATGGTGGCACTCACACCTTTAATCCTAGCATTCTGGAGGCAGAGATCCATGCGGATCTCTGTGAGTTCAAAGCCACACTGGAAACAGCCAGGCATGGTGACATATGCCTTTAACCCCAGGAAGTGATAGCAGGAAGCAGAAAGGTATACAAGGCGTGACAACCAAGAACTAGAGTCTGTTAAGCTTTTAGGCTTTTGAGCAGCAGTTCAGCTGAGATCCATTCAGATGAGGACTCAGAGGCTTCTAATTTGAGGAAATGAGGTCAGCTGAGGAATTGGAGAGGTGAAGTTAGCTGTGGCTGGTTCTGTTTCTCTGATCTTTCAGCGTTCACCCCAATACCTGGCTCCGGGTTTGTTTTTATTAATAAGACCTTCTAACAATTCATGCTACAGTGAAGTCTGAAACACATAGCCCATCCATATCCCTATGATCTGCATGTCTGCTCTCTATGCAGAGCCCATTATTTCTGTCTTGCCTGTTTGTAAATGAAGTGTGTAGTAGTCTCAGCTATTTGAAGAAGTCCTAGACAAAACATAGACTCAGCTGGAACCCAAGCCAGGAAAATAACCTTGAACTAGACTCACCAGCCAGGGTGAGATTCTAGAGCACAAGAAAAGGCCCCAAACAATGTAGGGGTGCTACCAGTCCTTGAGACTGATAATCCAGTTGGTCGTGAGAACTCAAAGAAATGAACATACACAGAAAGGCTTTGGAGGAGCCAAGAGACTAGAAATTTTCAGAGAACTGTATGATCTGACAAGGAACTTAAATTCTCTAAAACACAGATTGTTCGACTCCACAAGGGACTCCACGTGCCCGACATGCAGAGGGTTCAGTGATATTGTATATATATATACAATATACAAAATACTCTATATATACTCTCTCTATATACTGTATATAAAGGATACAGCATGCACAATGGCACCAAACAGATCCTCCTGAATGGCCTCTATTTTGACTATTAAGAGGTGGTTTCTAGATCAACTTGAGGGACTTTACAAGGTGCACCAGTTCACCAATGGAATGAGTTCCGTATTCCCAGCTGCCCCCCCCCCGCCCCCCCTCCCATCATGTAGTAAGTGCAATAGTTGAGAATGCCCCAAGCTTCTACTCCCTCCTTAGCCTCAGAGCCCACCAGGGGTCCCATTGGTACCAGTGACTCACACTGACTTCCATCAACAAAAGCTGTAACAAGCCATGATCTCTGAAGCAAAGCAATCACAGACCATTCACACCCCACTTCTTATCACTAACCTGGATTAACACAGTTTGTAAATAAATACCTGGGACATGGTCCTTTCAGGGTGAATTGTGTGGTTCCTTGAGTGTTAAGTCTCAGCCTGGGTGAAGATGCCCTGGCTGAAGAAATTCCCCCAAATACGGCGATATTTTATCTGTGTACCCCCCAATAAAGTTTATCTGAGGGTCACAGCAAAAAGCCAGCCACTATAATAAACATTGAGGTCAGGCAACCTCAGGCCTTTAATCCTATCACTCGGAAGGCAGAGATCCACCTGGATCTCTGTGAGCTCAAGGTCATTCTGGTAACAAAGCCAGGTGTGGTGGTACATACCTTTAATACCAGCACTAACCATAAAGGTCTGGAGGTTTGTACAGACAGACAGGAAGTGATAGAGCTTGGCGGAGGGAGGAAATGAGACAGCAGAACAGAAAGGCATAGAGGCATGGGTAGACATGGCTGACATGGCTGGCTTCTTTCTGCTTTTCTGATCTCTTGGTTTTAACCCCAATATTTGGCTCTGGGTTTTTTTTATTTGTTTGTTTGTTTGTTTTTTAATTAATAAGACTGTTTAGCAATTCATCTACCAGAGGCTCATGTGTTTGAACACTGGCTGCTCTTGCTGTTTGGGAAGGTTCCACGAACCTTTAGAGGTGGAGCCTTGCTATAGGAAGTATGTCACTGGGACTGGGCTTTGAGGTTTGATGAGCCACCTCTGCTCCCTCAGTGTGGCTGCAATGTGATCAGGCAGCTTCCTGCAGTCACGCCCTCCTCAGCATGACAGGCTCTATCCCTCTGGAACTGTCTGTCTGAAATCACCCTTTCTCCATTAAGATGTTCTTGTCAGGGGGTTTTATCACAGAAACAGACAAGAAACTAATACTCTATACGAACAATATACAAAATATGTGATTCTAAAGTTGATCTAAAAAGATATCTCATATATAGCACTTTCCAAAGTCAATAAATATCAGACTAGGGGACTGGAGAGACGGACCAGTGGTTAAAAGCACTTGCTTCTCTTCCAGAGGACCTGAATTCCATCCCCAGTGCCCATGTCAGGTGGCTCATAGCCTGTAACTCAAGCTCCAGGAGACCTGATGCTCTCTTTTGGCGTGCACACACACACACACACACACACACACACACACACACACACACACACATGCAGGCACACACAGAGTCTTTTTAAAAAATAGGATTGTCATTGTCCTTGCAACCTTCTCCTGGTGGAGAGAAACCAGGCAGAGATAAGCAGAGGAAGAACTCCCCACTAAGGCACAAACGAAACCAGGAATCTGAAGAGGCTCCAGCTCCAATCCCAACCCGACTGACGATTCCCTATGTCATCTTCCATGGATTCTCAGCAAACAAGACTGTTGCCTACTGAGTCAGCTGCCTTTCCAAGGGATTCATTGCTGCAGCTGCAATAAGAACATCATGCCTGGTGAAAATGAAGCGGAAGGAAAACTTGCACGCTTCCTCATCCAGTCTGGGAGAAGTGGGAGAGCAGAGGTGAGGAGCCTGCCAACAGGGCTGACTGGCCACATTCAGATGGCTGGCCTCAGTGTGGTCGGGATTGCTAGCCCGAGCATTTAATTACAGCAAGCAAACAGCAAGACAAAAAAAAAAAAAACCTAGTGAGAAGAATGTTCACCAATGTTCACCTCAGAAACATTTGCCAGGTTGGTGATGCTCTGTGCCCAAATACGACCTCCAGATCCAGACAAAAATAAGTCTATATAGCTTAACTACCCACAAATATCACAAAAATCAGTTTGGGAATAAAGAGAATTAAAATATCCATAGACTGATAAATATATCAAGGCATGAAATATATAGTGAGATGAAAGTGAATAAAAGTCTGATGATTGTATAATACACACACAACCCAGAATATGGGAAATTGCTTCAGCAGGATGCTTTTATTGAGCAGGGGGAGGGGCAACGTAGAAAAGAGTGGGGCCTTAGGGGACATTTGGGCAAGCGGGTGTACGCTGCTGCATTGTTCTGCATGGTCCGGGATGCTTTGCACATCTGAGGTTCTTACCCACCACGCACCAGCAATCCTTTCCCACATTGGTGCCAACAATCACAACTGTCTTCAGATAATGCTCAGTTCCCCAGGGAATTGCTCCAGCTTGAGAACTGCTATTATCCACAAAAACGCATCTCTAACTGAGACTGCACAAGAGGACGCAACCTACCCTAAGGTTGGCTAGACCGAGGCTAAGTATTACAAAAAGCTGGCGGAAGAAATTGCCAGCTGAATATTAACTCTCTACTGAAATAGTCCTGTTTTGTTTTATTTTCTGATGGCAGCTGTGTAGAATAGGCAGTTGAGGTGATTGATTGAAAGCTAGTTGTCAAGGCTCTTCCCAAATCATCCATCTCCCACTCTGGCCATGAAGGCAGTTACTGAGGGTCAGAGCTAAGTAGTCACCCAGGACAGAGGAAGGCTGGATAAGGAGCCACTGCTGCTATGGTTGCCAAGGCTTGCAAAGTCTGTCTGGACTGAACAAGCTGCTCCTGCTTGTGAAGGACCATCCTGGATGGCAACAGTCACCAGTTCATCCCTGCCATCTCCACCAAGGCTGGAGGAGCTGCCAATCAAGCAGCCAGTTCTTGGAATGGTCAGCCGGCCAATCAATCTTGGCTGCTTTACAACTCTTGGGGGTGCGAGAGGAGAGTCCAGTCCAGCTACGGACACTCAAGAGACCTCAGTGGTTTCCTTTCTGTTGCCACTTTCCTTTTCTGGCAATTATTAGGGGTTGAATTTGGGGCCTCAGACAGGAAAGACAAGCTGTCTATCATTGACTTACAGTCCCAGCCACTCAAAGGCTTCAGACTGGCCTCGGAAGCCTGGAAGAGACTTGCAGTCGGGCTGAATAGTTGCACAAAGAGCAGGAGACTCCAGCTCAACAGCAGCCAGGGGCTACAAAGGGCTTCCAAAGAACAGAGACCAAGAGCAACATGAGTCACCAGAGTACAAGAGATGGAAGAGTGGAGACACTACGGGAGGTTGTGAAACCTCCAAGGGGTGTCAGGGCAGAGTGTACACACCGGCCACAGCAGGACATCAGGTGTTCCTCTATGGCTTCTCACTTTGTTGCCTTGGGGTAGAGTTTCTCACGTTACCAGAAGCTTGCCATTTCAGTGAGGCTGCCTAACCAGAGAGTTCTTGGGGGCTCACCTGTCTCTGCTGGACAGTATTGGTGTTACAGGCACACACAGCCATGCCTGTCTTTTTAATGTAGGTTCTGGGGAGGTGAACTCTGGTCCTCATGTTTACAGAGTAAGTACTCTTACCCCTAAGCTAACTCTCTAGTCCCTGACTATTTCTCTTTAAACCATAAAATCTGCACTCCTTAAGATGAGCAGTTACCAGACACCACAGCCTTCACTGAGCCTCATCTTTGAGAAGTTTATTTAAATGTAGGCCATTTTTTATCTTTTAAAATCTCACATTGTCAAAAGGATCATTTTCCAAAAATGGTTTTCTTGACAGTTGCTAAACTTCCTTAAATCAACTTTTATCCAGCCCTAATGAGGAAGATCTGAACAGACTAAAGGCCTCAAGACAGACAGACAGCTTCGTGTCATGTCCATGACAAAGTCAACAAGAAGCATCAGGTCAGAAGATCGAAGCAACATTTACAAACTGATTCCCCCCAAAAAACAAACAAACAAACAAAAAACCCACCACAGTTCCCACATGGTCTCACAGGGACTCTGCAGTTTACTAGAAATATACAAATAAAAGCCCAGGAAAAAGATGATCTTAAAAGTCAGCTTGGGGTTGGAGATTGAGCTCAGTGGTAGAGCGAGCGCTTGCCTAGCAAGCACAAGGCCCTGGGTTCGATCCTCAGCTCTAAAAAAAAAAAAAAGTCAGCATGACCTGAGCCTTCTGTGGCTATTCCCTAAAAACATAAAACTTCAACTGCAACTAATATTTTGATCTTGCCTGTGTTAACCTATCACCTCCAGAACTGCTATGGTAACCTATCACGGACAGAATTGCTATGTTAACCTATCACCTCCAGAACTGCTATATGTTAACCTATCACCTCCAGAACTGCTATGGTAACCTATCACGGACAGAATTGCTATGTTAACCTATCACCTCCAGAATTGCTATGGTAACCTATCACGGACAGAATTGCTATGTTAACCTATCACCTCCAGAATTGCTATGGTAACCTATCACAGACAGAATTGCCATGTTAACCTATCACCTCCAGAACTGCTATATGTTAACCTATCACAGACAGAATTGCTATGGTAACCTATCACAGACAGAATTGCCATGTTAACCTATCACAGACAGAGTTGCCATGGTAACCTATCACAGACAGAGTTGCCATGGTAACACATCACAGACAGAACTGCTGTTTACTGTCACTGATGGCTTCATCACCCAAGCAAACAGCAAGTCTATGCTGTCACTTTGTTTCATGACACCCTCATTCCCATTGGTGGCAATAGGTTCTTCTGAGGTAGCCTCATATGACCCGTCGGCTCTGTGCAGGGAAGCACCTACGTTCTTGATGGCGTCCACAGATGATTCACTTTCAGCTTGGAGGAATCTTTGAAGAATTCAGCATGCACAGAGCCAGGCCCCATTCTCAGACTAGCTTATCTTCCTACAGCGTCTCACTCCACACCAGCTCCAAAGCTCCACGTCAGGGTCTGGTGGAAGCTTGGGTGCCTGAGGGGGGTTTAAGAAACTCTGACGACATAACAGCCTGAGTTATGTTTCTGACGCCATCATTTGACGGTGGATCCAAGGCACACAACACCGCTGTCTGTATTGAGGAATCAAAGGGACCTCTCTGACATTACAAAAACAAAATGAAAATAAAGAAAAGTCTCAGTCTACTGAAAGCCCTCTTAACTCCTTGAAAGGACTTTTCTATTTCAAAGCACACATTATCTCAAAATGCGTACAAACCACACACACAGCCCGAAGCCCAGTTGGGCCAAGTTAAAACCATTTTTGTTCCCTATTGTTCTCAGAACTGATGGCTTGTGGTTTCATGTTTTTATGGTAAAATAGTGGAAAATGGTAGCTTGAGAGAAGGGCAGCTGTACATACTACCTTTTACAAATGCACAGACTACTGGACTTGCTTACAGCCCCAAATATTAAATGCCAAAACCCAAACCTCATTTCATAAGCAAGGGTATCATCTACCTGATGCTCTCCTTCTCCTCATCTCTTGAGGAAAAAAAAATAATAAAGCTGGGGGTGTAGGTTGGCTCACAGAGTGCCTGAGTTGCATGTATGAAATCTTACCACAGTGCTACATAACCTAGGTGTGGCTGCACAGCTCTAATACGAGAGCTTGGGAGACGGAGGCAGGATGGTCAGGAGTTCAAAGTCATCCTAAACTACCCACCACTTTGAGGCCAGCCTGGGACACATGAAACGTTGGGGGAGGGGGTAGATCCCGGCTTTTAAATATTTTATAGATAAAAAGAGTTCTCTGGCCTGTGCAAGAGAGCCCTGACCACACATGTTTTTAGAACCTACTACACAGAAAGTTAACTTAGCAAACCTGCCCGGAGGCCAGAGGGAAATTGTTACAGCTGAAAAAGCTTCATCACTGAGAGAAACAGGAGAGTTTCGGTGGGTCTCCAAGTCTGAAGGTAATTAACGCCAAATTCACCGTCTGGCCTGGCCTTCAGAGCCTTGAGGTTGAACTTGGCACCAACTTTTGGGAAGATCCCTGACTTACACCTTTAGCGCCACAGATCTTACAGCAGTCAAAACAGTGTTCTGACGACCCCATCCTACCAATACAAATGTGTGGGAAACAGCGGGGAGGCACCTTCTGAACTTTATCTTCTCAGAAAAACAGGCAGCACAAGGCACTGCCTATTGAAGACTCGTAATCTTTACAACAAGCAGTGAGAGCTGAGCAAAAGTCCTTGGAGGCACAGCTTTAGTGAGGGGCTTCACTACCAGTAGCTGTGACTGCCTCAAGCCAGGAAGCAGGAATACACACATACATATATCCATAAGCACTGCGCTGGTTAATTTTATGTCAACTAGACACAAGCGAGTCATTGGGGTGGAGGTGGGGGCTCAATTGTGAGGTCTTCATAAGACTGGGCTGTACACAAGCCTATAGGGTATTTTCTTAACTAGTGATCGGTAAGGGAGGTCTCAGCCCATTGTGGGTAGTGCCATCCCTAGGCTGGTGGTTCTGTGTTTTATAAGAAAGCAGGCTGAGCCAAGCCATGAGGTGCAAGCCAGTAAGCATATTAGACTTAACTATATAGACAGACTTAAATAAAAGTCCCCATCTCCTTTACACTTGAGTGATACCAGCTCACTTACCTGTTGCTCAAATACAAAACTCACATGTATACACACTGAAGAACAAACAAGGCCAAGTACATGCTCTTTACAAGTCAGAGGTGACCCAGATAAAAGATTAGTATGTGCAGAAATTCTTTGCCTTGACTTTGGCACTCAACTTTGGTGGTGAGGGCAGAATCCAGGGTGTTCCCAGGGCTCAGGGCCAATCTCTCTGCACGTTGCAATTACAAGAAGCAAGCAAGAACGGGGGAGGGGTCTCCATGGAGGTGGCCACAGCAAGCTGACTTGAAGACACACAGGAGGGATGCCAGCGGGTCAGATTCCCAGGACAGGACTGGGCAACCCAGGGACAGCCCTATCCCATGAATCAGGTGGCCCTCACCTGAGACACTGAAAAATTTTAGAGAGCACGTTCTCCTGTGTGATTGTCTCTCAGGTTTTTGGGTTTTTTCTTCTGCACCAAAGCATAATTCAGAAGCGGTGGGAAGAGGCAGTAAGGAAAAGCCTCTAATCAGTAAGAAATTTCTAGGGGCGCTGCTCCCCCAGTTTCCACAGTGGGTTCCTCCTACACAGGCAAGACACAGGGTGAGAGCATCCCAGAGCCCTTGTCCAGAAGTCTCCTTACACAGCACCTTACCCACAAGCTCTGAATAGGTTCCCAGTGGAGCACACAATCCCAGAAGCCATTGCTCCCAACACAGGGGCAAGCCCTTGGGTGGAGACTGTCAGTCACACACACCAGTTTTTCTTGCCATACCATTTCACCAGGGTAATGCCCTCCCTGCCACCAGAAGCACGCCTGACCCCAAGGAGGTTTGGATGTCCTTGAAGTCCCGGTTTAAAGAAAGCCCTTTCTGTCTCCACCTTCCTGTGGCACTGATGGGGACAGAAACGTCTTGATGCATTTTGTTCTGGGTCCTGCAATGTCTCATGTCCGGCAAACTGCAGTGTCCAGTTGCTTCACTGGCTACTGTGTGTTGAATGAGGGTGTTCTGAGGCTATGACAGTGACAGCAGATGAACCCAATCCCAACAGCCTGGCTAACACAGATTCACTGTATCTCATGATATACCTGTCTCAGTCGAAGACACTCACACTAGGGATTTCTACAGCATAAAACAATGACCAAGAATTGTAGTAGGAAAATTGTAGTATTTGAGAAAATCCAGGGCCAGAGATGAGCTCAGTGGGTACAAGTGTTTGCTGCACAAGCCTGATGACCCAGGTACCATGCCCACATAAAGGTAGGAGGCAAGAACCGACTCCACAGAGACTCCCTCTGACCTCCACATTGGCACCATGGCACATTATATACACGTTATACACCACGGCTAATTGTTTAAGCTAAAATAAATCTAATTTTTAAAAAGTTATTTGAAAAATAAAGTCAGAAATCAAATAGTTCTTTCTATTTAGGTGTAGAGTGGGCACAAAGTGCTTTCTGAACAGCCAGGAGACAAGAATACAGTAATATGACAGCAATTCTCTCAGAACCGTCTTGGACACAGCAAGTGACGTTAACATGCGTGTGAAAGCAGCGCACACTCAACACTGATCCAGACAAACTCTAGACACCTACCATGAAAGGGTGTCAAAGGACACAGAGTGATGACGTTCTAGCTGGTGTCGGGGACACAACACCTGTAATCCCAGCATTTGGGAGATGAAGGCAGGAAGATCAGAAGTTCAAGGTCATCCTTGGCTACATAGCAAGGTAATGAGTTCAGTGTCAGCCTGGGCTATAAGAGACTCTCATCTCAAAACAAAACAACAAAAAGGTTACCTGCTGTTCCATCTGGATTCATCTATGTCACAATCTTGAGCGACAAAATTATAGAGAAGGAAGATGGGATGATGGAGGGAAATGAGAAAGGGATGATAAGGAGTCCCCTGAGGGACTGTCCCAACAGTTTCCCCTGGTGACTCTGGGTGGTGAGGCACTCACTACATGCTGGGGAACAGCTGAGAGCTGATGTACAAACGTGTGCGCCCAGGAGTTTGAGTCTACGAGACCAGGGAAACCTGAGTGGAACCCCAGCCTACACCAATGTCAGTTCTGATACAGAACTACAATTTTGACGCTGAACTACTGTTTTGATACTGAACTATTGTTATGTAAAAGGTCACCACCAGGGAAATGGACAGGAAAGAGGAAGGGCCTCCTGTACCCTGAGGCATTTTATAGAAAGTGTTTTGTAGCAATAGGGCCTGAACCAGAGCCTGATGCAGCCAAGCAAGCATTTTACCATTGAGCTACACTCCTAGCCAGTTGGGCAGATTCTAAACCTGTATTTAATTACTTTTTAAAGAAACCAGAATAAAACTCCAAAGCACACAAAGACAGGGCCTGGGATGCAACTTATTCACTCACACTGGGACTTTTGAGAAAAAACGTGACCCCCCCCCTTTTTTTTTCACACAGAGAACGACTGTCAGTTAATTACTCAGCATAAGCAAGATTTCCCTAATGCTTGAGGGACAGGATATAAGTAAAAGAGCACTTGGTGAAAGGACCTGTGGGAGAGCCAGATGACGCCCGAGGCAGGGGTTCCAGCTGTATAGAATTTGATACATGATTCAAACGTCAAGTAACGGCTGCAAACGTGGACAAATGCTGACACCCGAGGGCGAATCCAGAGCCCACACAGAATAAACTGCAGCACCGACAGAGAAGTGGTTGTTCCACATCACCCAAAGCCACGAGAAGCCTCTAGGAAAGAGAAGGGTGGGGGAAGGAGGAAGGCATACCACTGCATTTAACAGAACAGAAAGGGCACAGTGGTGCGGTCCCTTGACGCCTGGGTACACTGTTGACACCTGGACACGTTGGTCGTCACAACCAGGGAGTTGGGGATACTGACACCCAGTGACTGAGAGGTCAGCAATGAGGCTAAGTCGCTGCCCAACCCCCCCCCCATGCATGGACAGCCTCCCTACCCCAGCAATGTCAACAGTGCCAGGGTTGGAAAGACGTGGAAAGTAGTACACTTGAATGCACCCAGAAATCACTTGAATGCACCCAGAAATCAGAGACTGGAAACTACTAGAGGACCAATGACCTTGTTGGCCCTTAGCTCTGGCCTGTACCAGTAAATCCAAGGAAAGACAAAAGAGCTATCAAATCCAGCCCAGGGGTCTGGTTTGGTTTCTGGAAACTGTTAGCTCACCATATGCACACGCAGGTTTTAAGAGCATCGCCTCGCTTATGCAGTAGTAAAATGAGGGCCAGTCTCAAGGTGAGGACAAGGACCGGTGTCCTCCACCTTCACCCTGTGAAGTCCCTGGCGGTCACATCTGTGGGACAAAGTGTGGGTGGAAATAAACAAGAGGCAAGCTGCAGCAAAGGACAATGGTGGCTTTGTCGGGGATGTAGGAAGTCTTAACACTGTGATTTCAGAGTCTGTGGAAAGACTTTCTGAGTTAATAAATAATGAGCTTAAACACACCTAGATCTCCCAACACACACACACACACACACACACACACACACACACATACACACACACACACACACACACACATACTCCTACTGTGTGTTCATGAAGTCCCCGGATTAAAACAGCAATCACAGAACAACTCTTGCCTATGGTTATCTCTAAAGATAGTGCAATGTGGTGGGTATTGTGTTCCCTGAAATATTGTGTGTTCCCCGAAATAAACATATCTGGGGTCAGAGAACAGACAGCCACTAGAACAGAGCCAGAAATGGTGGCTAGAAAATGGGAAGAGTAAGCCATAACAGAAGTTGGGCGGTGGTGGTACACACCTTTAATCCCAGCTCTTGGGAGGCAGAGCTAGCCAGATCTCTGAGTTCAAGGCCACTTTAGAAACAGCTAAGCTTGGTGACCCATGCCTTTAATCCCAGGGAGTGGGGGCAGAAAGAAAAAGGTATATAAGGCATGAGGACCAGGAACTAGAGAGGAAAAAGCATGTAGTTAGTTAAGCTTTGGAGCAACACAGTTCAGCTGAGATTCATGTGGAGGAGGACTCAGAAGCTTCCAGCCTGAGGAAAGAGGATCACCTGAGGAACTAGCAAGGTGAGATAGCTGTGGCTTGTTCTGCTTCTCTGATCTTCCAGCAATCACCCCAATAACTGGCCTCGGGTTTGGTTTCATTAATAAGAACTTTTAAGATTCCTACTACAGTGCAAGGCAAAAGAAAGAAAATTAAAAGAAGGCTATGTAAGTAATTCTTCAAACAAATAGCCAGAAAATATATATCTTAGTTCCTGTGAAACTTTGACCTCAAATGAACACTAGTAACCACGCCCATATAGGGAGAAGGGTGTGTCACCTTGCTGGTGATCTGTCGAGGAAAACTAAAGAGCCAGATGTGGAAGCATAAATCCCGGGTCCTGTGTTAACTCCCCCCACCACGCTGGCTGTGCATTTCATCAGTTCTAATGAGAAGCTACAAAAGCCCCCAGCTCATAAATACATCATGCTGGTGGTTCATCTGTGCCTCCCACAAGGTGAACTGACACTTTCATTACGCTTATGCAGGCAGAGAGTGCAAGAAAACTTGTGTAAACCCTCTCTGATCCACACACCCATGCCTGCAAATTTTCATCTTGAAGAAATAATCAGACAAGCGTGCAAGGAGCTAGGTACCAAAAAAGGTTCAGGTGCTGTTACGACAGCAAACAACTAGCAACACCCTGACAAGGGCCATGGGATTGATGTGTCCGTCACAAGGATGGACAGTGCTACTACACTTAGACCTGATACCTAGGAAGGTCTTCCTGTGCTGTGGACTCCTGAGCACTGTGTGTATCACCAAAACAGACAAGCAAACTAACAGTATCAAAGAAATGCAAATCTTGGTCTTTGCTAGAACATAATATTAGCTTTAAATCTACACTGTTTGCAGTTACTTTGTGTAGAGTGTCACTGACAATATTATGAAACCTTCCCCAAAACTCACAAGAGATTTTAACCATTCCATTTTCAGCCTCATTTTTTTAAAGAATTTGAAACAAAATTTTACCTCTATGGAGAAGGAATTACATGTGAAACACACAAAAAAGTTTTTTGGGGGGTTGTTTTTGTTTTTACATACCTTAAAAATCAGAACAAAGGAAAAAATTGCACGGGCTTACAAGATGATTTGGTACATAAAGGTGCCTGCGGCCAAGCATGTCCACCTGTGTTCAATCCTTGGGACCCACAGGGTAGAAAGAGAGAATCAACTTCCACAAGCTGTCCTGACCTTTACACATGTGCTGTGGCACATCAGCACTCTCTCTCTCTCTCTCTCTCTCTCTCTCTCTCTCTCTCTCTCTCTCTCTCACACACACACACACACACACACACACACACTCAAATAAATAAAATGTTTTAGGAGGCTGAGAGATCGCACAGCAGTTGAGAGTGACAGCTGCCCTTCCAGAGTTTGGCTCCCAGCATCCATGTCGAGTAGCTCACAACTGATTATAATTCCAGTTCCAGAGGACCCAGCACCTTCTTCTGGTCTCTGTGAGCATCCACATAGGTAGACACACACTATACATAAAAATAAAAACAGCTGGGTGGTGGTGGCGCATGGTTTTAATCCCAGCACTCAGGAGGCAGAGGCAGGCAGATCTCTGTTGAGCTCAAGGCTAGCCTGGTCTATAAAGCGAGTTCCAAGACAGGCACCAAAGCTACACAGAGAAACCCTGTCTTGAAGTGGGGGGCGGGGGGACAACGTTGGAGATAGAATGCACTGGCATAAAGGGTTAACAGGTAATAATAGAAGAGGAAGGTTCAGTTGGGGTGGGAAAGTGGAAGACAGGGTGGAGCAGGGAGGAGGGGACGAGATAAATAACACCAAAGACCTTTTGAAAATGATATATGGAAAGCCGCTACTGTAGAAGCTTTACATACATTAACAATAAGTTTAAGTGGAGTTCTCCTATAGCAGGGCAACTAAGCCCCTCCAGACATTAGAATAGAGGTTCTCAACCTGTGAGTCGCGACCCTTCCACAGGGGTTGTGTATCAGCTGTTCTGCATATCATATACCTACATTACAATTTATCTATCTATCTATCTATCTATCTATTTATTTATTTATTTAGGTTTTTTGAGACAGGGTTTCTCTGTGTAGCTTTGAGCCTTTCCTGGAACTCACTCTGTAGCCCAGGCTGGCCTTGAACTCACAGAGATCCACCTGGCTCTGCCTCCCGAGTGCTGGGATTAAAGGCGTGTGGTTCATCTGTGCCTCCCACAAGGTGTCCACAGCACAGGGAGACATTACAATTTATAATAATGGCAAAATTACAATTATGAAGTAGTAATGAAATAATTTTATGGTTGGGGGTCACCACAACATAAGGAATGGTCGCCGCATTAGAAAGTCTGAGAACCACTGTACCAGAGGCTAACAAATAAAAAGCCCAGTGTCAGATAAAAGCTACACCTTCTGCAGCTGGTGGCCAGTGAGGTCCCACTGGCCCCCAATCATTACGGCTGTCGCCATTGCTCTTGGTGGCTCTCCAGAACTTGACGGTAAGACCCTATTTGCTGAAGACATCACATGCTTTATGGCAAAATCAAGCTGGTACAAGACCTGGAAGCTTTTCCCTACTGACTAGCTTTCATAGTACTGGCAAGTGTTAGGCAAGCTACTGGAGAAGAAAAGTATTCACCAATCATACACAGCTATGAACCCTTCAAACTACAATAGTTCCTGGCCTGGAAACACGTACCCACCAGTATAACAATGGCACCAACAGCATGGGAATAACCACTTTCTCTTTTTATGAAGTCTTATTTTATGTATACAGGTGTTTCATCTGCATGTATATATTTGCACCACATGTGTGTAGTGCCCACTGAGGCCAAAAGATAACACTGGATTGCCTAAAATTAGAGTTACAGATGGTTGTGAGCTACCATGTGGGTACTGGGAATTAAACCCTCGTTCACTGTAAGAGCAGCCAGTGATCTTAACCACTGAGCTATCTCTCCAGCCCTATGAAACACTTTCTAATTGTATTCGAGTCCCACTCCACAAGATGAAACCCATCCCTAGCGCCATTAACAGGCTAAGAGGCTATGACTAGACAGGTCATAGGCCCTAGGGTAGAACCTACTACTATTATGCTACTCACTGGACATGGTATTAAACTGACTCTTAATGACTTATCATTATGCCCACAGATCAATGCATCTCTCAACACCCATTTAATAACAAGCTTCTATGTGCAGTAGATGGTGATTAACACCAGGCGAGGCCCACTACTGGCCAAGATGCCCTAAAGGGAACATAGAGACTGCACCTGACTCCTGAGGCTCAGGGTTCATTGCAGAATCACACAGAGGGGGGTGGGGGGGTTAGTAGCCCAAGGCAGTGGATGACTACAAGAAAACATTATCTTCTGGTCACACAGGGGCAGCTGCACAGATGAACTCACAGCAGTTGCAACAGTATGCTCGAAACTTGCACAAGCCCAAGCCAGACCAAATCCCAGCCTGGAGAGGGGGGTTGGGCACATAATCCCACCCCTAGACAAGGAGCTGTTGACAACTGTTAGCTTCCGGGAAAGCGAGAGACAATTTTCTGAAAGAAAATCGACCCCGGGAAATCAACCACACTCCAGTAGAAGACCATAGCCAAGAGTATCTGGGCAACACAAAATTGATCTTGAAAGATTAAAACAACAACAACAACAGAAGACACAAAGTTGGGTGCGTAGGGGAAGTGAGGAGTGAATTAAGGAAGAGTTGAGGGAGGGGAGGTGAAGAGCATCGATTTGGAAAACTCCCAAAGAACTAGTAAGAAACATTTTAAATGTCATAAAAATAAATAAAAATAAAAAATCTTTTAAAAAACTTAAATTTATATGGCTAGAAAGGAAAGGACTCTTGAAAGTGTAATCTTCCAAACATAATCTTATCTCTACTACTATCTCGCTGTGCACATCAAGTCATGGTCTCGTCTCCAGACTTTTCTTCTATTAGTCCCTGTCTTCAGTTTTCTCTACAGCACTGAAAAGCATGGACACATGGAAACAATGTAAGAAATCCTTGCTCTGGGCTGGAGCACACAGCTCCATGGCCTAGTAAGCAATAGACCCTGGGTTCTAGCAGGGGAAGGGCTGGGGGCACAAAGGGACTTACTTTAAGAAATGATGAAAATTCACAATATGGCAATATTGGTTATGACATATATAATTAAATTAAAATTTTTTGAAGCCCCCCCCCCATAAATCAGTCAATCTATCACTTACAAGTCCATTCAATTTTTAATCTAAGAACTGTGGTATGAATTCTGTGGTGGCATCAGTAACTAACGACCTGGCCCAGCAAATCAAGCCTCCTCAAGACTGGCATTCATAAAAGAATGTTCCGGTGCTGCAGACACAGCTCACTTGGCAGAGTGCTGGCCTGACATGCAGGCGGTACTGAGCTAGAACCCCAGTACTTCGTAAACTGGATGTGGTGACATGATGATTACAAACCTGTAATCCTAGCAGGGAGGAGCTAGAGGCAAGAGGATCAGAAGTTCAAGGCTATCCTCAGCTAATATCAAGGCTAGCCAAGCAGGGTCAAGCTAGTCAGCAGGGACTACCCGAGAAGCTATCTCAAGGAGGAATGAGTGGACAGGTGCTGGAGAGATGGCTGAGCAGTTAAGAACATTGCTGCTCTTCCGAAGGACTAGTTCTATTGCCAGTACCCTCATGGTGGTTTACAATTGTAAGCCTGTAACTCCACTTCCAGGGGGATCCATTGTCCTCTTCTGGCCTCTGAGAGTACTGCACACATGCTGTGCCCGGAAATACATGCAGGCAAAACACCTACACACACACACACACACACACACACACACACACACACACACATATATTGGAGCTGAGGATCAAACCCAGGGCCTTGCAAGCAAGCACTCTACTACTGAGCTAAATCCCCAACCCCCCATAAAAATATTTTTAAAAAGCATATACTGAGGCAGAGGTTGCAAGTTAGTCCTTTCCTCCACATATATCCCCACAGACCTGTGGCCTCTGCAACCAGAACACTCCAGCACCTTCCCTGGAACTCTCAGGTTAGGTGGTATGGTGTCATGTGACATGAGAAGGCAGTGTTGAATAGGAGATTCATGTATCTTACTGGAGGCCCGTGGGACACATTTTTAAAACAGCTCTTAGCAAGAAGCATGCTGTTTTTAATCCAAGGATTACTCTGAGAAACCTCCCAGCTGATGGCTCTGCAGTGGGCCAAGCTACCCAGGGAAAGAG
Organism: Onychomys torridus; assembly: GCF_903995425.1. Taxonomy (NCBI): domain Eukaryota; kingdom Metazoa; phylum Chordata; class Mammalia; order Rodentia; family Cricetidae; genus Onychomys; species Onychomys torridus. The sequence goes on along the minus strand of NC_050457.1, from coordinate 63,806,684 downwards.
AGCTTCTGTGAACAAACACCAGAAATGTGGTCAGCATCATTTTTCAAGAGGGAAAGAAAATGCCATCAGACCATCTCAACGATCACTCCAGCAACTGTCAGAAACTGTGAAACAAAAGACCTTGCCTTATTTTTAATAGACCAGACACTTCTGGGATGCCTAACATGACCTTGTAGCTCTGCTGAGGCTGGGATGAGCACCTTCAGAAACTGCCTTTTAAAGGACACAGAAGTACTGGTCTTCCCTATGTAAAAAGCAAGGGAAATAAAAAAAAAACATTGGCATGCTGAAATGCTGATTAACAGTCTCCATTTCTCCATGGAATCTTCGATGTTTCCAGGGTGAGAACCACTTGTTACTCAACTCAGAAATGACTTAGTGACAGCCTAGAAGATAAAAATCAAGCTTAAAACAAAGGGATCCAAGGGACAGAAAAGACTGATGCATGGCTTTCTGTGTTTCTGGATTAATAATGTAATGGGTCCACTTTCTAGCTGTGTGACACATCCATGGAGTGCACACAATTAATGAGTCGGAGTCACAGGGTTATGTGAAATAAATGAACATGCAAATGTCAATAGCTCAACAACATGTCTTGGCACACAACAACATGCCTGGCACCTAGCAAGTCTGGAACAAACAGTACCCACCATTAGTACTATCTTCAACAAACTAAAATGTTAGAAACATCTCCCCTCATCTCTCTTTGTCCTAAAACAAAAATTTTTTAAAAAAAAATTTTAATATGCCCTTTGGATGAAACTTCCTGCTACTCAAAGGTCAACCCCCACCCTTGAAGACTTTCTTTTCTAGGTACATGAGGCAGCAGAATTTATTTTATTTTAATTAATTAATCTATTTATTTATTTATTTGTTTATTTATTTTTGAGACAGTGTTTCTCTGTAGCTTTTGGAGCCTGTCCTGGACTAGCTCTGTAGACCAGGCTGGCCTCGAACTCACAGAGATCCACCTGTCTCTTCGACCGAGTGCTGGAATTACAGGCGTGCGCCACCACTGCCCAGCCAGAATTTATTTATTTTTATGTAAGATATCTAACCTCTCAAGGTTCAGTTCACTCATTTGAGAAGGGGGAAGTCATGTAAAGCATACAAAGCCACCAGTTAACAAATTCCTCCAAAGACCAAGAAAAGAGGCTCAGGGGAGAGAGTGGTGACTTGCTTGATGGTGACCTGCTGGAGTGGGCAGGCAGGACAGCCACCCGATTTGCAAACAAACAGCAGAGAACTAAGAGCAGCAGGCAGAGTTGCATGCAGGGTAGCAAGCTAACAGCAGCAGGGTTGCATGCAGGGCAGCAAGCTAAGAGCAGCAGAGATGCATGCAAGGCAGCAAGCTAAGAGCAGCAGGCAGAGTTGCATGCAGTGTAGCAAGCTAACAGCAGCAGGGTTGCATGCAGGGCAGCAATCAGAAGGTCAGAACTCAATGTGGTGGAAATCTGGAAGAGGGTCACAAGATTAGAAAGCTCAACAACCAGCTGGAGAACAGCACCTCACCCTCAAAGGGCTGTGAGAACAGGCTATCATCTAGATGGAATTCTGGAAGTGCAGAGTTTCCAAGAAGTAACCAGGTTTAAATAGCGGGGGGGGGGGGGGGGGAATCAAATCAATGTAACCAGACCAGAAAACCATCTGGGTCACATCTCTCAGACCTTCCTTAAAACCACCTACGGGCACCTGGATTTATTCACCACCAGGGGCCACTTCCTCCTTCTCCTCCCCCTCCCCCTCCCCCTTTCTCCTTCTCTTCCTCCTCCACACAGGTATCTCATGCATCAGGCTGGCCTCAAACCTATGAAGTTGAGGATGACCTTAGGCTTCTGACTTTGATGTCTACACCTCCTGAGTGGACTGTAGGCACAAGCCACTACTTCCTGTTTTAACTGTGCTGGGGACCTAACTCAGGCAAGGACTCCACCAACTGAGCTACATCCTCAGCCTCTTTTTTGACTTCTAAGCGTAACTCTGAACACTGACCTTTTAATATCCACCACCTACCACATATAGTGCTTTATAAATCTGACCTCACATTTGCCTACCAACGAAGCAAGACAGACAGACACTAGAACACCCACTTACTATCAGTCAAAGCCCGGGAAGCCTTGCTAACCACAGGGACCTCACAAGTGCTTTGATCCGGTGGATGGTGTAAGCTGGATGGATACTAGGAATGCAAGGCTTTCATTCGCCTCTACATGGCCCTTGCATGGCTAGGGGAAACTGTACCAGGCTCACACAGACTTCACTGGAGGCTTCCTCTTCGAAGTCCCCCGCAAACTTGTAACATGAAAATATGCTATCAAGTCACTCCGAAGCCAAAATTTTGAAATGCGTTAAAAAGGTACAAGAACCTTACTAGTCACAAGAGCAGATAAGCACGGTCAAGGTTCTCGTGCTCACAGGTGAAGCCACTTAACGAGGTCAGAGCTGGAAAAGCAAACACTGCCTTGTCTCTGCACCACTCTGGGTAAACACCGAAGACCTGGCACAGACCAGCTTCTGCTTGATTTTGAGACAGCTAGAACATCAGGCGGCGTGATGTGGGGGAGGCGGGCTTTCCTAGCTTCCCCTGGACAGAAGCTCAGTTCTCTGGGCTACAACAACTGTCTGCTGCGTGCAGCTGTTCCTACGGCTTTGCTGTCCCGGACGTGGGGTGGGGGGAGACGCCAATAGAAATTCTTCTGGACTCTGCGGCCAAGGCCAGAGACTAGAGCCTCATTGTAAAACAAGTCAAGGGGACCCAGCCAATGTCATCCAAAGATGTTAGAGCCCTCAAGATTTGGTGGGACAGAGGTCCTCAGCACCTCTCCTGCACACATCAGGAACTGATGAGGTGTGGAGCAGATGACAGAAAGTATCCATGTGTCGACCTCCTTGTAACAGGAAATGTCACTAGCTCTCTCACATACACACAAAGACTACACTAGTCAGAAGGGAGGAAAAAATAAGCTGGGGGGGGCATCTATTTCTAGCTTAAAATGTCTTCTGAATAACTTCAGGTAACAACTGAAACCATGGTGCCTTCCCAAATTAAGCAGGAGTGTGTGTGTGTGTGTGTGTGTGTGTGTGTGTGTGTGTGTGTGACATGTTTGTGTGGTATATGTGTGTGTGGTGTGTGTATGGTATATGTATATGCTGTGTGTGCATATGTGTGCTGTGTGTGCTGTGTGTTATATGCGTGTGTGTGTGCTGTGTGTGTGGTCTGTGTATGTGTATGTGTCTGGTGTGTGTGTGTGTATGTGTATGGTGTGAGTGTGTGTGTGTGTGACATGTTTGTGTGGTATATGTGTGTGTGGTGTGTGTATGGTATATGTATATGCTGTGTGTGCATATGTGTGCTGTGTGTGCTGTGTGTTATATGCGTGTGTATGTGCTGTGTGTGTGGTCTGTGTATGTGTATGTGTCTGGTGTGTGTGTGTGTATGTGTATGGTGTGAGTGTGTGTGTGTGTGTGTGTGTGTGTGTGTGTGGTGTGTTGAAGCTCAAACTCAGTACCTCTACCACTAAACTACACCCATAGCCCTCCTCTGAACATCAGTGGGACTAAACTTCCAAGACATATTGAACCAGACTGTAAGAAATAGGTTTATCTAGCATAGTTTCATTAACAAGCTGTCTCTTAAAACATTAATACTTGCTTTCTATATTATTTATATTTATGTATATGCAACTTCCACATATTTGTTATGAAAAGCATCAGTGTGTCCACTTATGTCTTGCTGTTAATCCACACAACACAAGGTCTTGTATTTGTACACTCATTATGCCACACCTATGCCTAAACTAAAAAACAGAGGTCAGCACTTTTGGAAATGGCTGATGCCCCACTGTAGTCCATGCACAGCCCTTCTTGGTTCTGGAGACAGGAGCACAGAGCCCACAGAAAAACCTCAAAATTTTTGTACAATAGTCTTGTCACTTTGCAGCTGAACCTTTGCTATTTACTGTTTTGGGGGTTACTGTCGCTGTTTGTGTGTTTGGGGTGGTGTGTGTGTGTGTGTGTGTGTGTGTGTGTGTATGTGTGTGTGTATTTTATTGTACCTAATTGCTTCTGGTTACAGACATACCTAAAACTTAAGTTTCCGCCTGAACTCAACTTTTTAAGAACTTCTCAAGAAATGCCGAGAAAACAAGCTTCCCTATTCGTGAGCACACACAGTTAACTCAAGAGGAGCCATAAAAACTTAATGAAGGCCATGAAGAAAGTGGAACTTGACTGGGGAGTTTGGCACACTCCCTCTCACCAATCCCGGAGCGAAGTTTGAAGGTAGCAGTGTCAGCTGATTGGCACAAGCCTTGCAAGCTTCCCTGGCCACTGGCCCCTAGCTGGATGATTGATCCCAGTTAAACCAGGCAAGTGCAGACAAGCAGCTCACACAGGAATTAGGACCGGGAGGCAACTGCTCAGCTCAGGGCAGCTCAGCTGGGTGTAGCTTTGTGGCTGCAGTGCCTTCGGGAACAGCTGCATACATTCTGGGGTATCACAAGTTGAGAGGGAGGCTACGTGCACCGAGGGAGTGACAGCCAGGGATGCTGCTCTCTGCTATGGGCTCGGACAGCCTCTCCATCAAAGAAGTGCCTGGCCCACAATGTCAAGGGTACCCAATTTGCAAAGACCAAGTCCAGCTGCCTACTTCCTTATTATCTGTCTCCTACAGTTTATTTATGTTTCAGTTGTTAGCACGAGCTTCGAATTGTTGGCTCACAAGCAACAAGTCCTTGTCTCTAAATCACAGAGAAAAGTTAGCAAAGAACAGAACACTACTCAGTGAGGAGGGCACCCCAGGAGCTGGCTGCCCTTGGACACTATATCATTTCTGTACTTTCTTGTCTGGCAGGATAAGGGAACACCTTCACAGATCAGTTAACAAAACGATGTTCTAAGACATTAAAAGTAAAAGGGTCTGTGTTAGGAGTGTGTCTCTAATCACTACACCACTGTTTAGCTTTTTCCGCTGCCCTGCTGCTTTATGTGTGGGGCAGAACGCTGAAGGCTGACTAGAAATCACCAGGATGACATAAACACACCAGCAAATAAAAAAAAAAAAACAATAACTCCCAGAAAATACCAGCCATCAGCAGAAAAGAGACAGGGCTGTGGATCCCATAATACATTCTTCGGACTCACTAATCTTTGGGTTAAGATTCTTCACTAGAAATAGGAAAAATGAAATAGGTAACTGGTAAGAAAACAACTTCAACGTTATTCTGAGATCATTCCGAGTCATGGAGATCCCCTCACAAAGAACCAACGTAAAAAAGGAGTTCCTGGAGTTCCTTCAAAGTTCCCTAACTTGGAGGTCGGGATGCAGGAATTGCTATGGCATGTTATCATGAAGTTTCCAGCACTTGCACTAGAGGGCAGAATTCTACCCAAGCGGAGACCTTGAACTCCGCAGGTCCTCAGGCTTAGTGAGCCTTGTCATCCCTCAACAACTACCTACAAATTTTCCAAAAGACCACCAAGTTAAGAACTATCTGCCCTAGATACAGAACCTCAGTTTTCTCATAGATAAAAACCCAGCCTAGCGGTCATTTAGAACAACTCAAAAATGTTCCAGTGACTCCCTTCAGGAAGGGAACAAAAGCCCATGAATTAGGAAATGCGAAGGGTTCACAATTTTCTACATATTTCTCTTCTTCCTAAATAATGGATGATTAATTTCTTTCCAGGCTTCCTTTTCAGGGTGACAAAGGCAACCACTTTGGAAAAAGTCAATTCGACCATTACACAATACATCACTGTGGCCATTAGAAGTGGCTGTCTGAGAAGAATACAGTAAGTGAACGTCAGACCTTGAAACACTATAGCCAATTAAGTCTGATAAAGCAAGTTAGCTAATGCGGAGGCAAACTCTCACCACTGAGATTTGTTGGGAGATTCCAAGCCTGTCCCGGATTCACAAAACATCGCCCTGGCTTTCAGAAAAAAAAAAAAAAAAATCACATCAGTCTACCTCCCTCAAGTCAGCTAAGTTTACTCTGAGCCACTTCAAACCTCTAAACTTAAACAGAGTTTATTAAATAAACACAACCAAGAAAGGAATCAGTGCCAAGAAACCAAAACGGCTCTCCATCCCAGGGGAAAAGGGAACTTTCAAGTCGCGTCTCAAGTAACTGTGGTGTCCCGCCCTCAAAGACCCTAAAAACGGGCATCGGTTTCATCTTCTAAAATAACCTTTGTTTGCCTTAAACGAATTTTACTTAAACTTGAATTCAAGATCTGCCAAAGAATGGCATGAAATACTGGATCTTTCGGTCTCGTGCTCTGGAATTATCCGCAAGCCCTATCCGAGCGCCGCTAGTAGAGCACCGACCCCAGACTTGAAGGCCCAAGGGGATCCGCGAGCAGTGATTGACTGGGCTCTGCTGGCCGGGCTCACACTTCGTTAGCCCGCTCCTCTGGAAGCCACTGCCCTCTGCACAGGAAGCCCGCACGTTCGGCAAAGGAAGTACCAGACCTTTCTTGGAGAAAGGCGCGTCCCGGCTGCGCCTTTTACCCGCGTTTCCTGCACCCGGGCCGCCCGGCCCGCAGCTCTCCCCCGCCCGGCGCCCGGGGACTCACCTGGCGCGGAGTGTCAGCTAGCCACCCACGCCCGGGGACATGCGAGAGCAGGACAAACCCAAACCTGCCTGGGCTTACTCATCCGAGACTCGGGGCCGGCGGAGGGAGTGGGGTTTCAGGAGACTCCCACAAAGTTTCCCCTCCCGGGACGCGCAGGCGCCGGGGCGCGCGCGGTGAGCCGGCCCGGGTCCCGGTCTCCGCCAGGTCCTCTCTGCCACTCACCTCGGGGAAGAAGCTGTCCATTGTTCCGGCGCCCGCACCTTCCCGGCGCAGCTCCAGTCGCGGAAGTCAGCGCAGCGGCAGGTCCCGGGAAGCCACGCGTGTCACGGCGCGCCTCGGGGCGACTCCAGCCCGCGGAGTCGCCGCGCTGCCATCCCCCGGTCGCTGCTGCTCCTCCGCACCTTTTGTCCGCGTCTCGGACCTCCTCCGTCCCAACCGCAGCCTTTGTCTCTTCTTCCTCCAAGTTCCTCACTTCTGGGCGAAGTGCTCGCGGGCGGAGAACAGCTGTTGGCACATTCTTCCCGGGCTGGGGGAGGGCGGCAAGGGGCTGGCGACGCGCCTGCCTCCCTCTGCGCTCCACCGGGGGCGCACGGCCCGAGCGGAGGACTGCGGATCACCAGCGCGCCAACAACGGTGAGCACTCCAGCCCCGGGCGCAGCCGGCTCTCGCTAGCTCCCGGGTCTCGCTTTCCCCTGTGCTCCGCCCGCCCCGCCCGCCAGCCCCGCCCCCGGCACAGAACCACGCCTACTCTGGAACCCGCCCCGCCCCCGAGAGTTCCTCCTACAACCTGCTGGACCCAGGGCCTGTTCTCAACTACATCCAGACCCCGCCCACTCGGCTCTCTGGCCACGCCCATTTGTAGCCCCGCCCACAGCCTGCTCAGGCTTCCCACACGCCTCGCCCTCTCCCAACCACCACCCAGCCACGCCCACCGGATACTGGGCCACGCCCCCAGGAGCCCCGCCCTCCGCTTTCCTTGTGTGCGGCCAGCTCGCCGGGCCCCGCCACCACCGAGACCGGCTCTGAATCTTTCTTTGGCAGCGGTGCCCTTCTCCTGGGTCTTCTCGCCACCTGTCTAGGCGCCATCAGAGGATTTGACTCTTCCCTCTGGCCATAGAGACTAGAGAGTTACGGGGGTTGAGAGAGGGGCCCCAGGGCGGTGAATGTTAGCCGCTCCAGAAACCTGCTCCACGCGGGTCTCTTCAATTCGGCTCTGCCGGTGAGCGATCCCTGGCCAGGAAGCGGAAAACGAAGAAGAGGAATCGAACTTCTGGAAGCTGCCTTTCCGTGTCGAGTTTCTCTGCTCCAAGTCAGCTTAAAAGAAGTTTTTGTGATAGCCACCGGGAAATGTTTTGTACCCTGGAAGGGGACGTGTCCTCTCGCACCTTAAAAACCTAACTTTGGACGTAAAGAAAGCAGAGCAGATGGAAGGGAGAGGGATGAATGCTCTCTTCCACCGGGTGTCAGTCCTGGTTCCCACCGAGGCAATTCCTCCTGCTGTAGTATGGCCAGGAATCTGGGGATCTGTAGCACAGACGGGGGTTCCTAAGAATCTGTTTCCTAGCAAGAGTCCAGATGGCCCTCCAAAGGTGGTGCTTGCTGGCCAGAAAGAACTCCAACAGCTCTGAGGGAGTTTCCTTCTGTAGCAGTTTAGCAAGGCCAGGCCATCCAAGCACCGGAACCCTGAACCTTTTGAACCCACCCGCTGGGTGTTGCCAGACTCAGGAGCCACAGCTGGCCCAGTGGGTTCTTAACAATGAATTGGCTTGAGAAATTCTAGGGATTCACCAACTGCTGGCAGCTAGAGAAGACTCCTTCCAGGGGAGTCTTTCTGCGAAATGACAGCCCTCTTCATCCCAAGCTGCACCCCACCTGGTTAGGTACCTGCTTCTTAGGTTTATTCCAGATGATAGAAGACCAGTCTCATTAGGCCTTTTTCTTGGTGTCCTATCCACCTGCAATTGGGGGAGAGTGGAAATACTTTCGGAGAGAGTATTGTGCTCAAAGACTGAATGAAATGCTTGAAGAAATGAGCTATCTTGTAATCCTCATTTGGAAATCCAAGCATCTTTGTAACACAAAGCAGTTCACTAGCGTTAGTATCCTTACTCCCATCTCACTACTTTGAAGAGTCGAAGTACAAACTAATTAATGATACATATGCTGGGCTATGTGATTGGTTTCTTCCACAGGTTTACGAGGATGAAGGAAAGTGAAGATCAAGCCAGGATAAATATCAACAATTCTCAACAGCAACCAAAGTGCTTGGTCAAGGGACTCTCGCCAACTTCGTTCAGATAGTGCAGCTGAACAATTAAGCTATTATGGCATTAATCTGCACACATCTCTGCAAGAGAAATTATTTAGGGAGCTTGTTGGAGTGTGTGGGTGTGGCTTGGTTCCCAGCGTCAGTCCTGCTCCAGACTTGTTGGGCAACCTTGGCCCTGGCCTTTCAGATGTCACCATCCAAGCTAATCAGCTGAAACAGGTGTGCTATGCTAATACAACTGTTGGTAATAGAGGAGCCTGGGGCTACCAAACTGCATGGGCACTCAGCACTTTTCCTTCTCTTTTCTGCAAATTTAGAATAAAAATAAATAAATAAAAACTAAAGTCTGTTAATTTTTGTTTAAGACAGAATTTCAATTGAGTATCCCAAGATATTCCAGAATTCTATGTAGCTTGAGATGACCTGGAACTTCTGATTCTCCTGCCTCTATCTACCATGTGCAGCTTTTACATTGCTGGGGGTAGAACCCAGAGTTCTGTGCATGCTAGGCTCACTCTACCAACTGAGCCATTGCCCCGGCCTCGGTTGTTCAAACTAAGTAGTGCAGACCTGTCTCAAACTCATAATCCTCCAGCCTCAGCTTCTTGAGCACTAGGATTACAGACATGGGCCAACACTAGGCTTGTTTTGTTGTTTTTAAAATGCTATTGTGTTTGTTATTATAATTTAAAGTATCAATAACTAACTACATGTTAAAACAACACAGTCCCTGAGAAACAACTACGTGGTCAAAAATGAAAATTATAGTAAATAAAATGGTATTGCTTACATCTTTTTTGTTTAATAGAAAATATTGAGTTATTACATCTGCTTCTGCATTTATTCTGATTTAATGTTTTGTTTTGGTTGAACGATGATAATCTGGTCACATGTATACATTTTTATACATTTTAATATTCTTTTATATTCAGTTATGAATATTCTTTATACTATACCAGAACAATAAATACCTTTAAGTGTTCATTTATGACATGAAATCTGAAACCATATGAATGCATAGTTTTTGCTTTTTGTTTGGGTTTTGTTGAGACTAGATCTTTTTTATTTAGCCCTGGCTGTCCTGGAACTCACTATACAGACCAGACTGGCCTCAAAGACAGGGATCTGTTTGCCTCTGCTTTCCTAGTACTGGGACTAAAGACATGAGACACCATGTTCAGCTCATAATTTGAACTCATATAAAAAATATTGTTAGATCTTGTCATTTGAGATATGATTAATAACTATCCCCTACTTAACTCATGTAGAAAAATTGTGCACCCCCATATATGAACTTGAATTTTATGCAATTGTTGTATGTCTTTAAAAAATGTCTAACAACTTATGCAAACAGCCTAGGGTAATGTTATAAAAGGAAACCAAAACACAAAGTGAACAAAAGCCTGGTCCTGAATCCCTGAGGTAGAGTGGGTGCCTGGGAATCTGCATTTTAATGAGTACACAGGTAATCTACTGAGGCCCGAGAATCCTTGCAGAATCTGTCAGATTTTCTGTCTGTATGCACATTCTCAAGAAGGTAGAAAGATAAACCCTCGCAGTAAGACTGTTTGCAGAACAAACAGCGAAGTTATTCTAAGCATTCCGGGTAGGATGTGCAACCTCCAAGCCTTTGGGATGGAATCGGTTCCTTGAGAGGCCCTGTTAAACTCACAAGGTCTCCAACGAGACTGACAGAGAAAGGAAGGCGCTTTAAATCAATAGATTTCTAAGAATATCTACTTTTGCTACTTTCTTGGTTTGGTTGGGTGGTTTTTTAATTTGAGTTGTTAAATACTTCCTCTTGGGGCTGTGCTACTGACTGGACAAAGCTAAAGGTCAACCCCTGCCTCTGTCAATGAAAGTCACAAGAACGTCAAGTTTGAGAAAAGCTTTGCTCTCAGCTCTCCCACACAGAATTCAAAGACACTATGCCAGGCTCATAAGGTGTAAAATGAAATACCTCAAAGGCAAAAGTGAGGCTTTCTTACTTATTGGCAAATATTAATCCACAACTAGAGAAAAAAATTATTTGACAATCAACTGGATCATTTTCCCTAGCTTGAGCAGGCTATATAAGTCTATGTCTGAGTTGAGTAATATAATCTTGCTCTGCTTGTTCTCCATTGTGTGTGTGTGTGTGTGTGTGTGTGTGTATGTGTTGTGTGTGTTTTCAATTGAGATGTGTTGTCTTAATTTCCTTCATAAATTCAAATGGAGTTCTCTGTTGTTGTTAGTGCGCTTACCACTGATGCTTATCTGGATGTGTGTGCAGGTGGAGTCCTTTCCACTATCTTTATTCCTATTAAATACCCAGTGCTTAATTGCTCCACTTTAATGCTTTAATTACTAGTTAGAGAAAGGGAAAGTTCTGGAGGGTTTTTTCACACAAATTAGAAGTTAATAACTGACACAATGTAAAACTCTTTTCATGCTTAACTAAATAGCAGGCCATCCTTCTGGCTCACTTACAGAGCAGAGTCCTTAAATTTTCAATGGTTTTTGTCTCTTTGAAAAAAAAAAATTGAAAATTAAGGGGATTTGTAACTTTTAAGTATTTTTATGTGCAGGGTGTTTTTCATTGTGTGTGTGCCTGGTACCTGTGGATTCCATTTTCATGCCTGGTCTGTTCCCGTTGAGTATAGTACATCATATAACAATCTTGGGAAGTCTGTATGGTTTTCTCCTTGATTTTGTTCTGGCTTCGTGCCTCCTCTTCCTTCCATTACTCCAATATGGCTGCAGGCTGACTTTCCAAAGTCTATCATTTGTCACCTCTGCTATCATTCACAATGTGGTCACCTTTTCCAAACATCAAGTTCTCACTTGGTCCTTTCTTGTACCTTCAATCTTTCTTGCTCTTTCCCCAGGCCAACAAATCCAATTGTGTCTATCTTGAAGACACTTGCTCCTTAACCCAATTATTCCCTGAACCACTAGACTGTCTCTCTTTACATTCCTTGCTATGGTTCGTTCTTTCCAGAGGTTCCTGTGTTGGAGGCTTGGTCCATAATGAAATGATATTGAAAAGCAGTAGAACCTGAGAATGTAGCTCAGCTGGTAAAATGCTTGCCTAGCATATATGAAGCCTTAGGTTTGAGCCTAGTGTCCTATAAACCAAAGTGTATTGGTTACTTCCTGTCACTGTGGTAAAATATTATGACCAAGGCAACTTATAGAAGGAAGAGTTTATTTGGGTTTATAGTTCCAGAGGAAGAGTCCTTAATGGCAGAGAGAGGCAAGACAGTGGGTGACCAGATCAGGAAGCTGAGAGATCACATCTTTATTCACAACATGAAGCAGTGAGAGAGAACTGGGAAGGGGTGAGATTATGAACTCTTAAAGCCTGCCCTCAGTTACATAACTCCTCCAGCATGGCTGCACCTCTCCCCACTGCTGTGGATATCACTCTGTATAAATAAAATGCTGGTTGGCCAGTAGCCAGGCAGGAAGTATAGGTGGGACAAGCAGAGAAGAGAATTATGGGAGGTAGAAGGCTGAGGAAGACAGACACCGCCAGCCGCCACCATGGCAAGAAGGATGTAAGGTAATGGTAAGCCACGAGTCACGTGGCAAAGTATAGATTTATAGAAATGGGTTAATTTAAGATAGAAGAACTAGATAGCAAGAAGCCTGCCATGGCCATACAGTTTGTAAACAATATAAGTCTCTGTGTGCTTTCTTGGTTGGGTCTGAGTGACTGTGGGACTGGCGGGTAAGAGAGATTTGTCCTAACTGTGGGCCAGGCAGGAAAACTCTAACTACACCCCACAAACACAGCTGGGGCCCACGTGTTCAAATACCTGCACCTCCAGGGGACATTTCTCATCCTCCACACGGACACATACAGTGATAACTGTGTGTAACAGTGATGGCATCTACAGCCTCGAGTATTTAAACACTTGGTCCCCAGCCAGCGGTGCTGTTTGGGAAGGCACACACTAGTAATTCTGGCACTCAGTAAGTAGAGGCAGGAAAATCATAAGTTCAAGATCATCCTTGGCTATGTAACAAGTCAAAGGTCAATTCGGAACAGTTTGTTGTAGAGGCTTCTCTGTTGGTGGGAATTAATGCCCACCCCTGAAGGTAGGTTATTATAAAGTGGGGCTACCCCACCTGCTCGGTGTCTTTTACAAAATGCTTGCTTCCCATCCTGCTTTTCTCACCATATGCCAGTCTTGTACTGTGTGGATGCTTCAAACACCAGAATCGTCAACCAAGCAAACGTCCTCCTCTACACAATATACAGCCTCCAATGTTCTATTACGGTAAGGTGGGGTGGACAGAGTCCTCACCCTTCTGTTTGCTCTCTATCTGGCAAGCTGTCAACGCTTCAGTCCTCTGTGGCCTGACGTTTGTCCTCTGCCCCTATTTTCAAATCTCATCCTCTTTGATGTGCCCTCCTTTTGAAACTCTCTAACCTCTTCGTTTTCAGGGCCAACTTCTAGCTGTGTAACCTGCAGAGTTAGCTGTAGCGTCCTACCCTTTGATGTAGCTATCTTAGAGTGCTGGATAATTTTTTTTGTAAACAAAGGCCCTTGCTTTTAATCTGGCCCTGGGCCCTACATACGATGTGTCCAGTTCTTCATAACTCTTCCAATACTGCATTTGTCTCCTCACTTATCTCTTGGACTTCTCTCTCTGTTACCTCCTTATAGCCAGGGGTGCTGGAGATGCAACAGAGGGCCCCATGCATGCTGGACAAATGCTCAAGCCTCTTCCTGGCCCTTTTGCAAGCTCTTCTTCCTCTCTCTTCCAAAACTGAATCAATTCCAAGCATACAATTTCTCTCTAGTTCTAACTAATGTCTTTCCCACCAGTTCTCATCACTTCACCTAACATTCCTTTCTAAAGGATGCCTGCCCACGCTTGAACCCACAGCTTAGGCTTTAAAGTGGCTCAGGTTCATTTCACACTTTATTCTTCACTCTCCCCATCATCACCTTCTACCAACTTCTTTGTGTTCGTTAAAGCAGTAGTTACAGTGAAGGGAGGTCACACACCCTTTAGATCTGCCCTACAGCATTGGATGGCCATCTCCATCTACTGAGAGTATCCTACCTTATGAATCTTGTTCAACCCAATGAAGAATTTCCAAACCACCCTTACTCCAAATATATGGTTTTCATCCTACTGACTGATATACCCACGTAAGGCTTAATCAAGGAATCTAATTCTAAAGGTTAGGGTAACCGTATAAGGCATGGTGGAATCAGTGGCCATATGCAACATCAACTCTGTAATGTACCTTTATATATTATATATATATATATATATATATATATATATATATATATATATATATATTTATGCCCTACACACCCCAAGGGAAGGCTTGAGGAGCTGCATCAGAAAAGCACAAGGGTGGCTACCCTTGTGTGAAATGTGATGACTCCTGACATATATCACCAGGTTGAATTAAAGCAAACACTACTTAGAACCTGGAAAGGCCTTATTTCCTCTCATAAGGTCGGTCGGCCTGGAAATACCACCATTTATTTTGCTTCTTGAATGAGTTGAGACTATGTCTGGGTTTTTCCTCCTGAAAGCTCCCATGAAGTATGCTGCTGTTGAGTGTCAGGGGCGGGAATTCAGAGAACTGCACAGAGTCGTTTTTTAAGGATGTCCAGAGCAGAGTTGTTGAAATATTTAAAAACATGGACACAGCCTGATCGCCTCTCAGAGTGGTTAAGTACACAATGGCAAATGCACACAGCAGCGTACCCTTTGGAGTAGTTACTACTTCTTAATAAAAGCCACCCAAGCTAAGGACTGAATACCACTGTGGGCTTATCCACACAGCTTCATGGTGTGACTTCGCCTCTGCTGTGGCTGTTACCAGTTCAGTCTCAGGGGGGGCTGCAGTCAAATGACTGGTGATCCAAAGTGGTCTCTACATGGAAGGAGACTCCACGGAACACTTGGAACACCTCTCTCTCTCTCTCTTCATGGAATGGCAGTCTCAGAATTTCATCAGGATGCACCAAAATTTTTTTTTCTTTCTTTTCTTCCTTTTGAGGCAAGTTATCTCGATTATGTGGCTCTGGCTGTCCTGGAACTTGCTCTGTAGAGGAGGCTTGCCTCTGCCTTGGGAGTGCTGGTATTAAAGGTGTGCACCACCATGCCCAGCCTGGAAGCCTTTCTGAGAAGTGGCAGAGAAGTCAAATGATGTTAAGCACATGTAAGGTCAGACCCTGAACTGGGGCTGACGGGGACTCTAAACCATCTTTACAGGAGAGTGTCCAAAGAATTTATGACCAAATTTGGTGAAAAGAGGAGTGTGTTTATCAGTTACTTGTCAATACAACTATATAGTTGAGAAAAAAACAGTGCAAAAGAAGGAAAATTTGTCTTGGTTCATGGTTTCAGAGCTATCAACCTACAGCCATTGGCTGCATTGCTATGGGCATCTGACAAAACAAACATCATGGCAGGGAGCAGATGATGGAACAAAGCTCTTTACCTCAGAGTAACCAGGAAATAAAGAGGGGAAAAGGACAGACCAGGAACAAGAAATATCCTCCCGGGGCTGAGCATACGCTCAGTTGAGAGAGCATGCACACAGCCCTGGACTGCTCTCAGCACCACTTAGAGGTTGAAGTGGCAAGCTCAGAAATCCAAGGTCACTGTCAGCTAAGTATTGAGTTTGAAGCTGGCCTAGGATACATGAGACCTCGGGGTGGCGGTCACTACAGAACATGTCCTCAATGACCTACTTTCTCCAGGTGGGTCCCACCTCTACTTCCTATAGTTTCAACCACCTCAGCAGAGTTACTGACCTAGGCTAGAGCTCTCGTGATCCATCAGCTCTGAATACTGCCCAATCAGGGACTGAGCCTTCAACACATGAGTCTTTTCAGGAGTTGGGAGGATGCTTAATGTCCATACCATAATAAGGAAGCAAAATTTACAGAACACCGGGTTCATATGTGTGTAACTCAGTAGCATTTAATATATTCATAGTCTCTTGCAAACATAACCACAATGTAGTTATGGAGTGTTTTTCATAACCCCCAAAACAAATGCCTATATAGCACTTTAATTTCCATAAACCCTCAGCTTCTAGATACCACAAATTTGTTTTCTACTTGGATTTACTTCCTCTGGATATTGTGTATAAATGCAACCAGGCAATAATTTTTCTTTTTTGAGACAGGGGTCTCATTTTGTAGCCTAAGCTGGCCTGGGACTCATTATGTAGACCAGGCTGGCCTTTAACTCGCAAAGATTCTCCTGCCTCTGCCTCTATCTCTGTTGAAATTAAAGGCCTGCACCACCATGCACCTGCCTTTGTAGAAAGTTCTAATCCATACGATTTAGCAGCTAAAATAATAAAATTATTGGATGCAAAGAAGAGTTATAAAATAATGTTTCATCGATCTGCTATACAGGGGTTTTGTTTGTTTGATAAAGAAGCTTGAAACATATATGTTTATTTTTCATCCCAGACAAAAGCCTGGAAGGCTAGATTGTTCTAGAAGGCCCTTAGGGGGCATTGCATCCCAGGGCTTTCTGACATGTTCCAATAAGGCATTGTCTCTGTTCCTGGGATAATAGGAAGCAGCAGGAAAGAAACCAAGAGCACAAAGCACACATGCAGATTCTAAAGGAAGATTCTAGTTCTCCCAAATTATACCTTCTCGTTTTTTATTAGGAGAACTCAGTTGTCAGTAGCAAGGAAAACAACAAAGAAAAAAAGTATTTAATTTTTCTTCAGCTAAAAAAACATTCCTTCCAAGAAGGACTAACAAGATATTAGGGAGCAACTGTGTGTGTGTCTTCCCTGTGATACATTAAATGGGTAACAAGCTCTGAAAGGACAAAAGGGACTAGTGGTGTTATAGATGACAGTGATAAAGACAACGAGGCTTATTCTTTATCCTCCTCTGCAATTTCCTGATCTTTGGGTGATGCCTGTAAAATCATAAGGACAGTGCTATCTAGAAGAATAAAGTGCATATTTCTTCTGTGAAATTACTCATCTTTCTCCTTGTTTCTATTGTTTAAGAAAATGCTTACTTTGTGACTCCAGTGTCACACATTAGGAGTTACAGAGATGAATAAGGCAGGAAATCAATCTGCTAGTTACAGAGAGAAAGAGAGAAAGAGCCAGAGAGGGAGAGGGAGAGGGAGGGAGGGAGGCAGGGAGGAAGGGGGAGAGAGAGAAAGAGAGAGAGAGAGAGAGAGAGAGAGAGAGAGAGAGAGAGAGAGAGAGAGAGAGAGAGAATATGATACAATGGCTGCGGACACTCCTGAGATGAGAGCATGTGTGAAGTTATACTGTTAATGGGCTAAACTGTATCTTTGAAAATTCATATGTTGAAGGTCTAACCCACAGAACCTCAAACTGAGACTGTATTTGCAATCAGGGCTTTTAAAGAGGCAATTGTTTTAAAGAGGTGATAGAGAGGGCTCTGATACAATCGGATTTGTGTCATTTTGTAGAAAGAGAAAAAATTTTAGATAGGGTTTCATCATTGTAGCCCTGGCTAGCCGGGAACTTGCTGTAGACCAGGCTAGCTTCGAATTCACAGACATCCTCTTAGTGCTGAGAATAGAGGGGTGGCCCACCATGTCCAGCTAAAAAGAGAAGAATTTTAATCTCCAGTGAGAACCAAGTATGCAGAACACAATAGGGAGGTCATACAAAGACTCAAGGAAAAGGTACCATGTGCTAACCAAGGTGAAAATATGGGGACTAACCAAACCTGGACTTTAAGCCTCTAAACTTGTGAAAAAAATTAATCCTGTTATTTAAGCCACGAAAGTCTGCTGGCACTTTGCTCTGGCAACCTCATCAAACACATCAAAGGGAATCAGAAAGAAAATTTCAAAGACAACTACATTTGAACCACAGCTCTGCCAGAAGAAAGAAGCACACATCCCAGGCAGGGTGCGAAAAGCATTTTAGCAGAGTATCGGTCTGATGCGGATATGGTCCACCCCGCAAATACCTAACGTGTTGGAACTTGGTCTTTAAAGTGGCTGCATTGGAAGATGGTATGAAACACAAGGGACTCAGAGGTGGAGCTCAGTGCAAGGTAACTGAGTCTCAAGAGTGCTGTCCTCTCACGAGTTAATGTACTCATGACAGCTGGCTTAGCTCTTCCAGGAAGGCTGTTATAAAAGAGCAAGGTCCAGATGCTTCTGTCCCCTGGCTCCTCAACTCTGCACCAGAGCTCTGGCTTCTTGACTCACCATGTGTGATTCCTTCCTCTCCTGCAATTGTCATGACACCATCCATCACGATGTGACACAGCCAGGGCTGGTCGCATGCTGTTTGCATTTTTCAGCTTCCAAAAGTGTGAGCTCAGTGAGCCTCTGCAGTCTCGGGTATTTTCCTATAGTAATGGAGGATGGACTAATACAGGCGGCAAACAGTGAGTGGGTAAGGTTGAGTGTGCACATGTGGATTTAACGGAAACAACCACAGGATGTCTGCTTTCAAATTCCAGTCTGTTGACAATCAGTAGTAGTTGGTATTAGACAAGTGAACTCTACGGAAAATTGCCCTCCTGGTTTACATGGGTCCTGTGAGGTCAATAGCCTCGCTGGTTTAAAATGTCAATGTGGTTCTCTAAACGTGGAGGAGAAACACACACAGTTTAGTACCCTATTCATTGGGCTTTCTACCATGGGAGCTACAATAGATGAAATACTCTCCACTGCACAGATAATTAGTAAAGTATAACCAGGGTAATTTAAAGATAATGAGCTCTCAGTAGTTACCACCTTTTGTTTTAATAGAATGTACCTAATTATAAGTTACGCAACTTAACTTTGAACAGCGGCTATGGTTAACAACTTGCTCACAGAATTTAACAATCCACTCCCATAGAGTAGTATAAACACACCTTCTTCATAAAGACTATTTTATAAGTCCTTGTTCTTGTTGAGGATTAGGACTCAGAAAATAAAGATGTACACAGAGAATTGGATATTGGTTTCAGGAGATTCATATGCACACGAGCATACACACAGTAAAGAAGAACTTGAGAGCTGGGGTAGAGCTCGGTTGATGGAATGGTAGGCAGCATGCACAGATCTCTTAGTTAGACCCCCCAGCCCTGCATAGATGGGGCTTTGTGGCACAAGACTGTAATCCCAACACTTGGGACGTGGAGGCAGGAGAATCAGAAGTCTGGGGCCATTCTTGAATACAAAGTGAAATTTAGGGAATAGAGAGATGGTTCAGACACTAAGAGCACGGGTTGCTCTTCTAGAGGACTCAGGGTTAGTTCCTACTACCCACATGGAGGCTCACAACAGTATGCAATGCCAGTTCCAGGAAATGGACACCCTCTTCTGGCCTCTGTGGGCACCAAGCACACACATGGTGCATAGACACACATGAAGGCATGACACCTATACACAGAAAAGAACAGAACAGAAAAAGAGAGAAACAAAGTTCAAAGCCAGCATGCCAGCATGCAATACATGAAACCCTGAATCCCAAAAGTTAAAAAAAAAAAAAAAAAAAAGGCCTGAGTGAGACTGGGAATATAGCTCGATTGGTAGAGTACTTGCTTTGCATGCATGAGAACATGGGTTCAATCCACAGGACCATAAAACAACAGCAATAATAATAAGAACGTGAGGATATTACTTTTTTTTTTTCCTTTTTTTTTCCTTTGGAGCTGAGGACCAAACCCAAGTCCTTGTGCTTGCTAGGCAAGAGCTCTACCACTAAGCTAAATCCCCAACCCCACGTGAGGATATCACTAACGGGTCTAAGACTGACGACACCGGAGCAGAAAGACTCTTCCCATCTAACAGTGGTGGTTAAAGCATGATGGAGGAGTTGAGATTAACCTGAGCCTTCAAGAAGAGAGTTTGGAATGCAGGAGGGAGATAAGAAAGGCAGGGCTCTAATGAGATAGGCATGGAGCAGACTGCGAGCCTGAGAGGAGGGTGGATGAGGAATTTTCTGAAGGGGTGCTCTCCACGGGGTACTCAGTGTAGGAGGAGATAAGGTGGCTTGCATATTTACATCGGTAAACCTACAGGTTAACTAGTGTTTATCTTGCAGTCCAGAGTATGGCAGCTTTCACGGAGCAAAGAAGAGAATAAGGGATTCTGGCCACTACAAACCACTGAGTGAAGGGTCTGGGGGAGACTAGCCAGGCATTCATTCTCCAAGGCCCAGGATCAGACCCAACTAACAAATGAGGTGACATCAGGTGAGAAGTTGCCAGAAACTGAAAACCCATTTGGGAAATGCACAGAAGCAACTTGACTGTAGCGTCATTTCCTGTTGCCACTAGAGACCCAGCCCCGCTTCTTCTCTCTGAAACGCATATTTTCTCACCACCAGTAACCTTTCTTTCTTTTTTTTTTTTTTTTAAATATTTTTTAAACATTTATTTATTTATTATGTATACAGTGCTCTGTCTGCATGTGTGCCTGCAGGTCAGAAGAGGACACCAGACCTCATTACAGACGGTTGTGAGCCACCATGTGGTTGCTGGGCATTGAACTCAGGACCTCTGTAAGAACAGCCAGAGCTCTTTAACCTCTGAGCCATCTCTCCAGCCCCAGTATCCTTTCTTACCACAGCATCATCTGCTCCCTGGCCAGAACACTTGCATCAGCAGATAGCCTGCCTGAGTAGCCCTGAAAATGGGTGTTGCTCTAGCCTCAAGAGCCAGACCTATCTGCAGTGATCTCTCTCCACATCTCCTTGGCCGGTGTCACCCGCTGATTCTCTGCTGCTGTCACCACAGCAAGCGTGATCTTTAAAACGTGAACCAGCAAATCGGTGGCCAGCCTAAGGTGCATGAGACTTGTCCTAAACAATCAAGTAAACCAACAACAACACCCGTCCACCTCCCAGGCCACGCTCTCACACTTAGCATCGAGTGCCAGCTGATAAGGAGGCTGACACAGCCTGCCAGGACCAGCCAGCTACCTCTCTCAGCCACAACTCCACAACTACACTAGCTTCTTTGACTAAAGAGCAACAGCCACGGAGTTTAAAATTACTGGGGCCTTTGCACATGTTTCCTTATCATGTGGCATTTCTCTGAGGTCCTCTCATTTTTATTTACTCGGTGAAGCTGTCTTACCTACTCTCCGGAAGCTCAACACAGAGGTTAGCTTACCTGCCCACTTAATCTGCCCTTAGGTAAGACATTAATCCCACCTGATTTCACTCACAGTATTTACCATTCATCGAAATGACCGTCTGTACTCCTCAGCAAACTGTGGCCTGTGGGTAAAATCTAGCACCAAGCTTATTGAAATGAAGTGTTAGCGGGACGTGCCATTGCCATTAACTTACAGGTTGAACATGGATGCCTTAGTGTTGTAGTAGCAGACCGACTGTTAAGATGGATGTCATAACCAACTTGATGTCCCTCTCAGAAAGATTTGCTGATCCAGGTCATGTGTTTACTGTATCTCCAAACTTCCTGTCTGCCATCTCCCACTAAAAAGTTGGGTTCTTGATCTTAGGGCGATGAGTGTGCCAATTTTATCTCCTGCCGTGTCCCCAAGCACACAGAAGGATCCCTGTTACTGTTGCATAAATGAGAGGAATAATGAGGAGTTGTCATCTTGTTAACTAAAATACTCAAGTGAGAATCTTTGTCAAGGTGGATCACAACATTCTTACCACCACCGTTGCCACCAAGGACTAGGGGAATGAGCAGACGCCAGGACTGAGCTGGGGAGAGCTCCGAACGCTTTGCTTGTGTTACGGTGTTGGATGCTGGCATTTTCCAGTGAACAGTCTTCATTTTACTCATTTCCTACACGAAGAAACAGATTGATTGCCCAAATCCTAGTTGGTCAGTGGTCTCACTTGCTCGTTCGCTCACTTACTCACTCACTCACAAAAGGCCACGAAGCTCAGTGTAAGTAGGACCGAGTTCATAGTGGGACATTTTAGCTCTGCAACTGAATCTCTGGTAACTTTGCTTTACATGGTCTTGTTTTATAGGATTCACAAGGTACCTAAGTTAGTGCTTGACACATAGTATTCTAAGAGAGTGTCTGACACACAATGGGTATTCTGATGTCTGGGGTAACTTCTCTTTCCCTTGTGACAATCGTTAAGACAAGTTCATGGGTCCCTTCTTCCTTCCCTTAGGCCTGGGAATGGGGGCCTGGTGGATGGTCCTCCTTCTCCAACCTCCAGCCTAGAGAAACATGGGAGCCACCCACAAACCCCCACAGCCCCTTCCCTAAACTCTCTTCTTTTTGATCCTGGTCACTGGCCTTGGTCTAGAACAATCCTGCAGTCATGTCACGGCTCTCGCTTTGAGGCACAGACTTCTGTTTAGATTTCTTCAGACTCCACCTTCCCATAGCAAGCATCTCGTGCTGATGACTACCCAAGGACAAACAGGGAACTTTAAACAGAAAGCAATAGCCGTAAAACTCGCCCAGTCTCTGAGCTGGTGTTTGGATAAATGCAGAGAACTGCACAAACAGGGAAGGCCTGAGCGAATCTTGCAGGAATTCCAATGTTAGAAATATAATAATTCTGTGTTTCTGGATAGACAGACCATTTGTGGGGAGAGACTGAGGGAAGGATGAGAGAGTAATTTATTATGGATTGGGATTAGTGTTGGAGAGCTCCAGCTGTGTGTGTGTGTGTGTGGGGGCAATTCCAAACCCTGCCCTCAGCACACCAAGCAGCAGCTCCCTGGACCTGCGCTTTCCAGACCTTGCCCCTCGGAAAGCCCGTCAAGCGTCAGCCCCTCCCCTGGGGTTGCTCAAGACCAAGTCTACAGGGTATTTAAGATGTGGTCGCCAGACCTGCCAAGTGATTTTCTCTCCTGCGTTTCTGAGAGTCACCCGGGAGTTTCTTTGCTCTGTTTATTAAATCTGGACTTACTAATCCAGCTTGATTGGCTTATTGCATCGGTGGAGGATACCCACGAATGGGGGATCCAATCCTTCTCAACTTGGTGCTTATCAATTAGGAAAGGGGCTCCTTGAAGTAAGCATGAAAACAACCCTGACAAATTTGAGGAGAGGAAGGAATTCAAGAGTGACAGTAGGTAGATCTCTTGAGGAACCACAGGGTAGGGCTTCCTCCGGCCTCACCTTGAATTTCACAGTGCCCTTACCACACTGTTCTTCCAATCTGGAAGTTTCCCCACAGGCTTTGTCTCCTGTTAACAGTGCTGTTTTGAAGGTTGTGGAGCTTTTAGGAGGTAGGATAAGGCTGATGACTTAAGCCACTAGGATCCACCTTTGTAGGGTTTCCTTATACCCCAGCTCCACCCACGCCCAGCCTGAGTTCCCTGCTTTCTGGTGCAGGTGGCTACCCCAAACTAGCACTGCTCCGTAACATACCATTCTGCCATGCTTTTCCCACTGTGGTGGGCTGAGATCTCTTTGAAAGTGGTAACTCAAAATCAACCACTTTCACTTAACTTGCTTCTGCTAGGTATTTCGGTCACAGTGATTTGAAAATAATGAATACACACATTTACCTTGAGATACTGAATATGATACAATAGGAATCCTTCCATGTGCATATATATACTTGTGAATTGGTGGATTTTGGTTAAGTTTGTAGACTCAAGGCAACTTGGGGGGGAAAGGGTTTATTTGGCTTTCACTCCCTGATCACAGTCCACCCCTGGGGGAAGTCAGGGCAGGAATCTGGAGGCAGTAACAGAAGCAGAGACCATGGAAGAAAGCTGCTTAATAGCTTACTTCCCATGCCTTGCTCAGCTTGCTGTTTTATACCACCCAGGATCATCTACACACACACACACACACACACACACACACACACACACACGCACGCACGCACACCTCCCGAGCACGGAGAATGTGGCAGAGTAGACATCAGTGAAAACGTGCAACTGTCTTGAGAGTAAATCAATTGCAGTCAAAATATCCCATAAAGTTTTACTGAACGTGGAGATGCACTGCTAGTGCCTCTTTTAGTTCCTGCAAGACACTGTGACAAGTTGAGCCCCTCAAACTTAAGCATCTCCTTTGTTCAATTTCCTGATCCCACCCCCAAAGATGGGCATTCTCCTCATCTCCAAGGCCCTCCTTCTCCCTCAGGTCAAGCACTATTGGATCTGGGTGGCAAATGTTTTCCTCTTGTACCAACTCAAGACATTATTGCATCCATGCTTCCTTCCCCATCGTTACTGCTTTTCGCTTTTCACTTTCAACTGGTCCATCTTGTCAGCATCCAAACAGGAATGGAGTTTCCTTAAAACAGAACTTGTGTTGTAGGATATTCGGTCACACTGTGAACCCTGGGACTGCATTAATTAAATAAAATCGATCCTGGGTCAGGAGCTGGAGCCAGCAACTAGTTGACAGAAAGTAGTCATAGAGAGTCAGAGGGAGTCTGGAAGACAGATACACAGGAAGTGGTAGGGAGGGGCTTGGAGTGTGGCAGTCTTTTTTGATTAGGGGCAACTGGGTTGCCTACTGGAGAAGAAGGTCAGTCCGTTGGTTGCTTCTCGGCCTCTCAGAGCTAGCAGGTTTTCGCCCCAGCATCTGACTCCTGAGTCTTCATTGGTAGACAGAATGATAGAGGTTTAGTGAAACACTACTTTTGGAGGCAGTACAAGAGGTGGTTCCGGCAGGACACAAAAGTCCTACTGGGTCAGTGGACTGTGATTGCAGAGCTGCAGTCAGTAGCTGGAACAGCAGTAGATTCAGGTGCAGCCTCAGAACTGGTGATAAAACAACAAACTTCGGTCTTGGCTTTCCTGTCCAGGCCCTTTCATTTCTCAGCGTCTCCTCATAACCAAACTCCGGGCAAGTGTGTCCTTAGCAGTATCTGTGTTTTCTTCCAACATTCATTCTGTCATACTCGTTCTGATCAGCTTGATAGAGAGTAAGGGACCTGGGCTGGAGAGATGGCTCAGTGGTTAGAGTGCTTGTTCTTGCAGAGGACTGTGACTTGACTCATAGCTTCTTCCTCATGGCGGCTCACTTCCTCATGGCGCCTGTAACTCCAGTTTCAGAGGATCCAATCCCCTCTTCTGGCTTCTGATGGCACCGGATGTGCACGTACACATTTTTATGATTTACATGTCCTGGTGGTCCTGGCAGGAAGTTCTGGTGGGTGGAGCCAAGGTGCCCCGTGGCAAGTGAGAGAAGTTTTATTTGGTGGGGAGGGGGGAGAGAGAGAGAGAGAGAGAGAGAGAGAGAGAGAGAGAGAGAGAGAGGCGGGCACCTAGTGGGAGGAAAGCAGAAGAAAAAAGAGAGAGAAATGGGCGGAGTTTCCACTTACTAGGCTTTTACCTCAGGGCATAGGGTGGCGCCAAAGGGCGGGATCAGAATATTAACACACACCTGTAGCAAAATACTCATAAATCTTTAAAAATTAAAACAGGAAATATTTTTAAAGAAAGAAAATTGGAGGTATAAGAAAGACTTGAAGCCCCCACCCCACCAGCCGTGTACGGCAGCTTACCTTCTTATTTTAATTGCAGAAAAAAATAAACTTCTATTCACTGAAGACCTGCCATTCTGTTCTTGGAGTGCCCGTACAGGTTGGTCATCTGTTGAGAATTACTGTGACACTGGAATGAGGGTGTATACATCCAAAGTACGTGTCATACAAGAACTGAACCAACCACAGGTTCTTAAAGTTAATATTTTTATTTAGATTTTCCTGGGACTTTTGGGTACAGTTCCATAACTAAGTGCCCTGGACTGAGTAACTTAAGATACATATATATATTTAAATTTCTGGAGGCTAGAAGACCAAGAAGGAATTATAGGGTCGAGTACTACAGCAGGACAGTATGCCTATACCTGACTTAATCCCCAGCGTGGGAGGGGCGGGGACCAAGGACGACCACATTGGCAGAGTGAGCCCAAGGATTTCCCTCCTGTGAGTACTTCATCTAGCCGTGGCTCTGCTAAGTTTAGAGCACCTTCCAAAAGAGAGGGTCCCAGCTGTGATCAAGCCTTCAACAGTAAGGCACATTCTAGGTTCAAACCAAAACTGTGTGGATATAGAAACTGACTTACCTGAGTCTGGAGGCAGCTAGTTCAAACTCTGCCAGGTAGGTCAGCAAGCTGCAGACCTAGGGGAAAGTTGTAGTAGAGTCCATCCAAAGAGCGTCTGCTGGCAGACTTTCTATTTGCTTAGATGAGTCAGTATTTGTCCTGGTTAGCTCTTCAGCTGATTGGATGAGGACCCCATTATGGGAGGAGGCCTTCCGTTTTACCAAAGCCCACAGATTTAAATGTAAATCTCACCCCCAAATGCCCTATCAGAAACGTTAATAAAGTTTGACCATCTGGTCCCTGTGGGCCAGCTAAGTTGAAATATAAAATTAACCATCACAAAGGGGATGCATTTCCACGTGCAGGGGAGTTTGGAATTTGTAGTGAAATGAGTACTCACAGTCTGAGAGCAGCCATGGCTCCCTTGACTCTTTCTGCTTGATAGATGCCCTCAGGAACTAGACTTGGGAATGAGACAGGAGGTCAAAGCCTCTGGGGCCCATGGTGCCCAGTACCAGAAGCAGTAAACTAGTTTCAAAACAAAGCAAGTTTGGGGAGCTCTTCTAAATCTGACAGGTTACATATACAAGAAATGTGAATGAAGTCTGCCCAAAATTTCCATCAGTCCTGAAAATGTACAAGGTGTTAGCTTTTATTCCTGTGATGTCGACAAACTCCTCTGTGCTATCAATGGTCAAATGTAATTTTTAGCTGATCATGCTAGAGTTCAGACTAATTTCATTTCTAGCTCCATAGAAAACGTGAGCACAGACAAGTTATTCTCGGCAGACATGTTCAAGGGGTGTTGGAGTTTCCTCTCTAGTGCTGTGACAAAGACTATGACCCAAAGCAACCTGGGGAGGAAAAGGTTTATTTCACCTTGCAAGTTATGTATAGACTACCATGAAGTGAAGTCGGGGCCGGAACTCAAGGCAGGAACCTGGAGGCAGGAACTGAATCAGAGATGATGGAGGAGCACTGCCTGCTGGCTTGCTCTTCATGGTTTGCTCAGCCCCTTTTTCTTATACCACACAGGAACACCTGCCCAGGGGTAGCACCACCCATAGTGAGCTGTATCCTCTCACATGAATCACTATTCAAGAAAACGCCCCACAGACTTATCTACAGGTGATCTGATGGTGACAATCTCTAAGTTGAGATTCCTTCTTCCTAAAGGACTCTAGCTTGTGTCAAATTGATGGAAAAAAAAAAAAAACCTGACCAGCACAAAAAATTATAAACTTTTACAAATGTATAATTTGTGGCCATTTCTTCATTCAAGTTATTTAATATTCAGTCTTGACCCATTTGTGTTAGTGACTGGCCTGTTGTTTTAATCTAAATGATGCTCAGAGACTGTGAGTGTCACAAGACCGGAATCTGTCCCCAACCCCCACCCAAGGAGCCTGAGGCTGAGGAGCCAATTTGGAGGAAGAAGAAAGGTTCACAGGACTCTGAGAAGCAAAAGACAGATGTCTGCAGGGCAGTGTTGTTGGCAATGGGGGAGTTCCTGGGATATTAGAATCGATGTCTTTTATGTCTGCTCTCACAGAGCATGCCAGCCACCTCTCATCTCTGCTTCTGAAAATCTTTCAGGAACTCCTCCATGGCTCCATGTCACTTTGTTGCTTCTAGGCAGCATGTCTGCAGTGGAGTCGGTAAGCATGGACTTGGGAGATTTGACCAATAGAAGCTGAGGACCCCCAAGACAATTCAAACTCCCGATCGACCTTCAGTTTTCTTTGGGCATGTTCCATGAAACACTGGCATCTTTTCTGGAAATCTTACCTGGGGAGCTTCCTTAAAAATATATGTTAGCAGGTTTCTAAGGACATTCCATGTGTGTATACAAGTGAGTGAAGGGGCTGGAGGGATGGCTCAGTGCAGTGGTTAAGAGCACTGACTGCTCTTCCAGAGGACCTGGGTTCAATTCCCAGTAGCCACATGGCAGCTCACAACTGTCTGTCATTTCAGTTCCAGGGGCCTGACACTCATGGCAAAACACCAACGCACATTTTAAAAAGAAATAAGTGAGTGAATGTGAGAAAGGTACAAGTCAAAAGAACCTTATGGCTGGGTGGTGGTGGTACACACCTTTAATCGGGAGGCACAAGCAGGTGGCTTTCTGGTCTATGAAGCAAGTTCCAGGACAGCCACCAAAACTACACAGAGAAACCCAATCTCTCAAAAAAAAAAAAAAAAAAAAAAAATCTTGTGAACATTCACAATAAATCTCTCAAATTTTGCTTCCTGTACATCTCACAAAATTGTTGTGTAGTATTCATAATTGCAATGCTAAAATGTTTAATTAATGGATTCTTTTGTCTCCCAGTGGATTGTGGCAAGTTACAGATGATCCCCAACAGAAAGACATTAACTTAACTGGGTAGGTGTGTGGTCCTCATTCCATTCTCGCTGTTACAGCCTAACTGTGATAGTCAAGATGTTTTACCAAGCAGCCACTGAACACCAACATTACAGCATCCAGGGCTGTTTTTGGGCATGTGACTTGGTTTGTGTGGTTCACAGGGTCTCTCAAGCTCGGCTTTGTTCTTGCCTACCACCATCTTGACATTTGTCATAGTTTTATCCTTGAACTTAAATGTGGCAAGTGAATTCTGATGGGACAATGGACCATGTGAGCAGGAGTCATGTTTTTGTTTGTTTGTTTGGTTGGTTTCTGGTTTTTTGAGAAAGGGTTTCTCTGTGTAGCCCTGGCTGTCCTGTAACTAGATCTGTAAATCAGGCTGGCCCTGAACTCACAGAGATCAGCCTGTCTCTGCCTCCAAGTTCTGGGATTAAAGGCCTGTGTTACCATGCCCATTGAGGAGTCAGGGTTTTAACAGACATTCCATCTGCCTATCATGTGTGGTCTAGTGTACTCAGGATGCATAGCCTTCAGGGAAATTCCAAGTGAGCATAAGGTAAGCATGTTATGTTTACCATTGAATGAAGAAAGCCTGTTCAATGTCTCAAGAGGATGTCCTTCCATTCAAACCAAGCTGTCTGGAATGCAGAAAGGAAGTAATAATATTTTCAAAAAGTATGTGCGTAGTGGGGGTGGGGGTGAACTCAGGTTCCCTGGAAGAGCAGGATAAACTCTTTAACTGCAGAGTCATCTCTTCAGCCTCAGGAATGGCATTGTAAGAAATTCAAAGGGGGCTGGAGAGATGGCTCAGTAATTAAGATCACCCACCCAGTGGAGGCTCCCAATAGTTAGTAACTCCAGTTGCAGGAGATCCAAGACCCTCTTCTGGCCTCCATAGGCACTGCGTACACATGGTGCACAGGCATACATGCAGCAAACACATAAAATAAATAATAATTAATAAAAAGAAAGCAACTCAAAGAGCCAAAGAAATCAACGAAACCCTTTACTATTTATATGTATTAGCTAGTGACAAGTGTAGAAAATGATGGTATGGAAAGAAAGGGGAAAAGGGCCATGCCTAGTTCCTTTTCCTTAATCCTAGATAAATAAAATGTGTGCATTAAGAAGTGAACGCAGCTGGGTGATGGTGGCGCATGCCTTTAAGCCCAACGCTGTGGAGGCAGAGACAGGTGGATCTCCGTGAGTTAAAAGCCAGCTTAGTCTATTCCAGAACAGGCTCCAAAGCTACAGAGAAACCCTGTCTTGACAAACCAAAAAAAAAAAAAAAAAAAAAAAAAAAAGCTATACAGTGAGACTCTGTCTCAAAAAAACAAACAACAACCAAAAATACATGAAACTGTTGAATGGCTGAGTGGGTTTTTATGCAGTATTTCCATTGTCATTATAAGAACAAAAAAGGCACGATGCATGTACAAGGAAAGGAATATGGAGATTCTTCCAGGGTTAAATGCTCTGATCATTTTATTTAAAATTGACATTACACAGTGTAAAGAGGAATGGCAAAATATCTGCTAGTAATTTAAAATTCAATTTCTCTTTTTACTCATAGTGACAAAAGAGTAAATAAAAATGGTATGACAAGGGAAGAGAGAGAAAGCTTTTTATTTTTATTCTTCGAATGGTACTACCCCCCCCCCCCCCCCCCCATGTTTGGAACAAGGGGGTCATGTATTTTCATTTTGCACTGGCCCCTATAAATTATGTAGCCAGCTCTGACAGCACTGACTTTTCAGATAGTACAAGAGCAGGCTTACATGCAATTAGGGTCACCGGGGAGGGTGGAGGTAGACCTCGCTGCCTCACACTGTTATTTTAGGAAGGGCGGAGATGACTGTGATTTCGTGAAGGAATGCACTTCAGAAAATAAGTATGAAGATGAAAGAGTGGGAAGAGCCGGGCTTTCATTATGTCCTGTCTTGGCATTCTCTTAACAAATGAAGGACAGATACCCCACGCAAAAGAACGCAAAGGGAGAGATGAGAAGGCCAAGTCACACTGGGTGCCTTTTCCAGGAAACCTAAAGGACCATAAAGTAAAGCTGGGGATCCATCCATAAAAATAACGATAAGCTCTAGATCACTGATGTTACTAGCTATGAAAGATTACATATATGTTTCCCTACCCCCAAATCAGCACAAATGTTAGTCTTGTGGGCACCTAAGAAGATTTTATTTAGGTTAACTGATCAATAAAACAAAATCAGACCCTATGATTATGGCTGCTGCTTTTAGACTGCTTATCATAAATATTTTATGTAATTTAAGTAAGCCCACAAAAATCAGAAATCGTTCATTCGCTTGTCAGATTTTAAAGGTTCATTTTCTTTAAAGGTATTCCATTGCCAAAATTGCCTAGACTGGTGACTTTGAAGGTTTTTTGGCCCTCTTCAGTTTGGAATCCTAAGTATGTCTTTACTTTGAAAAGCAGGCTCTCCCAAGGGAGGGTGAGTTACAGGAAAAGGGGCCATTTCCTAGCTCTCTCACATCTGCCAGTCCTAAACTCCAATCAACTGAAATTTTCAGGTGAGACTTACAAATAAAACTGAAATGTGTCTGATCTTTACGACCCGAGTTGTTGAATCAAAGCTGCTCGTTAGCGAGAAAGATCACAAAGGTGAGCAAACACACTAAAGGAATTTGTTGCTACGTTCCCCAGGCAGTAAGCAACATCTGGAGCGGATGGACTTAACTCTTTATCTTTCCCCGCCCCCCCCTTTGATTTTACATAACACTCTGGTAAGAAATAGATGAGCCATTTCCATGTACTACTGACCAGAAAACTGACTTATTGATGGTCTGTCTCTATGACCTACAAGAACACGGGGATTCTTACTTGGTGTGAATAGATTTATTGTGCTCTTATTTCAGTTTGGACAATATTTCCGGAGTCTCTGGTCTTTCCAATGACAGTGTAAGATGATCCTGTAGCAATCCTATATTAGAGAAGAAGACACCAAGGATTAGCAGTGGAATAAGTTGTCCAAACTCTCAAACTTGAAAATGATGAAGACTGAATTCAACTCTGTGCTTTGCTTTGGAATCTATTGCACTTAACCATTTAAGTCTCTTAAAGGCTCACCCTCACTTACCCACTACCTGGAGGCTGAGGTTAGCAAATGGACTTCTGGATGAGCTGAATGGTGGTGGCACACACCTTTAATTCTAGCACTCGGGAGGCAGAGATAGACTCTGTGAGGTTGAGGCCAGCCTGGTCTACAAAGTGAGTTCTTGGACACCCAGGGCTACACAGAGAAATCCTGTCTCAAAAAAAAAAAAAAAAAAAGATTAGCAAGTAGACTTCTGGATGAGCCTTTCCTCTTTCTCTTCCCAAAGAAGACTAGGGGAGTATGTGTGGGGGGGGGGGGAAGGGGGCAGACAGACAGAGAGAGGAACAGACAGAGACAGAGAGAAACAGAGATGTATCTACACATGTGTGTTACCTGTGGAGATTGAGGAAGACATTGAGTGCCCTCTTCTATTGCTCTTTTCTTACTTCCTTGAGACAAGGTCTCTCATTGAACCTGGAGCTCACTGGTTTTGACTGGTCAGGCTACCAATGAGTCCCAGAGATTCTTCTGTCCCTGTATCTCCCAGCTGGCTCTGTGCTGCCCCAGTCTCTGGCCTCTTGGCATTGGTGTTGCAGGTATACATGTAGCTTTTGATGTGTACACTGAGGATCTGAACTCAGGTCCTTGAGTTTAAAGAGCAAGCACTCTTCCCTCTGAGCTGTCTCCCTAGGCCCTCTGCATTGTGAAAGGCAGAAAAACCAGAAGGAAATACAGCTCAGTACAAGCCCAGTGCTCTTTGCCTCTGCTCAGGATTATGGTCTTCAAGCTGAATATGTTTCCTTTTGTTGTCTCAAGTTTTAAGAAGTCTAAAAATACCTGATGTTTCCAATAGTCTCAGAAAATAAAAGTTAGTGGTAGTTGATGGACTCCTGTATAGTTTTAGGATGCCATGTCAGATGATCCAGGGGCAATCGGTGAGAGGATACATTGACTGCTGAATCAGCCTGTATTCAAAAAGAGTAGAGTTGCATGCTAAAGTGATCTATACAGAGCCTCTAGATAATGGAAATATCCTGCCAAACTTGAATAGGTACTTTGAAAACCCCTGTGCATTATCACTTGAGAAGAAGACTCATAGGCTGATGATAATGTGTGTTATGACAATTTTATTTTGTGGTCACTATCAATCTGAAAAGACATTTCAAGTGAGCAATGCATTTGACCTTGTCCTGATAAACCTTTTTTTAAGAATCAATAATATTGATAAGGACATTCTATCAGAACTATCTTTAAAATATGTTTAAATGTGAGTGCAGGCTCCCACGGAGGCTAGAGGAGGACGTCAAACCCCCTGACAGGCAGTTCTGAGGTGTCTGATGTAGGTGCTGGGACCCAAACTCAAGTCCTCTGTTAGCACAGCATGTGCTGTGATCTGAGGAGCCTTCTCCCCAACCTTGGCTTGCCAGATTTTTAAATGACAAAATACGAATCAATCAAGATTCTTAGATATCATAATAACCTTGAAATCTCGATCACTATGAAATAGATAAAATTTATAAAAAAGTAAATGCAAAGACTTTATTGGTATAATTTTTAAAGTTAGCATACAAGTTTAGGGTTCATTATAGCACTTTTATATACACACACACACATACGTACACAATACATGCATGCATACATACATACATACACATACATGCATACACGCATGCATGCATGCATACATGCATGCATACACAATACATACACACATACATACATACATACATGCACGCATACATACATACACACATGCACGCATGCATACATACACACATGCACACATACATGCATACACACATACATGCACACATACATGCATACATGCATACACACATGCATACACACATGCATGCATGCATAATACACACATGCATGCATACACACATACATGCATACACAATGCATGCATGCACACATACATGCCACACTTTCTTATCATTTGTACCCCTCCCACACTGCTCTCTCTATCTGCCTCTCTTCCTGGTTCCCTTCCATCTCTCAGGTTGCCCCCCCTTCCTGCTTTCATGTTATAGGAATTCCTTTTCTAGCCCCTGCCCCTGATTAGATGTAAACATATACTTACCGGCCGGTTACCTTGCTGTTTTTTGGGGGGAGGTGTCTTTTGTTGTTGTTGTTATTTTGACTTCTTTTTCCTCCCCAGAGATGAGGACTGGACCCAGGGCTTTGTGCTTACCAGGCTCTACCACTGACCTAAAGCCCCAACCCCAACATTGACTCATCTGCAAGGACAGCTTGCATCAGACAGGATGTGTGGTGGTAAGGAGTCTCCCAAAGTCCAGCTGACTGAAGCAACATAATTTTACTTCTCACCTACCCATCTAGGCCCCTTGGTGTCCAGTCTGTTCACTCTGGAGTCCAGATGGATGGGTTCAGTCCGATGCCAGCTCTCATTTGAACGCTGTAGCCTGGAGTCAGTCTCATATTAGTTCTTAAAGCAAAGGAGCACACCTCATCCATCATCCCTCACCAGTGTTTTTCACCTGAGCAATTGTCCTGCTGGATCTGACTTCCGTCATCAGGAATGTTCTCTCCCCTGAGCACATTGTAGGCGTCTACTTCCTCCCGGTCTGGTCATGAGACTTGGTTGGCCTTTGTGAGGTTTTAGTTGATGACAAAAGCCACATCAACTACAGAGTTGGTTGATGAAAACGTCCAGCTCAGAGGGACCTGACTGGGATACCTGTGCTGGGCTCCGACTAATGCCCACCAGTGGTATCCAGGCTTTAACACCCCTGGAATGTTACCTTCTATGGCGAAAGGGAGGCTGCATCTGTAGGTGACTGAAACGTTCTGAGATGTGAAGAGTGCCGTGGGTGATGAGGGAGCTCATAAACTTCTCGTGGAAGAAGGAGAGAAAAAGAAACTGGAGTGACATGTTTTGGAGATGAATGAAAGAACCGTCCAGCCTTGCTGACACACTGAGTTTAGCTAAGACCCACTTCATACCTGTAACGCCCAGAACTAAATTAACATGAATTTCTGTTAAGCTGCTCGTTTTGCTGTCTGATTTGGCAGCAATAAGAACCTAGCATGGAGGTGACAGAGGTGGGTCAGTGGTTCAAAGCCCTTGCTGTTACAGAGGCCCTGGGTTCAAGTCCCAGCACCCACATGGTGGCTCACAACTGTCTATAACTCCAGTTCCTGGGAATTCAATGATCTCTTTTGACCTCTGCAGGCACCAGGCATGCACATGGCACACAGACATACAAGCAAGCAAAACACTCACAATATATTAAAAAACAAATAAATCTAAGAAAACATGAGATAATATTTTTTAAAAAGTAACTAGCTTTTTTTGTGTCATATCTTTTGTTTATAGAAGCAAACAGAATAAAAAGGATATTGGCTCTCTAGGGAAGCTTTGCTTAGGCAAGAGGGAACAGACTTTTGTATGTGACCTGTCTTGTGGACAGGATGTGGTCACTAACTAGACAAGAGGAAACAGACTTTTGTATGTAACCTGTCTCGTTGACATGGATGTGGTCACTAACTAGGCAAGAGGAAACAGACTTTTGTATGTGACCTGTCTCATGGACATGGATGTGATCACTAACGCTGACTTCATCAGCAGGTGGCCTGGTGACTCCTGTTGACTCATACCAAGAATGACACCTATATAATGCTAGCACAGACTGTGTAGGTAACACTGGGCAGAGGTACAAAGACACTGGGTGGCCACCAGTCAAGCCCATTGCCAGAGAACCTTGCATTGGATAGGAAATTTGGACACATTTTTCCCCCCAAGTTCCTGCCACCTCTTTTCTTGTGTAATATTCTGTACCATGGGATGCTTGTAGGTGGCCAGGGATGTGCTAAAATGGAGCTCACTGTTGGTCTACCAGTGGGTGAGAGTGCATGTCAAAGGGAGGAGGGGTAGTTCAGCTGAGAAGGAGCCAGTACAAAGGTCTGGAGGCAGGAAGGTACCACTGAGAACTGCAAGAAGAGGCTGGGCAGGGGAAAGCTACGGAAGGACATAAGCAGAACTTTGTTCATAGACTAACAGACATTCAGATGATTGGATGGGAGGACAGGGCTTTCTGAGTGGATTCTATGGATAATCACATATGCTTCTAAATTCTACAGTCAATCACACAGCTTAAAGTCTGGGCTTAGATAGAAAAGGGACTTGACAATTTGTCTTTTCTCTTTTCCCTTACTCTTCAGATTCTGTAACTGACCCTCATCTTCACTGAGATTATTTCTGGGAACACCACCCGCATCCTAAGCATCTGGAGTGCTGGCCACAATTCCAGCCCCGTGGAAGTGGAGCCTAAGAATCTCAAACCTCAGCCAGACCTCTAGGTGCGGCACACCTCTGCTTCTTATACAGGAGATGCTGCCGTTCTGCAAAAATGACACCTTAAGATTGCTAACTTTCTATATGTTCTCACCAGCATGCCACCTGGCATGTAGTGTGTAAGAGAAAAATCTGTGCAAACAGTAAGTAATTTCATCTGAAACTGTACCTCTGGCTCTGGCTTAGTCCTTGATGAGGACTCCTTACATTTCTGCAGGCTGCAGCACTCCTGAGACCCAGGCCAAGTCCCAGCTGCTGCCTGCCCAAAAGGGCTCACACTTCAATACTGAGCTGAGCCGAGAATCTTTCCTTCGCAAGACATTCTTTGCTCGTTTTCCCCTTAGTTGGCAGGATCACCATGTACCTTCTATTTCAAGGGAAAATTGCAACAACTTTAGTTTGAATTTCTCTCTTTGGTTATCTAAAAAACTGCAAGAGCTCCAGAAGGTCCCTTCAGTGTTACATCTCCTCCTTCTCGGTGTAGTAATCACTTGATGGTGTAGGCCATTAGCTCCCTGACTCCTTGCCTTTTACACGGGATGACTTCTAGATTCTCTCTGATGGCAGAGGAAATCTTTCATGGTCTGTTCTCAGGCCTATCCTAACTAATACTGTTTCTCACATTCACACACATAACTCATGAAGCCATCAACAAACAGCGCTTAGTTCTGGCCCATGTGTGCCCTCTGACACCTTCTCACCTCCAAACATGCTTTGCTTTCAATGCTCAGCCCATCTTTGTTGGTACAGTATTACCAGGACACGTGACAGCTCCTAAGCAAGGCTATGCAGATTTCCCATTGCCCTTTGTGGGCCCCGAGGCTCTGTCCAAGTGTCTGTTATTGCATATGTAGCATTGACAAGAAACTCCCAATTGATCTTCTTCCCCCAATTAACCACATAACCTTCCAAGAAAAGAGACCATGTTGTTTTCTTCTTTGCATTTGGATTGACTGGCAGCACAGAACTTTCTATACAGAAGCTGCAAAATAAATAATCACTTACAGTCATTACACGTAATTAATTACTGATTACATTTAATCAGTCATTGTCAGAGTTGATTTTGGGGAAATGCCTAGAATGGTTCAATTCTGGCAGGCATCATGGCAGGCATCTAAGACTAGTCTCAAATGATTATGCCTTTGCGTATTTTCACCAGAGTCTCTGGGATTGATTTATCCAGTTTTCCTTCCACACTTAGGGCAGATAAAATGTATTAGATAACAGTTTCTGTTTTATTAGAAAACAATCTTTCCTAAAGCTTTCTGTTTCTTATTTTTGCTCCAAAACATGAGTTTGGAGTTAAGCATAGTGATAATGCATCAAATCTCAAGTAGTACAATAGATGATGAAAGTACTTATTCATCAGAGTCAACTAAACATGATGAGATTCAGTTTGAGGGCTGCCAGATTTCCATGAGGCAAAAACTTTCTCCCTGTTCTGAAAGCTGCTTCCTGGAAATCACACACCATTTCATCCTGATGACCTCGGGGCATTCTTGGAGACCATGACTAGAATGGATTGAGTACTTGCTGTCCCTCACCCCCAAATTCATATATTGAAGTCCTATTTCACAATGTGATACTATTGGTAGGTGTGGCCTCCATGGAGTGGAGATAGTTGGTATATGAGGGTGGAAGCCTTGACCTAATTTCTTAAAACTCACTCATATTGGCACCCTAATCTTGAACCTCTAGCCTGTAGAAACTTGAGAATGAATTTCATTTTGTGTATAAGACACCTCATACTTTGTATTCTGTTGTAGAGAGTGTCTTTCTATGTAGCCAAGGCTAGTATTGAACTTGCTTGATCCTCCTGCCTCAGCCTCTAGAGTGGTGGAATTATAGGCATTCACCACTGTCTCCTGCTTGCAATGGTTATTGATGATGGAAACTGAAGAGTGAGCATCCTCCGCTTGTATCACAGAGTACCCCAACAACTCCAGCAGTGGCTTAACAGCCTGGTCCTAGGAAAATGCAGCAGTGAATTCAGAGCACAGAAGCTTTCTCTTGGCAGATTCCTTAAGGAATAGATTGAAAACAAAAGTCACAGCCGACCAATGAGGAGAGAGGCAAGTCTCTCACTATTACCTTCATAATGGGGCTGGAGGCTCAGAAGAGGAACAGAAGACTCTGATGTAGCTTTGCTCAGCAAGCCTTCAAAGTCTGGAGAGAAAGGCAGGCAGCGAAAGGGTAGGTCGAGGGGAGAAATGAGAGAAAAGTTGCAGGAACTGTAGTGGGTAGCCATTCCAGCCTTAGCCTGGAAGTTCCAACCCCCATTGAGGCTTCAGTAATGGTCACGCCCCCAAGGTGGGGCTGAGGGAGGATGCTGAAGACCCAGGATGGAGAGGAGAGGCTTCTCTTGGTTCCAGGACCCTGGACGCTGGAGGTAGACCGAGCAGAGTTCTCCAGAGAACACCTCTGGACTGCGCCATCCCTTTCCCAGACCCTGCAACCTATCCCTTCATTTGTAAGCTACCCCACAAAATAAACCTCCCTTTTAACTACGTGGAGTGGCCTTAATAATTTCACCAATAAGGAACAAAGATCCTATTGTCATGGTTTGAATGAGAATAGCCCCCATGGACTCATGTTTGAAGAGTTGGTCCCCAACTAGTGGAACTGTTTGGGAAAGAGTGGAATGTGTGGCCTTGTTGGAGGAGGTATGTTACTTGGAGTAAGAGTTAAGGTTTCAAAAGACTCTACCCATTCCCAATTCCCAGGGTATTTTTGTTGTTGTTGTTGTTTTGTTCTTTGGTTTTTCTTTTTCTTCATTTTTAATTTTTTTTTTTCCGAGACAGGGTTTCTTTATGTAGCCTTGGCTGTCCTGGATCTCGCTCTGTAGACCAGGCTGGCCTTGAACTCACAGAGATTCGTCTGCCTCAGCCTCCCGAGTGTTGGGATTATAAAGCTGTGCACCACCGTGCTGGGCTCCCAGTGTGTCTTTGTGCCTTTTATTTATGGATCAAGACAAGAGTTCTGAGCTGTACCTGCCACCCTGCCTTTGCTCTGCCGTTTGGAACTGTAAGCTCAATTAAAGGATCTGTTTCATAAGTTGCTTTGGTCTTAGTGTTTTGTCTCAGCAATCGAGAAGTTTCTCATACACCACTTAGCTATTCCATGTTTCAGCAGCACATAAAGGCAGTGTCACCTTTCTCCATTTTTCAGGGCTTGTTATTAAATAATGGGGCTGTGGCATCTTCCATGAACATGGGCCACATTCTCAGCTGGGTGGAGTGAGACAGACCCTTCAACATAGACCCAGACCAGCAGAATTCGCTGCAACAGAGCTCATCTTCTTACTCCCATCTACCTCCCTGCCACAATCTGATGTCTCGGACAATAGCTCCAAAGGGATATAGTGAGCAGGTAGGAAGACAGACCCAGAGAAACTCTCTTGATCTTATCGAAAAAAATGAAAGACCTGAGTTGTCTACATTGGTCATTAGTGAAATCACAAGGCATGGGAAAGCAACTAAGCAAGTGGACTTCACATAAAGAAGAAGAAGGACAACATGAAAGAGACAGATGTGGACTACTTATATGTGTGTGACAGCCTATAAAACAAGAAACTGTCCTGGCAGGTTGTTTGGTAATTATAGCATACCAAGTGTCTAATGTGTTCCCGGCATTGTTTCAAGTTGTTTACACATTCTATCCATGCATATGCTGTGAAGTATTATTATCTTAATTTTGTAGATCAACCGTGGTCAGGTCTCTCAGAAGCAGCAGGTTGCTGATGGACCTGCACAGTCCAGCTTCAGAGGCCTGGCTTTGCACATTTTTGATAGGCTGCTTTACAATAATACCAGAGATGGCTGAAGACGTTAGTCAAGAGCATAATAAGAAACGACTGACTGAAATAGAGATCTAGCACAGAGGGCAAGCGAAGTTTGCCACCCACGGTTTCCATGTGGATAAATGGACAGCGGGAACTAGCGAGTGAGTGAAGGGAGAGGCCAGGCTCATAGTGTAATGGCTCAAACAATGCTGAGGTAGAGCTTGCCTAGCAAACACGAGGTCTAGTGGTTGTGAGGATCACTTTGAATGCAGAGGGAACATACATGTCTCTAAAACTGATTTGACAGGAATTGGTGGTTAGAGGACACACATGAGGCAAATAAGAATATCCAATATCAGAGAACTAAAAAGCAATCAGAAAAAAAAGGAAAAACAAAACAAAACAACAACAACAAAAATTTGAAGATGTCACAGAAGAAAATATTCTAGAAGTAAAGGAAAACTGAATCTACAGTCAGAAAAAAAAAACCCCATGTGTTGTCGCAGATATTACATATATAGAAATTAAACTCTGCGACAGAAGCTGATTAAACCCATTGATCAGGGGCCAAGGAAATTATTCTGAAGGGTTGCCTATGTAGCTCAGCAGCAGAGCCCAGGGGTTTATCCCCAGCTCTGAAAAAAGATGGAAAGGAAGAAAGAAAGTAGGAAAGAAAACCTATTTTGAGAATTTACTAGGTATCCAGGGGAAAGGTCAGCTCTCCTTGGTGGAGGAAATGAGATCATATAGTTAGACAGGAAATGCAATGCTGAAATGCAAAGGAGAAATGTCCTGAGGGAAGGCATAGGAAACATAGGTGTTTGAGATCAAGTTGTATTCAGGTCCAAAGGCATCGATTTCTTAAGTGTTAAGAAAGTGATTGCTGCCCAAGTGTGAGGACATGGGTTCAGATCCCCAGCGCCTCCATAAAAGCTGGGTATGGTAGTGCATGCCTATAACCCTGGTGCTAGGAGACCAGACACAGAGTCATCCCGGGGGCTTGCTGGCCAGCCAGTCCAGTCACATGTAGAGCGCCAGGTTCTGTGAGAGACTTTGATTCAAAAAATAAGGTGGAGCGCAACAGAGAAAGTCATCTGACATTTATCTCTGGCCTCTACAGGGCACTCACAAGTGTGCAAACACACACACACACACACACACACACACACACACACATGTTGTGGAAATTGTTCTGTATAAGTAAAATGCTGATTGGCCAGTAGCCAGACAGGAAGTATAGGTGGGACAAGGAGAAAGGAAAATTCTGGGAAGTGGAAGGCGAAGGTAGAGAGAGACCTGCCAGTCACCGCCATGACAAGCGAGATGTAAGGTACTGGTAAGCCACGAGTCACCTGGCAACTTATAGAATAATAAAAATGGGTTAATTTAAGATAAAAAAGTAGATAACAAAAAGCCTGCCACAGCCATACAGTTTATAAGTAATATAAGCGTCTGAGTGATTATTTTATATGTGGGTTGTGGGACCTTGGGGGCTTGGTGGCTCCTGGAGAGAAGCTCTCAAGCTACACACACACACACAGATGCATTCATGCACGCATGCACGTACACACCATGCATGTACATCTGATTGCACACAATGCACTAGACTGTAGATCATATAAACAGCATTGAACTCATTTAAATATGGGACTAGTGGTAAACAATTGTAGAAATTATGCTTACAAAGCAAAACATTCTTTTCAGCTTGGATAAAAAAATATGATCACATAACTGTCAAAATATTGGAGATGATTCTGACATTCCCTTTTGCTTCATAAGAACTCCCCCCTTTCTTAAATAACAAAGTATCATGTTAGTATCATCTAATTTGAATATTCATTTTAATTTATACAATCTTATCTGCTATTCCAATGAGTAAATAAGCCTAGGGTTTTCTATAATTGCTAAAAGCAGTTATTGGGGTGTTAGATGATTTGATCTTTTAGTGTTTGTATTTTTCTCCATCATGTAAATGTTTCTGAATGAATGCATGCCTTTACAGAATAAAGGAATTCTCTCATTCTCTCATTCTCTCATTCTCTCTCTCTCTCTCTCTCTCTCTCTCTCTCTCTCACACACACACACACACACACACACACACACACACACACACACACACAAACTGATTTTGAAGTCCTGGTTGGCATTTCCTGAGTGGTGTGGCCTAGGGAAAGAGCGGTGGCTTGCAGGTGCAAATGCTGAATTCCGGCTTCGATCCCGGCACAACAGAAGTGCGTGTCTAGTTATCACACCGGACTCTGTACATCCGTACAACGATTCTGTGTCAATCAAAGGCAAATCCATCGTATTAAAAAGCCCATTGCTGTGAGTGCTCTTTTCTGTTATCCATTTAATGAACTCTTATCTCCTCCAGAGAGGAGAGTCTGGCTATGGGCACAAGGTAGGAGGGCAGGGAGAACTCAACAGTTTTTGGAAATGCACGGGTGTTGGGGAACGGAGATAGATTGCTCATGCCTGCTGCGGCTCCCCCGTCTCTCCATGCACCTGCACCTGCAGTTTCTCCCTCAGTCCCAGAGACAAAGAGAGGGAGGGATCTTCCCAGCAGGAGTAAGACTTCCTCATGGAATTATCTTGACTTTTCCTCTAGTGCAGGTGAAGCTCCAGCAGCTGGCTTGGCTTCTTCCTGTTGCTCACTTCCCTTTTCTGCCTGGGAGGCAGTCATGATTCAGGTATCAAAACATGGCAGGGCCCTATATTTGATTCTGGCTACTAGTGGCTTAGACGACAAAAGCGTTGACCAGTGCCAAAACGCTAACATGGGCAATGTGACCTTATACTCACAGCCACCAAATCTTCTCTAGTAACCACAACGCCCTTCATGGTAAGAGGCATAGTGCTTATGGGTCCTGGTTTCTTCATTTTAGAAAATGTGTGAAATGGACACATATGTCTACATTCAGTGGGAAGAAAAGGAAAAAATGAACATTAAACCAGAGATTCTGCAAGTGTTTTTAAATGACTTTTGTCCCACGCTCCCAACAATAAGACAACTGTATGGATTTCTCCTCTAACGTCATTCCTCTAGAAGAGAGTAACTGGTTAAAAAGAAAATCTAGAAAAAAAAAAATCAAAGGAAATAACTTCTCTATGCAGCTTGTGGTTAGCTGGAGGAATTTGCTGTCACAGAAGGTCAAATAGAGACACGCCTTCCCTGGATGGTGTGCAAGGCCACTGAGCTGAAGGTGGTAATAGCTGGGGGAAGGGAGGTGGTGGCTCTGGGTAGCTGTCAGCGCTGCTCCCATGACTATCTGGTGGGAGGAAGATGTCCAGGTGGAAGATGAAGCCACATTTCAGTTTCAACTAGCAACAGGAAAAGGCCTCCATTTGTATGCTCGGAATAAAATCTTACTGAGAAACTGCTCTTTCAACAAAGAGGCCACTTTTGTTTGAAATCTGTACTGGCCTTTGGTCTGCCCCACGGGCCCACACTCACTGGCCATATGGCGGTCGTTGTCTCCCAGGTGTGTGCTTGGACTAAAGGCACTGTAAGATCCTGGCACCTCATGCGAATCAGAAGGAAAGACAGGCTTCTAAAGAGAGCTAATGTGTGAAGAAATACATTTACAGCTTACACACTTCTAGTTCCAGCATGAGAGAAGCAGAGACAGGAGGATCAGGAATTTGTAAGAACATGCCTCCAAAACCAGTGATCATCCGGTCCAACACGATGGCTCAGTAGGTCACAGGAAGTGCTGTGCATTGGTTAGTTTTTGTCGACTTGACACAAACTCCAGTCACCTGGGAAGAGGGACCCTCAACTGAGCAATTGCCTCCATCGGACTGTTGGCAAGCCTGTGAGGCCTTTTCTTCATGAATGGTTGATGTGAGAAGGCCCAGTCCACTGTGGATGGTGCCGTCCCTGGGCAGGTGGTCCTGGGTGTATTGAGAAAGCAAACTGAGCAAGCCATGAGGAGCAAACCGGGAAGCAGCGATCCTCTATGGTCTCTGCCTCGATTCCTGCCTCCAGGTTCCTGCCTTGAGATCTTGCCCTTGTGTTCCCCAGGATGGACTCTAGCCTGTAAGGTAAAATAAACCCTTTCTTCCCAGGTTGCTTTTGCTTATGGGTTTTGGTTTTACTCCTGCAACAGAACCAAACTAATGCACTGTGCAAAACCGACTCCCTGAATTTCTGTTCCTGAATCCCATGTGGAAGGAGAGAACTGACTTCCCAAAGCATGACCTCCACACACATGCTGTGGCACATGTCCTTTTCATAACACACACATACACACAAATGATAAATTTAAAGGATAGTTTTAGAATACATATCAACACCACAATCCAAGGAGGAAAAAGTGCTACAAGAATGGAAAACTAATGATTTTGGGTGTGTGTGTGTGTGTGTGTGTGTGTGTGTGTGTGTGCAAGTAGATATCAGGAAATGTGTTTTCTAAAACATCCCTAAGGCCAATAATCCTTCAATACCTGCTGAAGCAGCAAATCCCTCAGCTGCATCCCAGATGGCCTGTGTGAGATGTTTTACATAAGCAGGTGCAAGGGAATCCATACCTGCACACTTAAGCACACAGGGGAAATACTACCTTGGCGCCATTTTGGAAACCTGTGGAGTAGGATTTATCACTTTGTCAGTGATGGACAGAATTTATGTTGGGTAACACAACACTCTCTAGACTCTTTCTCTGTGTAATGCAGATTGTGACTTGGTAGGTTGGAGTGGGATCCAGGATTCCATTTCTGAACAGCTCATACAGGTAGATGACACTAAGCGGCAGGCTTATCTTTATGCTTAAATTGGCGCCTACAGAAGGCATCGAAAACCTAGAAGCAGTGTCTGGCATTGCTCTTGGTGTTCTGACAGTTCCTTGAACTCTTCTTACCGTACGGATCTGGGGACTGCTTGCACGTCTGACCTCCCTGCCTTCCCTGTCCCTGCTCTGACATCAACACTTTTCTCCCCGAACACAGCCTGGCCACAGGGAGTGGCTAACACAGTTGTCCATGACCTCAACTGGATTCAGCTGAAGGTTCACATCAGGCAGCTTGGAAGGAATTCTCAGTGGCTCAGTGGCAAGAGAATTGTCCAAGGTGTTTTGGGGACAGAAAAAAAAAATGTAGTAAGTGATGCATGAACCGAAGAGGACAAACTAAAATGCGGCAAGATGGAGAGCTCTTCTGTGTGCCATGACCTGGATGCTTCAGGCCAAGCTGGTGGTGATGGGAGATCTCTGAGTTGTGAATCATTTTTGGAGCCTGAGAGCTATGTACCTCTTGACAAATGGCTGTAGTAACATAAAGATATAAAAAGTTAA
This sequence comes from Onychomys torridus, assembly GCF_903995425.1. Taxonomy (NCBI): domain Eukaryota; kingdom Metazoa; phylum Chordata; class Mammalia; order Rodentia; family Cricetidae; genus Onychomys; species Onychomys torridus. The sequence goes on along the minus strand of NC_050457.1, from coordinate 63,762,064 downwards.
AAAACAAACAAACAAACAAACAACAAAACTTAGGGCTGGGGATAGCTCAGTGGATAAAGCTTACTTGTGGAAAGTATGAGGACCAGAAATCAGAGTCCCAGCACCCATGGGCATGGTGCCTTGCCTGTAATTCCAGCACTCAGGAAGGATGAGGTAGAATTAGGGGATCCCTAGGCCTAGCTGGTTACCTAGATGAGCCAAATTGGCAAGCTTAAGACTCAGTGAGAGACTGAATCTCAGTAAATAAAGTGGAGCACAACCAAGGAGGACATCTAGGTCAGCCTCTGGCCTCATATGGGCACTTGTGCCCAAACATATTGAAGTGAAAACACACACACACACACACACACACACACACACACACACACACACACGAGAGAGAGAGAGAGAGAGAGAGAGAGAGAGAGAGAGAGAGAGAAACAGAGACAGAGAGAGACAGAGACAGAGACAGAGAGAGACAGACAGAGAGAGACAGACAGACAGACAGAGAGACAGAGACAGAGACAGACAGAGAGAGACTGTACATATACATGTGTCCAAAGAAAGTCTTGCAAATGACTTCAGGGGACAATGTAGAGACTCCAGATGCCTACAGACTGGAGGTTAGGAAGTTGGGTATCAAAGAGGACTTCAAAGGGTATTCACTATAAAGATGTGGCGTGAAAGATGGATTGAATCAAGCCCTGGGGCTGTTTTTAAAATCAGACTGTTGGGATCACAGCTAGGCCTGCTCATTTTCAAATTGTCTACCCGTGCTCTCGGGCTCCACACGTGCAGATAAATAAAAGTGGCAGAGACCTCAAGGCTGGAAGCCTGAAATGCTTACTGCCCAGCAGGAGGCTTGATGATCCCTGGGCTATTGAGTCTGAGTGTGGCCAGAGGAGGCTTGGCACATGTGTGGGTCTACAGGACTTTCTGCACTTGATTCTGCCGTTAGAGAAAAAGACACTGTGTACATTTTAAACAGCTTTTTCTTTTCCATGTTCAAAATAAATATACCAGGCACAAAATAACAAAAGCAAGAAAAGCCTAATGGCTTGTGTTGTGGAATATTATTTTACCTAGGCAAAGATGTGTTACATTTATTTATGCTGTGGAATATTACTTTAATTATGTGAAAGTGTGTTACATTTGTTTGTGCAGTCTTTGTTTAATTATGTAAAGATGTGTGGCATTTGTTTCACCTTGCCTGCCTAAGGCACTTGACTGGTCTAGTAGAATAGCCAATAGTTAGTCAGGAAAGGGATAGGTGGGGTTGGTGGGCAGAGAGATTAAGTAGGAGAGAAGAGGAGAGAAAGAGAGGGAGACATCTGGGACCAGAAGCCAGGCAGCTCTCAGCCAGCCAGACCTGGTGATGGCAGGAAAATAAAATGAAAGAAAGAAAGAAAGAAAGAAAGAAAGAAAGAAGGAAGGAAGGAAGGAAGGAAGGAAGGGAGAAAGAAAGGAAGAAAGAAAGAAAGAAAGAAAGGAAGGAAGGAAGGAAGGAAGGAAGGAAGGAAGGAAGGAAGGAGTAACACCCTGAGGCAAAGCACAGATGAAGAAAAGCAGGTTAAGTTATTAAAGCTAGCAAGTAATGAGCACAAAATAAGGCTGAGCATTCTTAACTAATAATAAGTCATGGATTGGAAGCTGGTTGGTAGGCCAAAAGAAAAAGCCTGCTATAGTCCTGGTCATTTTAAAATCCAAACACTGGAGAGATATAATTAGCTGAGCATACTAACCGATTGCTTCAAGTTGAACCGGAAGACTGCCTTCTAGGACACAGCTTCTGTCTAGGATTTCCAGCTGCTTCTTCAGTGTCTCAGTTTCCTCTTCTGTAGCATAGAAAAGATGCCCATTTTCCTCAGTGCTGTTGGGTGAAGGTGAATGATGTCATGCAAGCCTGGCAGATGGTGCTTGTGAAATGTCAATTACTAGTAACACTGGTGTCTGGATGAAGAAGCAAGCGCTAATGTCTAACTCAAAGTTTCCCTACTATCTATCAATCACCCAGCCTACATTCCTGCAGAAAGGACTGATTTCCAGGGGATTGTTGTTGTTGTTGTTGTTGTTGTTGTTGTTGTTTTTGTAACCCAGATAATCCTTAAAGTCAAGTTCCTCCTGCCTGTGATTCATGGGTGTTGGAATTAGTTATTCAACACAGTGCCTGTCTAACTCTAGGATGGCTAGTAAAGCCGGCCTGTTGCACACGGACACTGATGTGTGTGCTTGATTCTGTATAAAAGCCCAGTGATTGGATGATTGAGTGATGAGATGTGAGGATTTCTACTGAACTCTAGAAGCTGTAGGACTGGGAATGTGGCATGGTGGTAGACCATTAGTCAGGCGTGCACATGGTTCTGGTTTATTCCTTAGCAGAGGAGAGAGGGAGGGAGGGAGAGAAGGAGGGAGGGAGGGAGGGAGAGAAGGAGGGAGGGAGGGAGGGAGGGAGGGAGGGAGGGAGGGAGGGAGGAGGAAATATGAAAATGTCTGCTAGCACAGCACCTGAAGATCACACTTTCCTGCCTTTAGAGCAGTAATGCATGAAATCCAAGTGCGATCAGAACAGGAACAATTCTGAAGTAGATTATGCTAAGGTGAGAAATAAATGGTAGGAAAGACAGTTTATTGCCAAGTCATAAATAAAAAGGGAAAAAAGGAGTCATTGAGGAGGTGAGGTGGGAACAGCCCAGAAGGAAATTCTCCATTCTCATTTACCTGACACTCTGCCCTCTGCATCCTCCTCTCCCCTTGTGCTGGTCATAATTCATTTCATTCCCATCAGAAATATTTAAAGAACCCTTTGTAACAGCTCGGCAGTTGCGGCTCGGAACACAATATGTCCCTTAACTCCATCACAGGGTCCCTTTGTTTTCTGCCTGCTCATAATCTCTCCACATGGATGTTGAAACAGTTTATAGGATGTGCTTGCATTTCCTCCCCCCACCCCACCCCACTTAGACCTTTAAGTCAAGGTTCCCAAGTACTTAAGCATATTAACTCAACTTTGTTTTTAGATGACTAAATTATTGGAAGAACAGATGAGGTTATTTTCAGTCAGAGGAAGAAAGAGAGTGTGTAAGAAAGAGGAGAATTGGTCTGCTTTCTACAAGATCCCCTCCCTGCCCCCTTTAGATACATGGCCTAGTGAGCAGACAGGGGGAGCCTCAAACTTTAAGTTACAAGGAAATACAGAACAACCAGAATCATGGTGGCAGGAAGGACCTTGAATTGGGAAAGGAGGTGTAAGATCAGACAATAAAGAAATTAGAGTGTGTGGGAGCCCAACGGGCTGAGTTTTGAAGGTCTAAAGTCTTTGAGACATGCCGCCATCCTCATTGGGTTTCTTACGTGAACCTTCTGAGTCGTTCTTTTCCAGGGGGCCAGCCTGGCTTGTTTCCTAGTCAGAGAGTGGTCTCTTGCTCCACACTCCTCAGTTCTGGAAAAGTGGAAGGGAAAACTCAAATGTTGCCCCTTTGAAGCAAGCTTTATGTTCTTTACACCTTCAAAGAAATTGAGAAGTCCTTTGATTTTTTTTTTTTTTTTTTTTAAAGAATACAGAGCCGGGAGGTGGTGGCACACGCCTTTAATCCCAGCACTCGGGAGGCAGAGCCAGGTGGATCTCTGTGAGTTCGAGGCCAGCCTGGTCTACAAAGCGAGTTCCGGGAAAGGCGCAAAGCTACACAGAGAAACCCTGTCTCGGAAAAAAAAAAACAAAAACAAAAGCAAAACAAAACAAAAGAGTACGAAGTGATTTGATCTTTTCCTGTCGTTTATTACGTGTGTCTGTGCTTGTGAGCCATGCTCATGTGAAGATCAGAGGATGACTGGCAGGAGTTAGTTCTCTTCTCCCATCATGTGAGTTCTAGGTATCAATCTCCAGTTATCAGACTCGGATGGCAAAGTGTCTTTCCTTGCTGGGCCATCTCACGAACCTCAGGTTTACCTGTTGAAAAGGAAACTGGCCCTGCACTAGCTTCCTCCATTGCAAAATGGAATTAAAGAAAAATCTAGTGGTTTTGAATGAACACTCTTTTTTTTTTTAATGACATGGTTTTACATTTTCTGTAAAAATTGTGTGTGTGGTGTGTGTGTGTGTGTGTGTGTGTGTGTGTGTGTGTGTGTGTGTGTGTGAACATGAGTGTAGTACCCAAGGAGGCCAGAAGTGGTCATCAAAGCCTGGGAACTGGATTTATAGGAGGAGCAGAACTTGGGTCCTCTACAAGAGCAGTACACATGATCTCTCCAGCTCTGGAGACATAGTTTTTAGGAAGTGTGAGGTATAGGTGACATTGGAAAAGAGACATGGAGCCCAGACAGCAGACAACGGGAAACTCACCTTATCAGTACTGCTTAGTTCCCAATGTCTCCTGCTTCCTATTTGTACCCAACCCTCATGCCAAGGCCCAGACATCAGACAGGGTGCGTATGGAGGGAAATGGTGTCACACTGGACCTCTTCCCAATGTGGCCCCATTGAGTAACTCTTCTCTTTCTGCTTTTCACTATTAAAAAGAAAAGTCTGAGCTACACATCAGTTACAGAATGTTTTCCCCTGGAGAGTGTCCAGCTTTCTTCTGTGAGTTGCCAGTAAGAAAAGGCTTTAGAAACATGAGCAGTAGAAACTAGCCTAGGGGATGACAGGATAAGTGTGAGGATATTCTTTCCTGGGAAGCTTTACATGAAAGCCTATGAAACTGGCATAATTTATTTCAGAAACTTGAAAAAGTAACACTTCAACCTTCTACCTACAAGAAAAGCGTTTGAGAAGTAGGGGCCTATGACCCAAGTGTTTTGGGTAAATACATACTTAAACCAAACAAGCAAAATTATTAGAAAATATGCTATATTTTTGTCTTTATTTTTATTTTGCCAAGAAAAATCACTTTATACTATTGCTTCAGAAAATGACCTTCTATTATTTTATTTATTTGTTTGTTTGTTTGTTTGTTTGTTTACTTATCTCACTTTCTTCACTAAAGAAGGAGAAAAAGACGTGGAGACATGTCATCTCTCCATTCACTCCTGTTTCCTTTCTCCTCAGTCTCCAACTTCACTGAGCCCTACAGGGCCTTACTTCAATATTGGTTAAATTATTAAGGCTACTCCACGTAGTTAAAAGGGAGGTTTATTTTTTGTGGTAACTTACAAATGAAGGGATAGGTTGTAGGGTCTGGCGAAGGGATGGCGCAGTCCAGCGGTGTTCTCTGGAGAACTCTGCTCGGTCTACCTCCAGCGTCCAGGGTCCCAGAACCAAGAGAAGCCTCTCCTCTGGATCCTGGGTCTTCCACTTCCTCCCTCAGCCCTGCCTTGTAGGTGTGACCATTACCAAAGCCTCAATGGGGGTTGGAACTTCCAGGCCAAGGCTGGGATGGCTACCCACTACATCTCCCCCTTTTGTCTAAATAAGAAGGTTCTAACCTAATACAAGACTATATACAAAGAAATGGTTATCAAATATTGTCCAGGAGTAATGAGGGATAATGACTTAGATAAGTTGGAATTACAATAAGTGCAAACAATATCAAGCAAAGAACACATACTAAAATCCAGGGAAGTCTAGAGTGTGGGTAGGTGGCATGTTACAAAGATCATTCCAAAAGGTGTCCTATCCTAAAGAACCTGAGTCTAATACTTAATATATTCTATCTAAGATATTATATATGTATATATACTAAGTTGTAACTATAACTGTTAATCTCCAACCTCATCAAAGAGCTGAGAAGGAATATAATAATACCTGAGAAATAGGAGAAGGACGCAAGCAGAGGCAGATGAAGAGAGGGGTCTTAGCATCCAATGTGACCACAGTGACTCTAGCAGTTGGAGAAAGGGAACATGAAGCCTCCTGAAATAGATTTTCCTGACAGCTTCTGTACTGACGGGGGTGTGGTCTCGCGTTAAGCTCTATGACTAAACCAATGTGTAGTGGAGAAGATGCTGGGGGGACAGATGTTGGTGACATCACACCGCTGTCTATTCGTGGGACGGCTCTGGAGTGGGGAGACACAAGGAGAGAATGGGTTCGGTTACAGGCCAAAGAAAAGAGGAATGATTTGCCTCCTTGGACAGCACATCATACCTCTGCTTGATATAAATATGATGTTTCTCATTATACTATCTCTTCTGACAGTTGGAAATCTCTCTACCTATGAGGCACCTGTGGATTGCCAGCCTCTTGGCTGTTCCTGATTTTCCTTGTCAGTTGCCCAATTTCTTAGACGTCCCTTTGCTTGCCTTTTGTGTGACAGCAGTTCCTGTGTCCAGCAGCACTGGTTACACATGCAAAGCTCTGTCGATGAACATAAATTGCTTCTGATTTATGAATGGACCCTTCCTGGAGAGCTGGTAACTCCTGTTTAGCATATAGCTGTTCCATCTGTCATTTTTATTTTAGGGACTTTTGCTCATGTGCTTGCTCATTTCCTGCAGCTGGGTATGACCTGTCACTTATTTCAATAAGCCAGTCCCCTCTTCCTCCCCGCAGTGAGGGAGAACAGGATGGAGGGAAGTGAGTCCTCTGTCCCGGCTGAATCCTGGGGCTCTTGTAACAGAACGATATCACTTTTCCAAGACAATTCTATTTCTCTGTCTCATTCCCTCTTCACTCTTTTGTTTTGAGTCACAGAAACAGTCTTGGACTTGGTGGATGGAAATTCCCTCCCCTCTCAAATCCCCCAGAAAATACTGCCTTGGTGGATCCTCAAAGGCAGATACTTAGGGAAACAGAAATTGAAAGTAAACAGGGAGAAGACTTAGTTGATAAAAACAGAGAGACTTGAAGGGTGACAGAAAAAATAGAGGCAAGATCTAGGAACTCAAAGAAAAGGAGAGTGAAGAAAGAGGGAAAGAAAAGAAAAAACTTGAAACTGATTTACACCCTAGCGGCCTGAGGCCAGCCAGGGCTAATAGCGAGACTCTGTCTTAAAATAAATACATATTTAAAAACGGAACAAGAATAAGATTGATTCAGAGCACCCTATGTCCAGGTGTTTTTCCAGTGTCCTGGGGGCCATATAGATGAATCAGTTTGAGTCCCTGTTCCCGAGATGTTAGAATTAAAAAGGAAAATCAGGTGAGTAGATGGGAGTAGCCAGCTACACTTGTAACTGCCCTGTTCTGTGCGATGCCCAACTGTTCAGAGTCACCAACACAAGCACTTCAAATAAGCAGAACCCTGACAAACGCCCTCACAACTCCGGCTTTGCTCCCTTACCAATCTCTTTCAGCCCACAGCTCCCGCCACTGTGGGCTCTCTGGAGATCCCAAGGACATGTCCAGGGCTTGGGAGACAATTACAGGTCCCTTTCCTTCTTACAAGAAAGCAAAATCTGAACGGCCAGATAGCGAGGAAGGAGAACACTTAGATATTCTTCTCCCTCCCCAAGCTCTTCAAGTCCTGTTCTCCAAGAAATAACTGTAACAGTTGATTTCTCTGTGGTGAATGGGGTAGTCATTACATCTTGCTGAGCAAGACACTAAACGGGCAGAGTTCCTTTTCCAATGACCTTTCCCCTCTTCTTAATGGGCAGTTGTCCCTGAGCCACAAGGCCTTGTTGTTGGCTCAGGTCACCATGCACGCCTGCAGCCACACACACAGTAGTTAGAGCAGGAAAGCGAGAGGACACCGCTCCATAAAAGGCCTCTCAGTGTGCATTGTGTGGCAGACAAACGGCACCCGGGTCCTTGAAGGACCGAAAAGAGCCGGAGAAAGGAAGTTCGCCCGTGGAGAGCTTGTGATATTTTTGGCAGCGGGTTTTCTCACCACCTGTACTGCGTGTTTGTGTCTCTGACAGTGTTTACTGGGACTTGCAAAAGAATATCTACTAAAGTGGGGTCTGATGGACTTGGCAGCTGGGGCGAGAACTAGATCTCGCAGAGGAATGACATTTAGGATTCAAGATGTTGTGTTCTCTTTGTGGTTACATTTTTCATGTTAGGATAAGGAAGGGGAAAAAACAGTTCCCCGAGCCCGAGGTGGCCTAGCTGTGCCCACTCTGAGTGTGGAACCTGGGAATGTTTGAAGTGGGCTTCCCAGCTGTTCGTATAGATGATGGGCTCTAGATTGTGGCCATCTGCCCCCGTCAGTTCCTTTTAGAATCCTGAATTGGTGGTGACTTTGCCCCCTCAGATTCAGCTTCACTTCAGCAAGTGTTTGGTGGGGCCATAGCACACATTTGCTATTAAACCGTTGGTTTCATTGCAAATCAGTAGCTTTTTGGATTGTCACCTGCAAAGGGTCTGTAGACTCCACAAAACTCTCCTCCCTGTCCTCAAGGGTTAGTCACAGCAAATTATGATCCCTTTGCCCTTGTTAAGAGCCCTGGGCCATACACTGTAACATAGTTTCACCCTGGAAGCAAATGATGAATGCTTTACTCAGGAGGATGCATGTAGCCTCCTGAATGGGAGATGTTGGGGCTAAATCCTATTCTTCAGAAAGTCATAAAGTGTAGACTAATAAGCAGAGATGGTTCCTGTCAGGGCTCATTACTAATTAGCACACCAGGAGTGTTCTTGGGGTATAATTTTTCCTTTTAAAGGAGGATGTGGGGACATTAAATGCCTTCTGTCAAGCCCAAATTTGTCTCTTCCTCATGTTCAGCATTTATTTCAAGAGAGCAGGACCATTGGACACAGTGGCACACCATTAATCCCAGCTCTCAGAGCATTACCCATAAAGCCTCAGGATGTGCTCTGAGGCCTCCTCCCCCTCACACCACGTATTACATCTACCTTGTACCGAATGAAGTGCATTGTTTAACAAGATGGGAAGGTTGTTTAAATGTGTGCTCCCTGTCACCCCAGTGAGATCTCGGGATGGGAAGTGTTTTCTAAAGCCAGGGACAAATGGCAATAAATGCTGCTTTATTCCACGAGGCATTTGGAAACTGACTACCCAGCCGCTCTTTTCATTTCCTCCACGGCAGCGGACTTTTGTCACCGTGACCAACACCTCAGAAAACCCATTTAGAAGAGGAGAACTTCATGTTTGCATATGGTTTCAGTCCATGGTCACTGGCTCTGGTGTTCACGGACTTCGGTGAGACCTGGGATGGGGGAGGGGAAGAGAGAGAAAGATAGAGATGTGCACTGTAGACAGGTATGTCTCTTTAAGGCATCACCCAAGTGACCTAGTTCCTCCAATAGGCCCCATTCTAATTCCCACCACCACCATGGAATGATGAGCTACCAGGGAGATTGGTCCATTGATTGAGAATCAGTTCTCAATGATTCTACCCATCAGCTATTTTCCAAACCCTCAATAATTTTTTTAAAAACAGAGTCTCATTGCATAGCCCTGGAAGTCTATTGTAGGCCAGGCTGGCCTCACAGAGAGTTGCCTACCTCTGCTTCCCCAATGATGGGATTAAAGGCATACACTACCATATCTGGCATAACTTATCTTTTGAGCAGACAATTCATTTCCAAACTATAGCACCTGGTAAACTTGGGTGAAAAATTAAATTTTATTATAGCTGAGAGGTTTGGAATGGAAGAAAATTTTACTACCCAAGCTCTATTGCCCCCTCTTTGTATGAGAAGAAGAAACAATTTTTCTTGTGAAATTTGGTGGCCAAAGTCTCAGTGTTAAACTCTTCTACTTCTTTCTCCACCCACTGGGACTCGTAGGCTGCATCTGGGCATGCCACGAAGGCAGGGCCATGCCAGCTGTACTTCACATCCTGCCTGCTTAGCCTGCAGAATGAGCAGGGTTCTGCCTTGCCCTTCCCCTCAGACACTGAGATGCTGCTTTTCTGGTTGCTCATTCTGACTTACTAAAGCTTTGCTTGTGGCTTTCCTCTGAGGGTCATCGTTGAGGGTCATCGTTTTGCCTGTTTTCCAGTGTGCCAGTGTAGAGGCATTGGCGTGTGTGTGTGTGTGTGTGTGTTGTGAGGGTGGCAAGGAATGCTCTAACAAAACACTTCATGTCTTTTCTCATATGTAGAATGTAAGTTAAATACATGAAATCTAGTCATACACATGGATGTGCCTGGGAAGCAGAAGGGGGACTCTTGGTGGGGAGGTGGACAATGGAAGGAGAGAGGAGGGGTAGAGGAGGGGAATATGAGCAAGGTAAAAATATAGACATGTAGGGAGGTTGTAATGACAGTCATTATTTTGTACACTGTATACATTATGTTTTCAACAGTAGAAATGACCATCATATATAAGTGAGTATACATAAGCTCTTTTCTGTGGACTCCATTGACTACCTTAACTTAGAAAGTGCTTAATTAGGCATGGATGACAGTGTCCAAGAAGAGAGTTGGCATTGAAATATGTACAATTAAAAACAAAACAATATATTTATTAAGAACCACAAAATCTCACCTAAGGAAGTGTCATAGGCAAGTGGATAAATAGGAATCATTGAGAGCAAGGAACATTTACAAAGTTACTAATCAGAAGTTGAAAATGAAAGTTTTTAGTTATAAGACAGTAGACTTCCTTGTTTTAGCAATATGCTGCCCTAGTATGCCTTATCATATTTACTAAAACTTAAAAACAACCAAAAGATAGTTTCATGAGAAAGAAATTGAAGACCATAGCTGGAGATTGAGTAGGTACAAAGGGGATTCCAGTTTAGTGAGTAAAAGTTTCAGTTTGGGAAGATGAGCATGTCCTAGGGTGGGTGGTGGTGATGGCCTCAGAACAATTGGAATTCATTTAGCATCACCGACGTATACACTCCAAATGACTAAAACAGTGCGTTTACAGATGTGTATTGTACTGCCGTAAAAACACCCCCAAAAGGAGGACTCAGAAAATGAGTCATGCTTGAATCAGCTGTACAAAGCTTGCAGTTACCACAACCAGAAAGACTGCTGTTTGAACTTCACCAGAACATATAGGCAATAATCTTTTGGAAATAACTGTTGGGACACAATTCTGCAGAAAGTAATGAGAGGGCTTTTAGCAGCTTGGCATCTGTAGCGGGCTCAACTGAAGTAAAACACATGTGCAGAACATGATAGAAGGCCTTTATTTAAAGTGTGGTTGAAGGCCACTGAGTCATTGGATAGTTGAAGTATTTGTGACTTGAGTAATGGGCTCGCCAACAATCCTGGAACCAGACAGACACTTTTTGCCTTGGAAGAAAAAAAGCACAAAGTACAGATCAGCTGACGTCTATGCCATTCTATGCTGCCTCTCGTGTTCAGAAGTTGCTTTGACCAACTTCAGATTCCTCAAGCGAGGAAGGAATGCTGTGTTTCCTTAACCTTAACTGACTGTGATCGTCCAAACAAGAAGGAGTTCCTAACTGGGTCACAAGGCAGGACAGAGAGAGCTAAATTGGGAATCTGGTATTTTTTTTCCCAGTCTGTGATGGATGTCTCATGGGTGGGGTCAATGCCACATCTGATCTCATCCTGAGAAGGCATTCTTTAGCCATCCAGGCAAAACATATAGATTCAAGAGTGAAGCAACTTGATTGATTTTACTAGGCTTCTAAAAGTCAACTTAAATAACTCTTCTGGGTATTATTTATCTTCCCAAGGTGGCATTTTTTTCTGCATGTTTTCTGGCTAGGATGTTATTTAAACACATGAAGGGCTTATAACAGTGCCTGGTGTGCAGGAGGCAAGCTACAGAGCTAGCTATTTCTAATTACTAATTGTTGCCTCCTTTCAAGAGATGTGTTCAAAACAGTGCGTGTAAAAGCTGCTATGGTGACTAGGTTGCTCATGAATCAATAACCATTTCTCATTTGCAACAGTGAGCTTAAAATTCATGGCTGCTATAAACACATGAACAGGAAACACAGCTTGGGTTACAATCCACTTATTTATTGATTCATCAAGCATCAGGCTTTGGAGATATGAAGGTATCATGTGCAGGCGTGATCCTTGATCCTATGGTGCTCAGCCCTGTGGTAAAAACACTTGAGGAGATTATCATGCAACATGAAGATGCAAGGTTGAAGACAGGTATAAGGCATGACTGTGGTGTGATATAGGGGACTTTAGTTTAAAGGATGAACAAAGGAAGGGAGGAAAAGTCAACATTCCTGGAAAAAATAATCCTACAAAACACCAGCTGTATTATTTAAAATAAAATTTATTAAAAAAATTTGCATTGGAGCTGGAGATGTTGTCCAGGTGGTAGAGTACTTGCTTAGTGCATACAGAGCTCTGGTTTTGATCCCAAGCACAACATAAATGGAGACTATAATCCCAGCACTTGGGAGATGGAAGGTCATCCTTGGCTACACAGCAAATTGGAAGCTAGCCTGGATTACATGAGACTATCTTCAAGAATTAATAATACAAGTAAACAAAATACATCTGTGTATGGAACTGTCTCACAAAAAGATGAAGATTCCTCTTGATGTGATCAAAATACTATTATTAAACCCAAAGCAAACAACAGTGGTTGTTTAATAGTTATCAAATATGGACTCAGTTTTCAGTGGGTTCATGTGGGACCTGTGTGATTTGTTTGGTTCGTTTGAAGCTGGATGAATATAACATCATGCCTGATGATGAATTTATGTGACTCTTTACCGGCCTTTAAACTTTGAAGATTTCCTCTTCATGTTGAAAAAAAATATCCTTGTATTTTATTTGCTGGGGTAACGTGGCTGCTTTCCTTATAGAGATTTTCATAGATGGCTTGGTTGGTTTTGTCTCTGTAGTGTCATGTAACATTGCATTTTAGATCTAGTTAGATCGAAAAGCTTATGCAAAGGGGAAGGTATAGACAGTTTGCCTAGCACATGCTGGGTTCTGGCTTCAATCCTCAGTGCTAGCAGAAAGCAAACTCATCAGAGTCAAATTCAAGTCTAAATGGTATGGTACACTTCTATCAGGAGGTATAGGATGTCTTGAATAATCTGTTTGCCTCTATGTAGATGTAATGTTTTGTTAAATAAGAAACACAGTGCCAATTGCAGAGTTAAAAGCCAAGAGGTCAGAGTAATATCTGAGAGCTGAAAACCTTACCCTTCCCTGATGCTCTATCCTTCCTCTTTGCAAGAGAGCTACTTCCTGTATTCTGTCTTTTATATAGACTTTCTGTTCTGCCTTCTCATTGATTGTAAACCCAACCACATGACCTCCTCATCACTGCCTGTCTATACAGACCTCCAGGTCTTCTATGGTTGGTATTGAGATTAAAGGCATGTGTCGCCATGCTGGCTGTATCCTTGAACACACAGAGATCCTGCTTAGCTCTGCCTCCCAAGTGCTGGGATTAAAGGTGTGCACCACCACCACCACCACCACCACCACCACCACCACCACCACCCAGCTTCTGCTATGGCTTGCTCTGACCCCAAGGCAACTTTATTAATATACAAATAAAATCACATTTCAGTACAAATAAAATACCACTATACCTCTACTGATGAAATTCAATGCATGAATCCATTCCTTCACAAGTGTCATATTGTGGCCATATTCCAGTCCTCCTCCTCTTCTTCCTTTTCCTTTGGCCATTTGAGACAAGGTCTCCAGTAGCTCAATCTATCTTTGAACTCACTGTGTAGCTGAAGATAACCTAGTCTAATCCTCTCAAGTGCTAGGATAGCAATCATGTGCTATTCATTTGGCTATCTTTCTTTAGAGAAATTTTATAAAGAGAACTTCCCTTCATTTGCTATGTGCTTTCTTAACTTTGGTCTTGGTTAGAGTTACTACTGGTCCGAAAAGAGACCATGACTAAGGCAACTTATGAAAGGAAGCATCTAATTGGGGATTGGCTTACATTTTCAGAGGGTTAATCCATGTCCATCATGGTGGGGAGTGTGGCAGCAGGCCGTCATGGTGCTGGGGCAGTAGCTGAGAGATGACATCTTATCTCAGAGAGAGAGAGAGAGAGAGAGAGAGAGAGAGAGAGAGAGAGAGAGAGAGGAGATGGAGGGAGGGAGGGAGAAGGAAGAGAGAGAGAGAGAGAGAGAGAGAGAGAGAGAGAAACTGGTGTGGGCTTTTGAAACTCAAAATCTATCCCTAGTGACATACCTCCTCCAGCAAGGCCATGCTTCCTAATCCTTCCTAAATAGTCCACCACCTGGGAACCAAAAATTCAAATCTGTGTGCCTACAGGGGCCAATTCTCATTCAAACCACCACAGTGGTATAGTCAGTCCCTCTAAGAAAGGCACAATCAGACCCAGACCAGAAGTTATGGTAACAGTGGCCTCATGCTACTACAGGACTTGTAACCCTTAAGGCCCAAATCCTATTAGCATACAGTTTTCCTGGAAGGGGGTAATGCACGTCTATAAATACCACCTGTCATAGGAAGAAGACATTTATGTCATAGCACAGCTTTAGAAACAGATTTCCAGTCTCCCAAGCTTTTAGGAAAAAAATTTTTTTTACAGCAATTACACAAGATAATCTTGCTACACTGAAATCCTAGACTACATCTGATACCATTTGAATTTTCAGTGACCTACTTACTTCAAGGCACAATTTACAGTTAAGGCTTACAGCTTCAGTAAGATGTTTTGATTGTGCACTTAAAATTAAAAGCAACAGAACAAAACTAGAGACAACAGTAAAATATCCTAACCCAACAAAATCCCCAGGCCCCTCACCATTTTATTCACAAATATCAAGTACATCCGAGGACAATTCAAATGATTCAGAAGTTAAGCCACTATTAAGCCAGCTTTGTACCTCAGGACATCATGAATGTAGAGATTCTTCTTCCTAAAGGGCAAAGAAAAAAAAATCACTGTATGCAGGGTGAAAAAATATCACACACACACACACACACACACACACACACACACACACACACACGCTCTCACTCATACATGCACTAGAAGTATTGCATTTGAGGAATTTTTTTTAGAAGTCCCCTTGTAATTGATGCCTAAGCACAATCAGCTGTTTGCATCTGGCTGGTGGTATTAATGTTAATAGCTTCAGAAACGAGACTAGCCAAGCTGCTCCTGGGTGGACTCTGCTTTGACCTCAGGTTCCCTCATTCCCACCAATGAGACACTGGTCACCCCAGATCCTGACCAGCTTTCCTCTTGCCCTCATCCTCTACATCACTTCAATCCTTTGTCTCCAATTACATTAGATGCATTGAGTGTTTCCCCTTTTAATGCTTCCACAATTTCTTAATATCTACAAAGAGTGAATTGATTCCCACCCCCGGAATATGCCAGCAGGAAGCAGCGGGTGTGTGCACTGGACCAGTCCCAATGGAAAGAAGGAGCAACAAGGGGAATATTGTCCTCTTTTCCATTCTTAACTTAATTTTTTTAGCACATTTTCTTTATTATATTATAGTCTGAACTCAGCACAAGACACTATATATTGCTTTTAACAGTGAACTTGAATGTGACTTGAATGCGTTACGTTGATGGTTTTCTATGACTGTACAATAAAATCATCTCCATGGAGCCACCCTGGCCTCATGCTTCTACTCTGATAGAAATAACTTGCTGGAGAGATTATGATGTCTTTTATTTTTAAACCAGTAGAAAACAGAAGCATTGAAGAGCTCAGAAACAAGGAGAAAACATTCTGTTTAAATGACAGAGTACCCTTCCCACACTGGTTTAGAATGAAGATATTTTTCCCAATTTTCCCTCAGCAGAGATCTATTAACTGAGGCTTACCAAGTAGGCTTAAATTTTTTTTTTTTTTTTTTTTTGCTCCTGTATCTCAAGCAGTTACAAAGCATCGTTAAATAATGTACACACCGGTAATTCAAATTGCAGCTGTGTTCAGTTTCATGAGCCCTTAGGGCTCAGCCTGCTCTAATCCTTTCTTTGTCCAAATTTTCTTCAAACGTTAGAGCCTAGAGAGTGTTTTCCCTCAGGACTGATGAGTTGTCTTCAGGCTGACAGATATTGCTAGGAAAGCATCCATAGGCTGTAAGACCCTGCCCATGTTTGTTTCTTAGCAGACAGAAATGGGCTTGCATATGTACTCTTGTTCCGAGTAAATGCACCGCAAGAACCCAGGTGGGGAGGGAGACCACAAGGTTCTATTCTTTCTAAAGGGCAGGGCAAACCGGTCATGGTGAGTTTTGAAACTGAGCACTAATTATGAGTGGAAAAACTTGATGTCTTAGTTGGTTAGAGGTACTCTGACAAAACACTGTAGACTAGGTAGCTTATTGGGTAAGAATTGATTTCTTTCAGTTCTGGAACTGGGGGTTCAAAAATCAAGGTATTGACAGGTTAGGAATCTGGTGAAGACCCTTTCTTCATAGATGAGATCTTGTAATGGTTATTCTACAGTGGAAGGCTCAAGGCAGCTGTTGGGTATCCTTTATAAGCGCTAATCCCATTTACAAGGGTGCTTCCCTCAAGATTTTCAACCCTCAAAGACCCAGATTCGAATACTACGACTTTGGGGGTTTATATTTCAGCATGTAGCATGAATCTTAAAGAGTCTTATTAATAAAAACAAACCTGGAGCCAGATATTGGGGTGAATACTGGAAGATCAGAGAAGCAGAAAAAGCCAACAGTCACCTCACCTTGCCAATTCCTCAACTGATCCTATTTCCTCAGGCTGGAAGCCTCTGAGTCCTCATCCAGAATGAATCTCAGCTGAACTGCTGCTAAAAGCCTAAAAGCTTAATCAGCTCTAGTTCCTGGCCCTCACACCTTAAAAACCTTTCTGCTTCCTGCCATCACTTCCTGGGATTAAAGACGTGAGTCACCATGCCTGACTGTTTCTAGTGTGGCCTTGAACTCACAAAGATCCAGGTAGATCTCTGCCTATGGAATGCTAGGATTAAAGGTGTGTACTATCACTGCCTAACCTCTATGTTTAATATTGTGGTTGTTCTGTTCTTTGACCCCAGATAAGTTTATTAGGGTGCACAGTATTTTGGGGAACACAATACCACCACATCAGCATGTCAGTTTTGAAGGACACAAATATTTGGGTCAGAGCACTTGGCTTAAGAGAGCAGGAGGAGAAACATTTTCCTCTACTGTTATGCTATAGAGCAGGGGTTCTCAACCTTCCTAATGCTGCGACCCTTCAATACAGTTTCTCATGTTGTGGTGACCCCCCTCAACCATAAAATTATTTCATTGCTATTTCATAACTGTATTTTTGTTACTGTTATGAATCATAATATAAATATCTGAGGTGCAGGATATCTGATATGCCACCAAAGGGATTGTGACCTACAGGTTGAGAACCACTGCTATAGTTACTGTGACACATTCCACAAGACCAGCCTTGAAAGCTGCTACTGGTGACACCACATAAGTACCAAGAGGCGTGAACGTTTACTGCTCACATACCGAGGCTTTCTCAGGGAGAAAAGAGCTGATCTCAGACAATTGCTGTGAGTTGAGCAGCAGGGAAAGGAGACGAGTCGGGGTGAGTCTCCCTGAGTGTCCCAGAGCTTGTGTTGTCTGGACTGTCGTTAAGTTCAAAGGAGGGAGTACTAGAGATAACTTATCACTTGCCCAGAGAGAGGATAGAGAAGGAAGGCAAGAGGCCTTGTGGGATTGAAAACTGTAAGTAGTCAAACCTCAAAATGGGGTCAGAATCTATCACACCTCTTTTTCACCTTAGGACCTGAGACACTCAGGAGGGAGGGTAGGAAGTAATATTTTTAGACTACTGCTCAATGCTACTGGAAAGGGGGAGGCTTTTAAAAACTGTTTGCACTTCCTTTCTGGGCTTTGAGCATCAATAAAACCATCCAGTCATTTTCTGGGCTCAAATGATCCTTCCGCTCCAGTTTCCCAAGTAGCTGAGACAATATTATATCTAGTGCCTAAGCAGATGTATTGTTTTAAGGATAATATTGGGAGTTTTCCTCTACTCCTACTCACTTCCTTTTACTAATCTTACACTAGTATGGTAATAACTGCATCAGAATTAATTAACCGATATTGACACTATATTATTAACTAACCTTCAAGCTTTATTCATGTCTCTTTAGCATCTTCCCAGTCCCTTTCTGTTTTGGGAGCTCAGTCCAGAGACCACAGTTCCTCTAGCTGCCCTGGCTCCTCAGGTTCCTCAGACCTTCTCTGTGACAGCTCTGACAGTGTCAAGGAATGCTGTCAACTGTGTGGTGGACTGTCCCTCGGCTCGGTTTTGCCTGATAATTTTCTCTTGATTAGATTGGAGTTGTGGGGTGTTAGAGGAGGAACACAGGAGTCAAGCCCCACTTTCCTCATATTACATCAAGGGGACATACCATCGGCATGACTTCTCTGCTGCTGTTAACGTTATCATCTGCTTGAGGCAGTGTGTCTCAGACTCGGGGAAGTCAGATGTTTGAGTGACGTATAGATGACTAGATGGGAAAGACATGGATTTCTACATGGAAGTCCCTTCCATCGTGTACTCTCTTGTTGTTATTAGTAACCTTAACTTAAGGAATGTGGAGTTATATACTACTACCTTAAGAGGGGAATGAAAACATAAATTATTTGATATCATTTGCCTAGGAGATTTGCCTATTTATTTCCTTCCTTCCTTCCCTCCCTCCCTCCCTCTCTCTTCCTTCCTTCCTTCCTTCTTCCTTCCTCCTCCCTCCCTCCCTCCTTCCTTCCTTTCTTCCTTTCTTTCTTCCTTCTTTCCTTCCTTCCTTCCTTTCTTCCTTCCTTTCTTCCTTCTTTCCTTCCTTCCTTTCTTTCCTTTCTTTCTTTCTTTCTTTCTTTCTTTCTTTCTTTCTTTCTTTCTTCATTACTTGCTTTTCTGTTGCAGTGCTGAAATACTACAACTAAAATCAACGCACAGGATAAAATATTTTGGCTTACAGTTCTAGAGACGATACAGCCCATCATGGTGGGAAGGGGTAGCAGCAGGAACATGAGATTAGCCTGGCAATTAGGAAGCAAATAGATCACAGATCATTCACACACAGAAGCAGCGAGGAAGTTGGGCCAGGATATAAAAAAAATCTCAAAGCTTGCCGCTACTGATGTGGTTCCTCTAGCAAGAGTCTACACCTCCCTAGACAGCACCACCTACTGGAGATCAAGTGTTCAAATAAATAAGACTATGGGGAATTTTCCCACTTTATCTATCTATCTATCTATCTATCTATCTATCTATCTATCTATCTATCTATCATCTGTCTATCTGTCTGTCATCATCATCATCATCATCATCATCATCATCTATCTAGTCCATCCATCATCTACTATCTGTATGGACATTCTGACTTTCATTTTCTACTTTGCATTATCATCTAATACTGTTTTATTTATGCAGTTTTTCCAGATCGGGCCGTTAGGAGCTCTTTCAGTTGGCTCTTGTGGTCCTTTTGTTATCTGTGACGGTTTTCTTTCTTAACACGACCTGGATCCTGTCAGTGGTGCTCCTGCTCCATTGTCTTCCCTGGATCCTGTCAGTCAGCAGTGCTCCTGCTCTATCGTCTTACCTGGATCCTGTCAGTGGTGCTCCTGCCCCATCATTTTCCCTGGATCCTGTCAGTCAGTGGTGCTCCTGCTCCATCGTCTTCCCTGGATCCTGTCAGTCAGTGGTGCTCCTGCTCCATCGTCTTCCCTGGATCCTGTCAGCAGTGCTCCTGCCCCACTGTCTTCCCTGGATCCTGTCAGTCAGTGGTGCTCCTGCTCCATCGTCTTCCCTGGATCCTGTCAGTGGTGCTCCTGCTCCATCGTCTTCCCTGGATCCTGTCAGCAGTGCTCCTGCCCCACTGTCTTCCCTGGATCCTGTCAGTCAGTGGTACTCCCGCTCCATTGTCTTACCTGGATCCTCTCAGTGGTGCTCCTGCTCCATCGTCTTTCCCTGGATCCTCTCAGTGGTGCTCCTGCCCCATTGTCTTCCCTGGATCCTGTCAGCGGTGCTCCTGCTCCATCGTCTTCCCTGGATCCTGTCAGCAGTGCTCCTGCCCCACTGTCTTACCGGGATCCTGTCAGTCAGTGGTGCTCCTGCTCCATCGTCTTCCCTGGATCCTGTCAGTGGTGCTCCTGCTCCATCGTCTTCCCTGGATCCTGTCAGCAGTGCTCCTGCCCCACTGTCTTCCCTGGATCCTGTCAGTCAGTGGTACTCCCGCTCCAT
Source organism: Onychomys torridus (assembly GCF_903995425.1). Classification (NCBI taxonomy): domain Eukaryota; kingdom Metazoa; phylum Chordata; class Mammalia; order Rodentia; family Cricetidae; genus Onychomys; species Onychomys torridus. The sequence continues at coordinate 63,742,112 of NC_050457.1, read as the reverse complement.
TGTCTTACCTGGATCCTCTCAGTGGTGCTCCTGCTCCATCGTCTTACCTGGATCCTCTCAGTGGTGCTCCTGCTCCATCGTCTTCCCTGGATCCTCTCAGTGGTGCTCCTGCCCCATTGTCTTCCCTGGATCCTGTCAGCGTGTTCCTGCTCCATCGTCTTCCCTGGGTCCTGTCAGCAGTGCTCCTGCCCCACTGTCTTCCCTGGATCCTGTCAGTCAGTGGTGTTCCTGCCCATCATCTTCCCTGGATCCTGTCAGTGGTACTCCTGCTCCATCGTCTTCCCTGGATCCTGTCAGTCAGCGGTGCTCCTGCTCCATTGTCTTCCCTGGATCCTGTCAGTCAGTGGTGCTCCTGCCCATCGTCTTCCCTGGATCCTGTCAGTCAGTGGTGCTCCTGCTCCATCGTCTTCCCTGGATCCTGTCAGTCAGTGGTGCTCCTGCCCATCGTCTTCCCTGGATCCTGTCAGTCAGCGGTGCTCCTGCTCCATCATCTTCCCTGGATCCTGTCAGTCAGCGGTGCTCCTGCTCCATCGTCTTCCCTGGATCCTGTCAGTCAGTGGTGCTCCTGCCCATCGTCTTCCCTGGATCCTGTCAGTGGTGCTCCTGCCCATCGTCTTCCCTGGATCCTGTCAGTGGTGCTCCTGCTCCATCATCTTCCCTGGATCCTGTCAGTCAGCGGTGCTCCTGCTCCATCATCTTCCCTGGATCCTGTTGGCGGTGCTCCTGCCCCACTGTCTTCCCTGGATCCTGTCAGTCAGCGGTGCTCCTGCTCCATCGTCTTCCCTGCATGACAAAGAGGAACGTCTTCATTTATTGTTGCTGATGTGGATACGATATCCAGGCAAGGGACAGAATCATGAGGGAGGCCATAGTGATTGTTAGTTTAAGTTATCAGCTTGGCACAATCTAAAACCATCTGGAAAGGGGAACTCACTGAGGAATTGTCTCAATCAGGTTGGATTTCCTTAATAGGGTTGATTGAGACGATAAGACTCTGCCCTGAATGTAGGTAGTACCATTTTGTGGCCCGGGCCCAGACTTAAGCTAAGCAGTGTTGTGCATGCATTTCTTGTTCTCTTTTTCTGACTGCAGGGTAATGCGAACAGTTCTCTCAGGCCCTTGCCACTGTGACCTCCCTGGGATGACAGACTGTAATCTGGAATGTGAACTGAACGACCTTTTTCTCCTCTAAGTGGCTTTTGTAGGACTTCCTGTCACAGCAACAAGAAATGAGACTAACAGTGATATTCAGCACATGAGAGAGGGAGAAGACAAGGATGGTTACAATACCATGTCTTGGTGACGGATAGATCAAGTGCTCACCCCTTTATTTGGTATCAATGATAGAGCAATGAAAGCTACTAAAGAAAGAACACAGAGGGGGTCTGGAGAGATGGCTCAGCCCCTAAGAGCACCTTACAGCTCTTGCAGAGGACCTGGAGTTTGTTTTCAGCACCCACGTGGAGGGTCACAACCTCCAGTAATAGCAGTTCCATGCTCTTCTGCACTTGCCAGACTCGTCTGTACAGGTAGAGTCCTCTTCAGACTCCTGCATGCATGTGGAGTCCTCCTTAGACTCCTGCATGCATGTGGTGTCCTCTTCAGACTCATGTATGCATGTGATGTCCTCCTTAGACTCCTGTGTGCATGTGATGTCCTCCTCAGACTCCTGTGTGCATGTGATGTCCTCTTCAGACTCCTGTGTGCATGTGATGTCCTCTTCAGACTCCTGTGTGCATGTGATGTCCTCTTCAGACTCTTGCATGCATGTGATGTCCTCTTCAGACTTCTGTGTGAATGTGGTGTCCTCTTCAGATTCATGTATGCATATGATATCCTCCTTAGACTCCTGTGTGCATGTGATGTCCTCCTCAGACTCCTGTGTGCATGTGGAGTTCTCCTCAGACTCCTGTGTGCATGTGATGTCCTCCTCAGACTCCTGTGTGCATGTGGAGTCCTCCTCAGACTCCTGTGTGCATGTGATGTCCTCCTCAGACTCCTGTGTGCATGTGATGTCCTCTTCAGACTCTTGCATGCATATGATGTCCTCTTCAGACTTCTGTGTGAATGTGGTGTCCTCTTCAGACTCCTGTGTACATGTGGTGTCCTATCAGGCTCCTTCATGCATGTGATGTCCTGTTAGACTCCTGAATATGTGTGTTGTGCTTAAACTCATGTAGGCAAACACACATACACATAAATATGAAAAAGAAAAAATACTGAGAAATTTTGGGACCTATGCATTAAATTTGTCACTATCAAGAGTATTTACTAGCAGTATGAGATGACAATGGTAAATAATTAAAGGAAGATTCAGAATAAGTTATGGGTTAATAATAATTATGGGTGGCTAATGTGTGTTGAAATCTGAGGATTGTGCTGAGCATGGGGAGGAGCAGAGAGGGGACACAGGGGTGGGCAGCTGTGAGAGAGTGGGCCCTGCCCAACATGGGAGAGCTGCCCTTCTAGTTGGAGAGCTGGCCCCATCTCTCACCACAGGCATGGGGGAGCTCGCCTAAGAGGGAGGTCATAGGTGCTGGACTGATCAACTTAGCTACCACTCAGGCACACATGCAGGGCTTTGAGTTGGCCAACTCCAACATCTACCTCATCTCTGACCTGCTGGAGCACATGAAGGGACTGGTCTATGTAGCATGAATCTTAAAAGTTCTTATTAATAAAATCAAACCCGAGGCTAGTTATTGGGGTGAATGCTGGAAGATCAGAGAAGCAGAACAAGCCACAGCTACCTCACCTTGCTAGTTCCTCAGGTGATCCTGTTTCCTCAGGCTGGATGCCTCTGAGTCCTCATCCAGAATGGGTCTCAGCTGAACTGTGTTGCTCAAAGCCTAAAAGCTTAACCAGCCAAAATGTTTCTAGTTTCTGGTCCTCATGCCTTATATACCTTTCTTCTTTCTGACATCACTTCCTGGGATTAAAGGTGTGAGTCACCATGCCTGCCTGTATCCTTGAACACATGGATTTCTGCCTCTGGAATGCTAGGATTAAAGGCGTGTGCTACCACTGCCTATCCTCATGTTTAATATTGTGGCAGTTCTGTCTCTGACCCCAGATAAGTTTATTAGGGTGCACAATATTTTGGGGAACACAATGCCACCACAGGTCTAGGGAACCATAGCCACAATTTCCATGACTCAGGGCAAGAGCAGGATATCTGAGAGGAGTTTTGATGAAGGTCCAGTATTGATGATGTAGCAGAGGCCTTGAATCAGACCAACAAGTCATTATACATTTGCAAGTTTGGACAAAAAGGTGTACTAGCTGGGTGGTGGTGGCGCACACCTGTAATCCCAGCACTCAGGAGACAGAGGCAGGTGGATCTCTGAGTTCAAGACCAGCCTGGGCTACAGAGTGAGTTCCAGGAAAGGCTCCAAAGCTGCAGAGAAACCCTGTCTCAAAAAACAAAAAACAAGCAAACAAACAAACAAAAAAAGAGGATATACTACATGACACACTGCAGCTCCCGATGCCACTAAGAAAAAATGAAGAGGTCATGGAGAGGCAGGAAAGACAGAGGAGCAAAGTTTTTTTTGTTTGTTTGCTTTTATTTTGCTTTTTTGTAATTAATATTTTTATTTTTTAAATTTTCCTTAGTGGGGGGGTTGATACAAGGGTGATGGGCAGAAATGGGTGACTGGGAGGTGAGTGGGATTGGGGTGCATGATGTGAAATTCCCAAAGCATCAACAAAAGTTTATGTTAAAAGAAAAAGAAAATATATAATCAAAATGAAAAAAGTAATTGTGGGCTTTATTGAACATTCTGGAACCCAATGGATGACTCTCTAGGAATGACAGAGTGGTTTTGTATTGAAAATAAATACTCCTTTATCATATTAAAAAGCACGGCTTTTTGCAGACATTTCCCCACTAGGAACATTTGTTTTAAGGATCAGAACTCAAGCTTGTGCCATTAGTGACAGGAATGTGTTCTGGCCTAAAGGGGAAGTAATGTTTTAGACAGAGTAACGGCAGCAAACAGACCTGACGCACAGAATGGTTCAACCACAGCATAAGTTCATTTCCCGTTCAAATCAAGAATAGAAATTAGACATTCCTAATTGATGAATAGCATGCTTCCAAGAATGATGCAGAGGTCCAGGCTCCATATGCCTTCCCTATGCAGCATCTGTGGTCCTCATGCTCAGCTCTATCAAGATGGCAGGCTGAGGAGAGGGATGAGAACACTCACAGTTTCTTACCAAGTTGGTGAGGATGTGGCACATACCATTCCTTACCACACTCTGTGCTAAGCTCCAGTCTCTAAGACACGAGGGAGGCTAGGAATACAGTTTCTAGTCACCATCTGCTTCTGAGCCTGAGAGTTATACAATGAGAGGGAGCTCAGGCTTTGACAGACAACTAACCATTTCCCCAAAGATGGATAGTTAGGATTATTTTATGTGTGTGAGTGTTTGCCTGTACATATGTATATGCACAATGTGTGCATCTGGTACGTGTGGAAGCCCTAAGGGGGCATCCAATTCCCTGGAACTGCAGTTACAAATGGTTGTGAGCCTCTCTGGGTGCTGGAAACAACCCTGGGTCCTCCGCAAGTTCAGCACTCATATTTAGGATTTGAATGTATGTCTCTGTTACTAAAAATTTTGGGGAGTCCTGACGAAGTCACCGTATATTGCCAGGGAACCAGGGTCCCCTTTGGGTTCTTAGTCTTGTAGTAAAGTAATTTCAGAATGGACTCAAATGACAACTGGGGGCAATGTTATTAGAGTTTAAAAGAAAAACCCCAGGACAAGCAAGCTGTAGATCTCAGCTGCCTGGAAGACAGAGATAGAAGATGAAAAGACAAGTCATTTGAGGTAAGTAAGGGTAGAAGTCAAGTCACCATGATAGGAGGCAGAGCTTAGAGAGAGTGAAAAGGGGAAAGTACCAGAAAGGCACACTTAGGCTCTGGCCTGCATCTGAGAGAACAGAGTGCCAAAAAGACACACTTAGGCTCTGGCCTGCATCTGAGAGAACAGAGTGCCAGAAAGACACACTTAGGCTCTGGCCTGCATCTGAGAGAACAGAGTGCCAGAAAGACACACTTAGGCTCTGGCCTGCATCTGAGAGAACAGAGTGCCAGAAAGACACACTTAGGCTCTGGCCTGTATCTGAGAGAACAGAGTGCCAGAATGGTGTATTTAGGCTCTGGCCTAAATCTGAGAGAACAAGACAGAAAAGAAGAAATCTTTCAATCAGGACTTAAAAGTGGGTAGACAGGACAGAATCTCTTGGCTATACCAAAGGCTGGGATTCTGGAAGGAAGAGTAGGTTATCTCTTTAAAGGGTTAATTATTTCTCCTATCTTTTTAAAATGGCTTAAGGTGGGTCCTGTCTTCCTGAGGCATGGCTGTTTAGCCAGGTTATTGACCTGTAAAGTAGCTCTCTGCCTTTGTCCATCCTCTTGTCCAGAAGGACTCTTTTCCCTTTACCGGGTTTTACTGGCATGGTGACATGTCTACTATCATGCACAACAATAGTACTAAATGCCACCTGCAACTTTTACCAAAGAGAAAGAAATGAGAGATGGCTGCCTTCAGGGGATTTCCACCTCTCACCTCTCCCTTAAATGTGTCACTTGCTGGATTTATGGGAGAAGAAAAAGGATTCTAGGCTGGTTGGAACTGAGGCTGGCCAGTTGTTGATTTTGGTTCTCCTTGCTTGGTATTCTGGTTTGTATCCAGCTGGTATCTAAATTTGCGGCTTCAGCTTTGATTTCGGAAAAACTGTAAAACTCTAACCTGCACAAAGCAGGCCAACAGCGCGCGCGGTGCTGGAACACTGAGCACATTGCCGAAGCAGTCAGAAGGCTGCCTGGATGTGGACTGATGGATAAAGCTCCATACAGATGACAGAACCAAAGCTACGGGAAGACTCGGCTCAAATGGTACTGATGGAGAGAATTCGGGGGAGTTGCTCGTGATTCTCCTGCTGCCCTCCCAGCCAAGAGCACCATCTGAGCTGCTAAACTCAGCCTTGTCCCAGACCACAATCCCCTGCTCTTATTTCCATTAAAACAAAACAAAACAGAAAACAAAAATTCTATCAATGGAGACTTTCCTTGTTCTTACTTGAATGAATGGTGCTGTGTCCTTTTCAAACATGTGTTGCATTTCAAAGTATGGCAATGTGTTAATCAGACCTAATGAGAGTAGATGAGGAGTTTGAAGAGCTTGGGGGGAGCCTGTGGTAGTCATTTGGGATCCATTTATACCTGCTTCTTCAAGACTTGGAGACTGATGGACTTGGGTCTTCAAAATGTCTAACTCTTGCCCTTCTTGTCTCCTGCCCTACCGCTCACACTTTCCATTCCATTGCGTGTGAGTGTGCCTGGTCCCTTCTTTTAACTTTTTGTTTATCAGCTTCTCCTCTTCCCCTTAATCAGTTTACCTTTCTCAGGCCCCGGGTTCTGCTGCTTCCTGTGTTTTGGTCCTCAATTCCAAAGCATTCTTTTTTTTTTTTTTTTAATTTATTTTTATTTTATGTGCATTGGTGTTTTGCCTGCATGTATGTCTGTGTGAGGGTGTCAGATTCCCCTAGAAGTGGAGTTACAGACAGTTGTGAGCTGCCCTGTGGGTGCTGAGAATTGAACCCGGGTCCTCTGGAAGAGCAGTTGGTGGTCTTAATTGCGGAGTCATCTCTCCAGTCCTTCAAAGCATTCTTAATTTTATGAATGAAAAGGCAACAGTTGAGTCATGAGTTAGAGAAGTACAGTAACTAGAAAGTCCCACTCTGCTTCCTTTTTTGAGTTTGAGAATGAGGTGTGTGTGTGTGTGTGTGTACATGTATGAGAGAGAGACAGACAGACAGAGAGACAGAGACGGATGAATAGGGATTAACGTAAACAAGAAGCCAGAGAACAATCCTCACACTGCGGGAGGATAGGTATGAGTAGTTGACAGGACCACCCTCTGATGTGAAGGTCATCGCCAAGGTCTGCCCCTTTAAGTGAAGAAGTGAAACAGCAAGGCAAGGACTCTGCCTCTCTGTCTACTTCGGGGGATGTATTTTGTCCCAAGGCTTCTGACCTGAAATCTACTCACGTAGTTTCCATAGGCAATCTTTTCTCACTGTGTTGTTTATTGGCTTGAAATCGGGGCCTTGTGGTTGGTGGGCAAGTGCTCTACCTCTGAGCTACATCCCCAGGGCCCCTAATCTTTTCATGTAGATCCTAGAACTAGTTTTTAAGGTTGAGTCTACTAATTGAGTACAGTGTTAACTTTCTTGAGTAATATCTTTACTGTATGGCCTGTGAGCTCTGACTTCAATTTATTTATGGCAGAGACAGCATTTAAAGATGTATTAATGAAAGAATATGTCTTCTAGACTTTTATTACACTATTATCTCATTTATGTTTTTTTTTTTCAAATTTTAGTTTTGATAAAATTGTTAGTAACTTCCATTACATTTTTGTAAATTATTTATGAAAACTGTTTTCATAAAAAAACTGACTATCTTGATTTCCAACTCATATTTCACTGGTTTCCATAGTAGTTAATTGATTTAATTAAATCAGTAATAAAGATAATAAATCCAACTTAGGGGAAAAGATTTGTAAATAAACACAGCTGACTTTTACAAGCATTGGGTTCCCTGGCTCCGTCTGAAATCAAATCAAATTTAACAAGCACCCAGGAGCTTATCAGTGAGCTGTTTTTTTTTTTTTGTTTTTGTTTTTGTTTTTTTTATATCAGAGGCAAAGCCTACTTGGTTCACATTGTTAGGACATGGTGGATCCCATCAACATGCTTTACAGATGTGTTAGAAATGTTGCTTAACCCAAGAGGATTAAATAGGGCTCCTCTGAGAGAACATGCATTCTCTTATATAGTTTGTAAAGCTGACTGTGGATTCCAGTTTGAAAACAGACTCATTGTATTGACATTACAGCATAAATAGCTGCTAATAAAGTCTATATGGCTTGAGACACCTGAGATACCACTAAGCACCATATATTTACTTCAGTGACATACATGAAGTATATGGAAGTCTTTGAGTTATTGTGATCACACACTGGTGCATGGTCATTCTCTTTTAAATGTATGTGTCTTTAACTGTTAGTATCCAGCTTTATTCTGAACATCTTATTTGAATTGGCGTATTGAAGTATAAATGCTTCAAGAAACAGGGAGTACAGAAAACAGAGTGCCTCAAAGACAAGCCTATTCTCTATTTCCTAATAGCACTGGGGACTGAACCTGAATAAGAGATTGCTGGAAATTAGTAAGAACAACTGGGAGTTCTTGAGAACCTACCATTGTCCAGCACTGTGCTAGCTTCCAGGGAATACAAAGTAGTGTTGGTGAGTCACAGGCTTGTTAGTAAATATTTATGTGAACACTACTGGTCTGGAGTTTCGGCCTGGCAAATGTCTCACTGCAGTAAGTTTTAAAACAGAAGACTTTATCAGAAGGCTTAACAGAAATAAGAGTGGGGAAAGTAATTCCAGATGTAGGGTTATGGAAGGCTTTCGGGAGGCTACACTTGGGCTGGGCCTCAGAATATTTGTAAGTATTTGTAAGACAAGGGAGATAGGAGATGATACCGGAAGCATAGAGTATGGATTTCCTCAGAGATGCTTGTTTCATTGAGCAACTGTTTGCTTTGTAGAATAATAGGGGCACAGGGTCAAACATTTCAAAGTTTCTTATTCATTCTTATCCTCCTACAGAACATGGGACCATTCTTTCCAGCATAAATGTATAGAGTCGCTTAGGGGCTAGACGCCTTGGAATTTCTTTTGGCTACAGTCAATCAAAAACATGGGGTCAATGAAGTGGTTTCAAGTGGCCACAACTTCCATGGAAAATTAAAAATGTTTTGTAAGAACATGATGGTTGAGGCCTAGCGTCAACTTTTGCCACCTAGTAATGTTTATAGAATTAAATTTGTTGATCTCAATTCATATAGAAACAAGGCGCTGACAGTTTGGGGCATTGTTTTCAAGCAGTGAATGTAGATTGGTTATTGGATTCCTACAGACTCCTGGGGATTTTTGCTAACTATTGCACAGTTAGGTCGTTTTTCACTATGGACTGTGAAAAACTTCATCATTTGGTATTCAACAATGGACAGGGTTCTATTGAATCAAAAAGTCAAGACCCCTGCAAGGTCTTAACATGCTGAAGGGTGAATCCTAAGCAACTTCTTTGTTTGGACTCTGTCCTTTGAACTGTAGGCTTTTAGCAATGATCAGGACAAGGGCAATTATAGTAATAGCTAACCTCCATTAATTATGGACCGAACAGAGTTGATTTACATCAATTAAGTTATTGTCCTCATTTTATAGATGGGTAACCTGAGACTTAATGAGTTTTTAACCTCAATTAAGTTCATACATTTAGCCTGCTGCTGAGTTGCCAAAGACAATTTTCAATGAGTACATATGCACTCCCCTACATTGTTCCCATAGTATTAACTAAATATTAGTAGGCAAGATGTCAGAGTAATGTTTTTGTGTAGGTAAAGGTAAAGGGGGCTATTTTTCATGGAGCTTATAGACTGACTCTTTAATGGGTGGATATTATTTCTTGAAGGGTAAACAACCAGGTGATTTGTTTGGTGTATATCTGTTACAGTTCTAAGCAAAAAACAGTATACATTCCCACAACGAAATATTTGTTTGTTCAGACAGGGTCTCACTCTGTAGCCCAGGATGGCCTGAAACTCATTATGTACCTCAGGCTGGCCTTGAACTCACAGCAATCTTCTTGCTTCAAGTGCTAGCTAGGGTTCCAGATGTGGGCCTCCATGCCTGGTTAAAATGAATAGGATTGAGAAAGGAATTCACTACCTGCAGAGGATGGGGGAGGAGCAGAACTCATGCTGGTTATTTACACAAAGCTAAGTATACTTTTAGGGGAAAAAAATCCTTCCCCACAGTCTAAGGTGGGCCTTTGGCCACACTGAGTTATGACACACTAAGGCAGTTGAGAAAAATCCCCACCCTTGAGGAAGCTTGCTGGTCACAACATCCTGGTGCGCTCCAGGGTGCAGTTCAGAGTCAGCCTTCTCACTGGGCTGGTGCAGGACTCTCTAGTGGCTCCTTTGTCACCATTCACAGGACCCTTTATAAATAAAGGAAACAAACTGGGCGGACTTAAGATAAACAAATATTCGTGTTGACCAATGGCACCATCAACTGTCTTGTCTACAAAGGGGAAGATGGGATTCCCTGAATATTTTAGGGGATCAGAAATGACAGCTGGAACACAGAAGCACTAGTGCCAAGGATTCAGTAAAAATTGGCTTAGTTGTTCAACGACTCACTCCCCCACTCTTGTAACACTAAAGGCTAGACATTCTGCTCACTGCCAGGGCATCGTTCAGACCTTCCTGTCTCTGCCCTGGTGGAGTTTACTGTGGGGTAAAAGAAAGAGGGAAGACTCAGCAGTTGGCAAGAGAAGACATCGGGCAAAGGATTACATGGCATAGATCAGTGTCACAGACACCCTAACTGAGTTTCTAGAAGGAAGTGTCATGCGAGATGCATGCCCAGATCTGCAATGTGGGTCAAAGTTAGTTAGGAAAAGGGCAGTAGGAAGAGAGTGGGTGAACTGTTCCAGGGGGGAAGGATACTAATTTGGAACAGGGTATGGGATTTGTCGCTAGAAATCGCTAGAATTGAACTCTAATAGCTAGGTTGTTTGTGTTCCTATTACGTGGTAAATTGTGTGTTAGCAGCTATATACACGTTGTTCCCCTTGCTTCTTTATTTTACTTTTGCAAGGTACATGTTATATGCAGATAATGAAACAAAAAAGCCTAGAGAGATCAAGTGAGGGGGAGAAATGGAACCAGAAATTAAGTTTGAATTATACATATCGAGGAAAGAGAGCATGAAGGAGTCTGTGATGGTGGGGGTTCTTCATTTCAAACAGTCTTACTGGTCCCTTCTCAGGACCCATACCTAGGACTGTCAGTCTAGCTGCGTGGCAAGTCCTTCTGTCCCTGGAGCCTGGGACTCCAGCAGGTGATAGTAAAAGAAGAGAGATTTCCGAACTGCTCCTTTGTAAAGCCACACTGGTCAGTTTAGCTGTTAGAATGCCATCAGACAGCACACAGCCCTTCTTGGTATTTGCACTGGCTGGCAGCTTGAGATCAGGGCACCCGCATGGTCACTTTCAGGTGTGGGTCTTTGTGTTGTGCAGGTGGCTGCCTTCTTGCTGTGTCCTCATGTAGTAGAAAACACACAGAGAAGCAAATTGTCTCAGGACTTTCTCAGCAATGCTCTAACCCTGTAACACAGGCTTTAATCTTACTTTGAGACTGACTTTGGTGTACATGCAGGGGTTAGGTGTGATGATGATGGTTTACACCATGAAGAAAGTAGGTAGGACTATCATAGTCCAATGAAGCATCCCCAACAGGGCCTGATGAAAGCCTAGCTTGACCCTAGAGACCGCAGGCTTCATCTTAAATTTACTTTATATTGGTATACAAATAATTAGATTTCACCGTTCCTCCCACTCCTGTGCCTTCAACCCCCCAGGAGCCCCCTTTTCAATTTCATGTCATATGTGTCCTTATCCCTCCCCTGCCACTTTGTTAACACCCCTTGTTTTCCTCTTGTGCCCTCCTATCTAGTGTCACAGCCTGTGTCCCTTCTCACACCCCCTTACTTACATACACACAGATACTAAAGGTTAAGATATGCATAGGAGAGAGAACACGTGATTTGCATCTTTCTGGGTCTGGGCCCCTAACTTACTGTAGTACTTCCCAGGTCTGCCCATTCTCTTGAGCGTTTCATAACTTCAATTTTCTTCACAGCTAAGTAAGTTGCCACCATGTGCACATGCTGCTGTCTCATTTTCCATTCTTCTTGATTGGTTCTGTTTTCTTGATGTTAGGCATAATAGAATAATAAAAAACCATGGCTGAAAGACACAAGACCTCTAACTCCTAGAAGAAAGAGACTTCCAGGTGACTTTCTCCTCAGGACTTCCAGTCTCCACAGACTAACATTCATGATATTTGAAGCTACTTACAGAGTCAGAAATGCTGAATGTCTTTATTTTCTGAACTATGCATTTCCTGTTGGAAAGAGGGTTTGTTGAACACAGCATTTTTGCCCAACTAATAAATGGGCTTCTAATCCAGTCAGACCGGTGGGGAGTCTATTCCTACCATCTTTTACCTCTTCACCCCAGAAAACCTTTGGCTCATTAGGTCTGGAGGATGAAGTCCAAAAGAAAATGCCAGGAAGTAATGTTGCTCTTGGCTCTGTGAGAAGGGATCGTCAGCAAGTCAGTTCCATACCTGGTGGACTCTCTTAACCCTCCTCCCAGAAAAGGGAATCACACAAGACACTTTATCCTGAATTTGGGGCACATTGTGCTACTCGTGGATCAGAGGTCAAGCACACCAGAAATCTATGTCTCAGTGAATATGGAAAGAAAGACAAGTTGATGGTGTCCTCTAAAAGAAGCCTTTCTGGGCTGTGGTCAATGCAATAGGAAAGAAAGAGAGGTGAAAATATAATTATTAATATCCGAGGTCTACTCGGAGAAATGTGTCACTATGTGATTTAGTCATTATGTGACCATCCTGGGGTGCACTTACACAAACCTAGATGGTATGGGTCAGTGACTCAGTGTGGCCTTTGATGCCATCAGGAAACATGACAGCCACCAGTCATATTGGTCTGCTGCCAGTGTTACACGGAATACTGGCTCACCTTGCATTTGTTTTCATAAGAGGAGAAAAGGTACCCTCTAAAATAGCACAGTATAGTAACACGTAAGTTATTTAATATCATTGTCAAGTACTACCCACCATACATAATTGTACCTGTTATTGCCTGATGTGACTGGTGGCAGTGTGGCTATTAACACAAGCATCACTGTGGTATGTGAGTAATATCTTGCACTCTCAGGCTATGATAGCAGCAATGGCCCTAAGAGATAAACATTTCCCAGCCCCACTTTAGTCCATGAGATCACCAACATTTATGTGGTCTGTCATTGACTCAGTGTTCCCGGTACATGACAAGACTTAATCATTCAATTGAGTGATAAGATAACACAGTTGACCTTTCTGTTTTCTTTATTATATAGACTGCAGGCTTGTTCTCTGTGGAAGGTGTTACGATTTACATTGTCTGTGACTGTGATGTTAATTTTTAAAATGAGCACTGGTAGGATGCCTTGGGAGAATAGCAGCAAGAGACAGCCTTCCCTGTGCTTATATTCTGTTGCTCCCTTCCAGAGCAATGAGAAAATTTTCAAATCTTACAATGGCTAAACTTACAAACTTAAAAAATCAAGTTAGGAATGGGGACAAATGCCTACAATCCTGGTACTCAAGAGGCTGAGGCAGGAGAATCATGAGGCCAGTGTGGGCTATGTAAAGAGATGCTGTTTCAAATATAAAACAGAATAAGCTGGGTATGGGCAAGGCAGAGACAGATGAATGTCTATAAGTTTGAGATCAGCCTGGTCTACACAGTGAGTTCCAGGCCAGCCAAGGCTACAAAGTGGGACCCTGTCTCAAAACAAGAACAAAGAAAACCAGAATAATAAAAAAAAATCAACTATATTCTTTTGTTGTTGTTGTTGTTGTTGTTTGTTTTTCCAAGTCAGGGTTTCTCTGTGTATCTTTGATGCCTGTCCTGAGTCTCCCTCTGTAGACCAGGCTGGCCTTGAACTCACAGAGTTCTGTCTGGTTCTGCCTCCCAAGTGCCAACCATATTCTTAACACAATAAAAATAAAGAAAAGCTGACAATAAAATAGACTTACCTAGGAATGTAGTCTTCATTCCACAAATGGTTAAGTCTTTGCATTAGAGAGAAAGAAATGGCCAGCATATTAACAGTTCATGTAGCATGAATTCTTAGAAGGTCTTATTAATAAAATCAAACCTAAGGCCAGTTATAGGGGTAAATGCTGGAAGATCAGAGAAGTAGAACAAGCCACAGCTACCTCACCTCTCCATCTCCTCAGCTGATCCTGTTTCCTCAGACTGGAAGCGTCTTAGTCCTCATCCAGAATGGATCTCAGCTGAACTGTGCTGCTCAAAGCCTAAAAGCTTAACCAGCTAAATTCTTCTAGTTTCTGGTCCTCATGTCTTATATACCTTTCTGCTTTCTGCCATCACTGCCTGGGATTAAAGGCTCACTTTCTTGGATTAAAGGCATGAGTCACCATGCTTGGCTGTATCCTTGAACAGATGGATTTCTGCCTCTGGAATGCTAGGATTAAAGGTGTGTGCTACCACTGCCTATCCTCTATGTTTAATATTGTGGCTGTTCTGTCTCTGACCCCAGATAAGTTTATTAGGGTGCACAATATTTTGGGGAACGTAATACCACAACTTCATCTTTCAGCAGTTCTGAACAGCAGTATCCTTAATAACCATCAACATCAGTAGCCTGAAAACGATGCTGGTCCTGGACTGGGAGCCAGTGTTGTGTTTTAATTGCTGTTTGGAATCAGCTAGCTTTGAAGCCATACATCATTATGTGTTGCTTCTGCAAGCCTGACTTGTGACTGTCCCACTTTTTCAGGACAGCATCAGATTTCTGTCAGTGACTAGAGGACAGTGGTATTATCTTCAGGACATGTACGAAGTAGCAACTAAAACAAAAGTGATCTGACACTGTGTGTTTAAGATTGTGTTATACTCAAACATTTTCTTATCTAAGGGAGCTGTCTATCTGTTATAAGCATTTGTAGACTTCATCACTTTTCTTGAGAAGATATTGAATGAAAAGGTGTATTATGCTCACTGGCTCCTCAGATATCGATAGCAGACATGCTATGTTGTAGTTGTGTGTTTGATAACCAATCAGCCCTGAGTAGGTGTTTTATAGTGTAAGGGGAGGCAGTAAATGTAAACCATGGAATTCATGAGAAACCCAGACAGGCATTTAAACCACCAAAGAAGGGCAAGTCTTGGTGAGCTCTCTCTAGGGCTCTTTGCTCCACTAACTTGTTTACTAAACAAGCTGGGGAACAGAATGGAGTAACAGATGTTGGTTGGCTCCCTGTGTCGTTCATATGGTCTTTTGTGACTTTCGAAGGACATGTTGGCTTTAAGCTACCCGATACTTATTTCACCTGGCACTCATGACTGCTGGCTAGTGACAATCTCTTTCGTTCCATTGATAACATAACTAGGATAACAAATGCAGATGTCTTGTTATCCGTCCCACAATGCCATCTAAGTAGCACAATGGCTAAAATGGGTTAAAGCTGTCACGAAGTTCAAAGGGGCCTTCCTGGAGGCGGAGAGCTGATAGACATCTCCAAGAGTCAGCTGCCGAGGGTTAAGTGAAAAGTAAAATAGGGAGCACACTGAGTTGGTCAGGCACAGGATTGCCAAAGCAGTCAGGTGAGGAACAGTGTTGGTTTAAAGCCTAGAGTTGCTTCAAGGCACTCAGCTAGCTCAAGACTCAGTGGTCCAGACAAGTAGCAGTTGTACTTGGCCATGTCTGGGGGGATCATGCTGAGCTGAAGCCCTGGGGACAGAGTCTAGAGATTGACATCTATCATTCCTATGACCTGATGACTGATTGTATATCACTTGCCTTGGTGTTAGGTGGTCCTTCGTTTTATATGAAGGGATTTTGTCATTTGTTGATTGGATTTGGTGGGAGGCAAAATGCTCCCCACAAGCTTGTATATTTGAATACTGGCTTCCTAGCTGGTGGTACTGTTTTGGGAGTCTGTATAGCCTTTGTGATGTAGACCACAAGGGTTGAGCTTTGAGTTACATCCACCTCTAGTTCTGGCCTCAGCTCTCTGGTTCCTGGTCAGCCATGAAGTAAACCACCACATGCTCCCACCACCATGGCCTGAGCTGTTTCTGCCACTAAGCCTTCTTCCCACATGGTGGGCTGGAGTCCCCTGAAGCAGTGAGCTGAAAGAAATCCTTCCTCTTCTAAGCTGTTTCTGTCAGGCATTTATTTAGTCATAGCTGTAGCACACAGTTAACTCGGTGAGCCTTGTTTCTTTGATATAATTCTAACATGGCCATGGGTCCGTATGCCCCTGATTTAGTCTGTAAGTTCATAAATGGAGGTTTTTATTTGCATAAATAAGTTATCTATCAGTCTGTGCCATAGACGGATGATTGATATGTACTTGCATTGTCACTCAGCACAAACACTAAAAATAGAATCAAGTGTCACTTTATAAAATGGAGTCACTCTGGGCAAGGCACAGCCTGAAAGCCGCTGCTCTTCTGCACACTATGGAGGCCCAGCCTGTACTCCTCATTGTCCTCATGGACTCTGCACTCTCGGGGGTGGGGAGGAGCTCACAGACAAGGTAAAATGTAAAAAAGACATACTTGGTCATGTGGCGATAAATGTCATAGGAAAAATTAACTGGTAAGGCTAGTGAGGAATGGCACCATGAATTCTGGTACACTTTTATAAAACAATTAATTTGAAAACAATTGTGTTTGGGGTGGTCAGAGGGCTGCATTTAAAAGTGTCTTAAGAGATAGGATTTGATTCAGAAATAGAACACCTAAGCCATTATGTCACTTGTCTACTATGAGATCCTGGAAGGGGTCATGTATGCAGGCAATAAACCGGGAACATCAAAATGAGGGGAAAAGTCGCCATTGCTCACTGGGGTTTGTCTAGGAGCCCAGAGCTCTCTGATTAGCTCCTATTTAAGGAGAGTGTAGGCCTGGAACAGACTGGTAGAGTGTACCTCTCTGTTCACATTCCTAGGACCTACCCAAGCCATTCCGTTTACGTGGTCACCTGAAGAGAAGCAGTCTTAGACTCAAGCAGAGCAAAGGAACTTGAAAGGGAAGCAGCTATTTCTGCCCAGAGTGGCTACTCCAGGCTTCTTATTTATTCATTCCACAAATGTTTATTCGATACCTGCTCTGAGTCACTATGGTGATAGCTTCTGGGATTCAGAGGTGGAAAGGCAGAGTGCCACCCTCCTGGAAATCATGAACTGCTTGGGGGACACTTAAGAAATTCTTGCATAGTGAGGACCTATTGTGAGGGCCGTGGGCCCAAGCTGAGGATGTAGGTGGCTTGGATTGGCATCATGCTTAGTGAGCCCAAGCACTCTGATCGATTTGTACTGAATGTCTTATGTTTGCAAAATGGGAATGAAAGGTAGTCTTATCTCTCTCATGAGGATAGAACATGCTGTATAGAGAAGGCTGAACAATTTCAAAACCAGAGAACCTTTCTATAAAGAAAAGACAAGGGTAATTTCCTTAAAAGGTGTCTCTCTTCATAGCCTCAGGCAGTGGAAGAATCCAAGTCCAGCTGCGGTCACCTTTCTCCCCTGCCGGTTTCCAGAATTAGGATGTGGGTCAGGGTTTCAGAATTAGGGTGTGGGTCAACAAACTGCCTCCTCTTTCTTGGCAATCCTGGCTTGGGAGTGGAGGGCATTTACCTTCTTTTAAATTTGAGGTAGGAGAGGAGAGATCACAGGCTGACGAAGGGTCTTGGCTTTCTTTGCTCAACATCCTCATCCCCTTGCTTCCTTTTGAAGTAATACAATGGGCTTTTGATCCCACCTCCTGGGGGGAAGAGGTCAGTGGAGTGTCAGCAAGGATGCTCTCCCCATCCCCCGCCACATTCCTCTCTCCTCCCCAGCCCAGGTTCCTCCTGTGGGCCCTGAGATTAGACACCTCCACTCTTACCCATGGACTGAGTAGACTAAATCACAGGGGACCGACAAGGACAAAATGGAAGCTTGAATTGCCTGCCACTATCTAGACCATCTGTAGAAACTGAGGAATCGGAGTAAATACTCTTCTGTTATGTTGCCACAGAGAAGGTTAGAACAAGAAGACAGGAGAGGAACAGAGGGTGATGGAAGGAGAGAGGAGAAAAAGAAAAGGCAATATTCATACATACATACGTACATACATACATACATACATACATACATACATGTGTGTATATCTATGTATATACACACACACATATCTATATATATAATTTTTGGTCACAAAGAAGCACAATATGTTGTTTGTGGGAAGTCAATGGAACTGGAGGGCATCATGTTAAACCAAGCCAGCTCACAAAGACATTATCACATGTTTTCTTTCATATAGTCTTAAAAAAAGTTGCTGGTTGGTGGTGGCGCACACCTTTAATCCCAGCACTTGGGAGGCAGAGTCAGGCCGATCTCTGTGAGTTCAAGGCCAGCCTGAACTACAAAGCGAGTTCCAGGAAAGGCACAAAGCTACACAGAAAAGCCCTGTCTTGGAAAAACCAAAAAAAAAAAAAAAAAGTTTTATTTTTATTTTTTATGTGTGTGTGTGTGTGTGTGTGTGTGTGTGTGTGTGTGTGTAAGAGAGAGAGAGAGAATGCCACATGTGTGTAAGTACCTATGGAGGCTGGAAGAGGGCATCAGACACTTTAGGACTGGAGTTACAGGCAGTTGTGAGCTGCTTGACATAGGTGCAGGAAATCCAGCTCAGTCCTCTACAAGAGTAGTATGTGTTCCTCAAGGCTGAGGTTTCTCTCCAGCCCAAGGGCGACTCTTTTTAGGGGGTGTGACATGAAAATAGCTAAGGACTATCAAGGATATGGAAGTAGAACGGGAGTGGGGGATGTGATAATGTAACAGAAGAGGTGAATATCATACATACATACATTGTATGCATGTATGGGAACTTCACAATGAAACACTGAGCACAATTACTATAGGCTAATATAAAAAAAAAATCATTACTATAGGCAGGATATCCTCAGACCAGGATAACC
The DNA here is from genome assembly GCF_903995425.1 of Onychomys torridus. NCBI lineage: Eukaryota > Metazoa > Chordata > Mammalia > Rodentia > Cricetidae > Onychomys > Onychomys torridus. The sequence goes on along the minus strand of NC_050457.1, from coordinate 63,723,394 downwards.
TGCTCCTCCAATTCTCTGTATTTCCACAGCCACCCCAAGGAGCTGCTCATTTGTTCTCAGTTACTTCTACTACAGTTTTTTTTTTTTGGGGGGGGGGTCAGTCCTACGTCAAATTCAGAGTATACAATCATCTCAGGTATACAGCATCATGTTTCAGCTCTCATAGTTCTTTATCTCCAGAAATCATTATTGCCAAAGAGAAGAGATAATATATATTCTCTGATTTGTACTAGTTCAGTTTTAAATGTGGTCATTAATATAATGTCTTGTTAGCAAACATAAATGTCAAAGTTTTAGATTCATGGCCACTTTAAATACACATAGAAGAAACAGAAAATAGGGTTGGGGTGATGGCTCAGTCAGAAAAAAACTTGCCTTGTAAGTGTGTTTGGATCTCTAGCATCCCTTAAATGCTAAGCAGGCAAAATAGCCTGCCTGTAATTCTAGCCCTCCAGAGGCCAACACAAGATTCCTGAAGGAAACTGGTTAGTTAGAAGATGAATTGATGAGCTCTGGGATTAAGTGAAGAGATCTGTGTCAGTAAATTAGGTGGGCAGTTATTGATGGAGGTACCAGAAGCCAACCTCTGGCCTCCATAGTCACACACACACACACACACACACACACACACACACACACACACACTATTGGCATGTACACCCTGAAAGCCTGGGTCTTGCTGCATTTTTGAATCTGGAAAATGTACAAAGGTTTGCTCTTTTAGGAAACTAAATTAATGATGGACTTGAGGGTGTGTGTGTGGTGTGTGTATATATATGTGCATATGTGTCCACATGGAAGACAGAGGTTGATGTTAAGTGTCTTCCTCTATCATCTTTTGGCCTAATATCTTTTTATCTCTCTAAGTGCAGAGTACACCATTTTGTCTCTATTGGTTGGCCAGAGAATCCCCTGGGATCCATCCACCTGCCTCTGCCCCCTACCCCCAGTGCTGAGATTACAGCTGCCATATCCTGCCTTTACATGGGTGCTGGGGATAAGAACTCAGGTCCTTATACTTGTGTAGACAAACTTTACCATTGAGTCTTTTCCTCAACCTACTTGATTTAAAATAAAAAGTCATCTTAATCGTTTTCAGCATAATCCCAGTGGTGTGCAGGTTGCACAGCATCACTACCATCCCCGTGAAGCCATTTTCAAGAGCTTCGGCCATGCTGCTCTGAGCGGGGGAGGGGGGGCACTTGGGTGTGTGTGTGTGACAGCTGCTGCAGTCACATTGACACTGTGGCCCACTGCTAATACTCTAGCCCACACCATTTGCAATTTTGATTAATATCTTAAATTTAAACTTCACTTCCTCTTAAGAAGTTCCCTTAGAATTCTGGACTGTCCTTTCTCAGCCGTTTTCCCAGAACAGCCCGAGGGACACCAGGAGTTGAAATTTGCCAACATGGCCTGATCTCTGAGTAGTATTTTCAAGACTTTAATTAGCTACTTACCCTAGTTTCCTTAGTTAGTGTCTTGCTGGCACCTTGAACTCATCCCAGCGACCTGAAATCTCATCAGGTTTATTCTTAGAAAAATGAGAACATCATTCTCATCAGCCCCTCATTGTTTTCTTGTTTTGTTTTGGTTAGAACAGAAAAACCAAGAGAATCAACTATCCTTCCCCTTGTATACAAGAACCATCATTCAACAAAAAGTTACTTTTTCTTCTGATAATCTTCATAGTCATCATTTCTGTTGACAGATAATGAGGTAGAAACACAGAGAACTTAGATAACCTGCCTCAGGACACACAGCTAGGTGACCACAGAGCTGGGATTCCTGCAGGCAGCTCCAGAGCCCACCTCTACCCACTGGGGACAGCACTCAGCAAACAGGGGGCTCCAGAGCCCACCTCTACCCACTGGGGACAGCGCTCAGCAAACAGGGGGCTCCAGAACCCACCCCTAACCACTGGGGACAGCGCTCAGCAAACAGGGGGCTCCAGAGTCCACCCCTAACCACTGGGGACAGCGCTCAGCAAACAGGGGGCTCCAGAACCCACCCCTAACCACTGGGGACAGCGCTCAGCAAACAGGGGGCTCCAGAACCCACCTCTACCCACTGGGGACAGCGCTCAGCAAACAGGGGGCTCCAGAACCCACCCCTATCCACTGGGGACAGCGCTCAGCAAACAGGGGGCTCCAGAACCCACCCCTAACCACTGGGGACAGTGCTCAGCAAACAGGGGGCTCCAGAACCCACCCCTAACCACTGGGGACAGCGCTCAGCAAACAGGGGGCTCCAGAACCCACCCCTAACCACTGGGGACAGCGCTCAGCAAACAGGGGGCTCCAGAACCCACCCCTATCCACTGGGGACAGCACCCTCAGGTTAATGATTGGTTCTTTTGCTCATGTGATGATTCCTCCCAGAACTCCAGTTCAACAGGAAAATTAACATCACAGACAAGAAAGGTGCAAACGAGCTGGAGACAGAAGCATGGGTTTGGCTTCTAGTACTTTCTCAGTCTTCCTCTGTGAAATGGACATAGTGAATAGCTCTGGGTCCCAAGAAATTGCACATGTGGAGAAATTAGCATTAAAAATTCAATAAGTATTAGTGCTTGTTTGGATAGAAGTGTTTCTCCAATGCTCATGTATTGAACATTTGATCCCGATGCAAGCGACATCCAGGGGTTGGGGCTTCTTGGAGGTGAAGGGATCATGAGCTTCGAACTCGGACAGTGGTTTGATCCTGTGGTGTATTCATGATCTGAGGGCTCTGACTGGAAAGTGATGGGAACGTTGTATGGTGAGGCCTGTTGCAGGAAGTGGATCACTGGGTGAAATGCATGCCTTTGAAGGATGCATCCTGTGCCCTACCTCTTCCTCTCTGTCCCTCTGCTTCTGGCTGCCACTAGGTGAGGAGGTTTCCTCTGATATGCTGTGCTGTCATGGTATCTAGCCTCATCTCAGGGCAACAGTAATGAGTCCAATCAATTCTGGATTGAAACCTCCACATCTACCATGGGCCCTCCCTCTAGGTGGATTCTCCCAGATATTTTGTCATAGCAAAAACAACCAAACCTCAAAAACCTGGATGACACAATTTCTTGTTACTACTTGAAGATAGATAGAACTGGCTGCCAGGAGTCTTAGACAGCCAGTGAACTAACTTTCTTATGCTATAGCTCTCTTATGTATAGTGGAAATAATCATACACACGTTAATTGATGGGATACATAGGCCTTATCTGACAGATGAGAGAGCCTGAACAAACATAAGTCTTCATCAGTATCAGCTACATAAAATCCTACATTCTATATATAGATAATATTTCATTAAGTGAAAGATGAGATGAGAGTCCACATCTAAGCCAGGGATAACCCTCTTGACCAAATCCCCTCAAGTGGTTTCTCCACTCCTAAAGCTCCCTGAATATATATCATTTCTGAAAGTCCTGTTATCACCAACACTAAAGCCCCCATCATTCTAGCAGGGGAGATACCAAACCTTAGAACCGTTTGGCCAAATTCCAAGCTTTTTATGTGAGCCGGGCCAGGATATAAAAAGGAATGGGAAGTACACCATGCAGAAGCCATGCTGTGGACAAATGGACACTGTGGATGAGTACCACGGGACAGTGTTTGCTGAAGGTGGCCATGCTATAGGCCTCTATACCGTGTCTGTGTGGGTACATGCTCTGGGAGGTGCCCTACTGTATTGGTGAAATTATTAAGGCCACTCCACATAGTTAAAAGGGAGGTTTATTTTGTGGGGCAACTTACAAGTGACGGGATAGGTAGGTTGCAGGGTCTGGGAAAGGTGTGGTGCAGTCAGGTGGTGTTTTCTGGAGAACTCTACTCAGTCTACCTCCAGCGTCCAGGGTCTGGGAACCAAAAGCAACCAAGCATCTGGAACCCAGGTCTTCAGTGTCCTCTCTCAGCCCCATCTTGTAGGTGTGACCATTACCAAAACCTCAAAGAGGGTTGGAACTTCCAGGTCAAAGCTGGAATGGCTGCCCACTACACTACTGAGGATGTGAGAGTTTGCAAGACAACCCTGAAATCTGTCAGGAAAGCACAACACTCTCCCACAAGACTACAAAGCAAAACTGAGGTCTTATTCCAATTTCAAGTTACTAAAAGCAAACAAGCCAAGAAAATACTAAGTGTGAAATAGCAGATTGTAGGCCAGTTATAAAATGAAATTATAGTATTGTGTGTGAGTCAGGGAGAAAAATCCCCAAACAGCAGCCTGGATTAAGATTTCTTACTATTTTTTGCCCCCAGGTGATGTGATGTTAGAACAATAACTTCCACATCCTGCTGTACCAAGAGTTAAAAATAGCACTTGGAGTTTTTGCTAGCAGCTCTCCTGGGCAGAGGCTTCAGTACTAATCACCTTTGTACACAGAACAACTTTGTCCTATGAAAAGGGAAGCTGGAAGTTGCAGAGAGTGGTAAAATCATACAGAAAAAAAAATGACAACTTTGACCCCCAAAACACTTGAAGACTTCTCCCACATTCTTCCTCTTCTGCCCAGCACGTTCACAAAACTCTACACATTTCTCACGCACTAACTCTGCTGTAGACATAGAGTGGAGGCTCAAGATCGAGAGCCCTGGGGTTAGGCCTGTGGTTTACTGGGCAGCCGTGAGCATGTTATGGACATGCTGTTTGATGAGGTAGGTGGTAAGGACTGATGCTCGGAGTCACAGACCAAACATAACCTCCAACTCCTAAAATTTCATTTCATGTGTAATGCTAGCACGATCTGTGTTCTGGATGTTTCATTTTGGTCCGAGCAAGTCCATCGAACAACCTAAGGACATCCTCCTGCATGTGTGACTAATTTGCCACTGCTAGGGTAGCATGTGTATAGGGAAGTGGTTCTTCATGTGTGGTTTCCACACCAGCAGCATCAGTATCACTAGAGAACATGCTAGAAATGCACATTCACATAGACCTGCTGGATCTAACACCTCTGGAACTGCTTTCCAGGGGATTCTGGTCCAATGTGGATGAATTATTTTTATAATTTGAAAATTTTATTCTATCACTCCAATGAATCAAAATTCTGTGTAAAAAATGGCCCTCCCACTGATTTCTCTTTATAATTTCAGATTTAGCTTACACATCTAGAGTTACCTATCACAGGAGCTCTTTAATGGGGAGGTATTGCAAACTGCCTTCCGCACACTTTCAAAATGTTCTATTCCATAGCAAAGTTTGAGAGCCATAACAAATGAGGTAAAGTGCCCTCCAATGGTCTGCAGGCATGTGGATCTATGGATTATTGATAGTCCTTCTCCAGTGAGTAACAAGAGTCCCCATAGGGCAGAGCGATACAGTCTATCAACCAGAGATGCATGAAATCACAGGTAGACTTGTCCCTTCTCCAGCACAGCATGAGCACTTGAATTCTATAGTGTGTCTGTAGGGTCAACTGGCTTTGATGGGTCTTTTTGGTTGAACAATGAACCAGTGTTTCCCAGAGCTGGCTGATGCTCAGGAGAGGAGGGAGCCAGTTTAGTGTTCAACAACACTGTGTTGCTATTAACCATCATGGGTGGGAAAATTTACCTCATGGAAATTGGCAGACCCTGGGACTGAAGACTTACATACATCTATAGATTTAGGAGAATACAAGATTCATAGGAAGGCCCTATTGGCTGAGTTCATCTAGTCAAGGTTGAAGACTCATGATTATGTGACTGGAATGATGATCTAGTGATTAAGATCATATACTGCTCTGGCGGAGACAGAGTCAGAGGACTGGAATTTGGTTCCCAACACCCATGTCAGGCTGTCCACAACTGCCTGTAAGTCCAGCTCTGCAGAGGGGCAGGGACCCAATACCCTCTTCTGGCCTCTATGGGCATCTGCACTCACGCAACCACACATACACACACATACATAGACACAAATGGAAATAAAGTAAATCTTAAAAATTAAAGGAGCATGCTATGCTTGTCAGGATGACACTCATCCTGGGACACAAGCAGACCTGCGGGGGGGACTTCTTTGCACAAGTTGACTGCTGCTGCCTTTGCTCCAGCAATGAAGTCTCTACCGGACATCTGAACACTTTCATAGTGACCTCCGGGTATGTGCCAGGCACCCTTGTGTCCTGCCAGCCACCACTTGCTGCTACTGCCAAGAGGGAGGCCTAAAGAGCATCAGAACTGGGGGGCTTGTTGCCTGAGGGGCCCCCGGCCCTGTCTGTGCTTTGTCTCATTGTAATTTGCTCTCATGTCAAGCAGAGGACCATGGCTTCTTGTGAAGGGGCTATTTTCATTTAATTTAGAAGATCATTGGATCTGCTACATCAGGTCCCCAGATGTGCTCAAGTCTCAACTCAGTATTAGACATAGGTCAGGTTCACATGAGGACTGCCTTCTTCTTCCAATTAGTCTATCAGTGATTTATTTAGTTGCTATTTTTGTGATTTTTGCTTGTGATGTCCTCAAGACCTTTTAAAAAATAGAGATGCTGCAGAGTCAGCTCCTAAATCCTGGCCTATTGGTTACAGTTGACCTGGGAAATTTTTAAGTAAGTTCTGGAGCATGATGGATCTTTAGAAAGCACTACTGTGTTAGATGACCAGAAATATCACAAAATAATTCATAATATTCTTTGGTTTTATTGCATTTTTTTCAATGCTATCAATGGAACCCTGAGCCTCATGCATTATAGGCACATGTTCATACAACATCCTTTTACAAATTTTGTATAGAAAAATCCTCTGGTGCCAAAAATCATAGAGAGAAGTAGAAGAAGTTGGTTTATTGAGCATGCAAGCTAAATCTACCTCTGCTGGTGACTGGGTGTGAGAGTTCCAGAATGTTAATCAGTGGGAAATACTGTCTTCTGGTTAGTTAGCATCAGATTCATGAACAAAAGTATTAGTCAATAAGCACATTACCGAGATTAATCCATGGTGTTGTATAATGTCATCTTGTCATTTATTGGCTACACATGAAATTCTGGCTTAATTTCCTATGAGTGGACATTGGGAAGTTCCAAGGTTTCTATTCCTTAAAAAATTTTTTTATTTAATTTATTTAAGTGTGTGTGTGTGTGTGTGTGTGTGTGTGTGTGTGTGTGTGCCCTTGAAAGCTAGAAGAGGACATTGGATTCCCCAGAGCTGGAGTTATAGAGAGTTGTGAGCAGCCTGATGTGGGTGCTGGGAACTGAACTCTGGTCTTCAGGAAGAGCAGGGGCAAGTGCTCTTAGCCACTGAGCCATCTTTCTAGCCTCATAGTTTTGATCCTTGTGCACTTATGAATATGTATATACATGTCTCTTGGCATACATAAGCCACATTTTCTCTTAAGAACAACATATTTAAAGCAGAACTCCCAAGTCCATTTCATTGGCTGGCTTCCCCTGGACACACAAAGGCAACTGGATTGGTGCACAGCATCCCACTGTGCTGGTTAAGAACAAGTGTCATGTATGCTTACCAGCTACAAAACGTGAACTGTTTCTGGAGAGAAGTTAAACACTCCTAATTATATATTTTTGTGCAACATAAGAAAAATCAACAAAATTCACTAAAATTGTTCCTTATTTTTTATTTTCAAATTATTATTATTATTATTTTTGTGATAGGATCTTAGCGTGTAGCCCTGGCTGGCCTACAACTCACTATGTAGACCAAGCTATCTAACTTACAGAGCTCCATCTACCTGCCTCTGTCTCCTGGAGTGTTAAGGCATAAAGGTATGTGCCACCACAGCCATATTCATATGAGGAAAGATCTGGTGTAAATTCCCTGGATTTAAACTAATCCCGAGAGATTTCCAGTGTTTGGGGTCTGGTGCTCCATTTCTCTCCTGAGCAGACCGTTATTTGGGAAGGCTTTGGTCAGTAACAGGGAGAGCAGTGAGTCAACCGAAAAGACGCTCTTTTTCCTACCAGTGCCCAGCCTAATATAGAAGAGAACACTGACTTCCTCCATCTGGAAGCTGACTTTTCTCTTCTGGATGTTGTTTTCAAACCACTTTGAGCATGTGTCTCCAAAACTGGTTGCAACTTCAAGCACAGCAGTAAGTTTAGGTGAGACCATTGCAAAGTAAATTGGGCACTGAGCTGGGAGCCCCGTGAGAAGTCGAGACGGGTCTCTGGGGAAAGCAACAGCTAGCTTCAGAAGTACCCATGTCCATAGGGAAGCACCTGTCACTGATTCTCTATGTCTAAAAGATTGTCCAGGGCAATTTGCAATACATTCAACTATCTTAATGTTTCTCTATGAGGTGGGAAATGATATGTTTGTTTTCTGGCTATACAGCTAGGCTAGGCTCCCCCCCCCCCCAAGACAGGGTTTCTCTGTAGCTTTGGAGCCTTTCCTGGAACATGCTTTGTAGATCAGGCTGGCCCCAAACTCACAGAGATCTACCTGCTTCTGTCTCCTGAGTGCTGGGATTACAGGCGTGTACCACCACCGCCCAGCTACAGCTAGGCTTTTAACTTTAAAGCCCAGGGTAGAGTCACAAGGAATTCATTTTCGAAAGCATTTTGTTCACATGTGCTTGAGTGTGAATTTGACAGTGAGTTTTTTCATTTCTTTGTAAAACAAACAAAACAAAACAAAAAACCAAACACGTTATGCTTGTGGTGGTTTTGAATGAGATGTCCCCCATCGTCTTGGGCATTTGTATACTTGGTCCGCAGTTAGCGGTAGAGTTTGGAGAGGCTTAGGAGATGTGGTCTTGGTGGAGGAAGTGCGTCAATAGGGGCAGATTCCGAGGTTTTAAGAGCCATGTGTCACTACTAGTTCATTCCCTCTGTCTCTTGCTTTGGGTTTAAGACGTGAGCTCTCAGTTTAATGCTCCAGCTGCCAGGCCTGCCTCCCTGTGCATCCCCGCTGTGACGGTGATGGGCCCTAGCCTCGTGATGGAACCTTCAGCCCAAATGAGGCCTTCCTTCTAAAGTCACCGTGGCCACAGTGTTTATCACAGCAACAGAAAAGTGTGCACAGTGGTGCTACAGCTTTAACTTCACGCATAATTAGGAGAGTGGTATGGAAACTGTTCTAACAGCCCGCAATTCTAGTCTCAGTTTTAACCTAGTGTATAAACTTGGGGGCATTGGAGGTTTCTTTCCAATTCTGAAGTTCTAGGCTATGGCTCTTTTATATTTCTTTTACTGTCAAGGTGAAAAGCAAACAAAAGAATAGCAACAAAATCTAGAACACTTAAAAAACAAAACAAAACAAAACAACAACAACAACATTTGGGGGCTGGAGAGATGGCTCAGAGGTTAAGAGCCCTGGCTGTTCTTCCAGAGGTCCTGAGTTCAGTTCCCAGCAACCACGTGGTGGCTCACAACCAACTGTAATGAGATCTGGTGCCCTCTTCTGGCATGCAGACATACATGCAGGCAGAATACTGTATACATAATAAATAAATAAACCTTAAAAAGAAACCCAAACCCCCAAAATATGTGGGCTATGCTGGGGAAATAACATAATAGTAGAGTATTTGGCTAGCATGCACAAGGGTCTTGGGTTCAATTCCCAGCACTGGGAAAGGAAATAAAAAGTAAAAAATGGAAGCTGGGGCAAGGCAGTTAGCAGGGTGACAATGTATAATAACACACATGTATGAAAATGTCATAATGAAACCCAGCTTTTGGCATGCTAACCAAAAAAAATTATTGTAAAATGTCCTAAGATAATTTGGGGTGCTTGAGGGACTTGATAATTGATTTTTATTAAATACAAACTTGCTACAATAATGTTATGAATTAAGAGATGTATCATATATACTGGTATCACAAAAGTTAATGTCTGGGGCTGGAGGAATGGTCAGTGGTTAAAAGATATTGCTGTTCTTCCAGAGGACTTAAGTTCAGTTAACAGCATGCATGGAGGGTGGCTTAAAACCATGTGAATCAAACTCTAGGAATTCAGTACCTTCTTCTGGCCTCTGTAGGCACCCATACACACATGGCAGACACACACACACACACACACACACACACACACACACACACACACACACACAAAGTACTAAAAAGTGAAAGTCAAAATCTATTTGTGAATCTGAATTAATTTTAGAAATGTCTCATATTTTCTACACAAGGCTTTAAAAACTGTTGATGTAATAACCAAGACAGGAAAAAAAAAAACCCAGACCTTTTTCTGTTAGTACCTGTTTTTCAGTTTGATGATAGACACACATTTGTAAGGGCTGGGGTCTTAACAGGCAGAGGAACATTAGACGGAGTTTAATATTAGTAGATCTTTCTGGCAGCCACTTCACAGTGGATTTCCTCATGAGTTCTATTAAGGGTGAGGACCATTGCTTCATCTTTATGCTGAGTTTATCAGTTAGGTGACTCTATCTGCACAGGAAAGCTAACTGTGCATCATACTTTGAGATGCACTCCTAGAGAAGACAGTCCATCCTCCACATTCCACCTCCTAGGATGGAGGTTTGCAGACTGGAAGGAGCCAGTAGACTCAGGCACGATAGGGCCATCACTTGGCTCACCCACACTATCGCCCAGCAGTACTGAGTTAAACCACTCGTGAGAGAGAGACACTGTGTTGGAGGATATAGCTTGAGTTTCCTTAGCACACACAGCTCAGTCCAGGCTGTTTGGAGCATATTAATGATTACCTGGAGCAAAAAGCAAGCAAAGATCAAATATAAATCAAGGTAAATCCTGTGAAATATCCCAAACACCCTTGGCAACCTCCTAAGAGAGGGAGTGTAGCATTTTGCCTTCCTGCATTCCTGGCCTTGGGAAATGTTGCTGCCATCTACCCAGCTTTCCCCCAAGAGAAGGTGGTGCCATCCTACATACCCCTTCATCTACTCACTTATCCTATCTCTTCTCCATATTAAATACTTCTCAGGGACTACTGCAACTAGAACAGATAATTAATGCAATATGTTGCCTGTTTTTCTAGTCTATTGTTCTTTTCCTCAAGTTGGAACTCTTTGGCTGAGGTAGAAATGGAACAATACATTAGACATCAGATACTGTGACTCAGAAGGAGGTATATGCATCCAATAAGTGTACATCCACATTCAGAGGTTCACTTCAGTAAATGTGAAGAATTCTATTCAACTTGAAAGTTTAGCACAATACCTATAATGTCTAGGAAAGTTACCCAGGCCTAGGCTGCATGCTAAGGTGGAGCTGGAGTGTCTGATTGGAGTTCTGGTTTGGAATCCAAGGCTCCCACAGTGCTTCCTTTGGGGGGGGGGCATTGGCTTCCACTGTCTCTTCCCTGGCTGAGTGCCTCTCCATGAAAGGGAACTTTTATCACTTCAACTGAAACTCTGAATGTTTGTGTGGATGGGTGTGTGTGGCGGGTGCCTGTGTAAGTGAGTATGTGTGAGGTTGACATTGGGTGTCTTCCTCAGTCACCTTCCACTTGAGTGTTTGAGACAGGGTCTATACCGGAATCTGGATTGCTAGACCAGCTGGCTGGCCAGCAGGACCCAGGACCCTCTGTCTCTGTATCCCTGGGGTTGTAGGCATATCCCTAAAACAACAACAACAACAATCATGTTTGCTAGGGATCAAACCCAGGTCCTCACACTTGCCTGGTGAGCACTTCATGTACTGAGCTATCTCCCTAGCCCTTAGGTTTGCGGTTTTTAAAGAAGTGTCTGTGACTATTTTTTTTTTTAAAGATAGGTTCTAGAGCAAAAGCTGTCCCCAACTCAAGGAGCAATACACATGGCTGGCTGGATTTAAAGATCAGTTTAATGATAAATTGAAAAGAAACTGTTTTCAATGTTCTCCTGATTTTGTTGACACTGGAAAGACAATGCAGGACACATTCTTACTTGATGAAGCAAACACTGTCAACAATAGCATGACCTCACTCCACAGGTTCACACTCTCAACATGGATGCCAAGTTTTGTTTCAAAGCCTTTGACTTCTTGGGACGGTGTGTGTGTCCAACAATACCACTGGCAGTGTGGGAAAAGCTAATGGTGGTTATCAGATCTCAAAGGCCACAGATGAGAAAAACTCCTCTTTGTTTAGAACTTATTGGTGGAAGGGAACACAGATGTTAAACTTCGTACATTTGTGTGAATAGTGCTTGGTGTCCAAAGGCACTTTTCATGTAGAAAACTTGGGGACCTTTTCCCCTAGGGCGGTGGTTCTCAATCTTCCTAATGCTGCAGTCCTTTAATTACAGTTCCTCATGTTGTGGGGACTCTCAATCATAAAACTATTTTCATTGCTACTTCATAACTGTGATTTTGCTGCTGTGATTGACTGTGATGAAAATATCTGATATGCAGCTCCTGTGAAAGGGTAGCGACCCACAGGTTGAGAACTGCTGATCTAGGACACAATGATGCTCTGTCACCATTTGCTATTTGACAAGGGCACTGCTGATGCTGCTCTCAGGATATGGAAAGTTACACCAGAAGTAGGGATGTAGTAATTTTTTTTGTGTGCAGATTCAGTGAAAGATCATAAGATTATCTGTGTGTGTTTTTTTTTTTTCCTCCAGAATATCTCTGTGGTACTCATTGAACTTAACTGGAGAATGTATTTTTTAACTCGAATTGATTACTTCTTAGCAGGAGAAGCAACTCATATTTTTTTCCTTAAGCACTCTGGGAATTGTGCAATTTATATTGACATACTTTCAGTTTCTGGAATTTCATAAACTCTAAGTGGACAAAGATGCCGTGTCTGGGTGAGCTGTGCTGAGCCTGTAACAGAAGAATTCAGAGGTTCTAATGTGTGGACCTGGGACAGACCACTAGTATAAATCCATGCATTTTTTTCTTCTAAAAATAAAACTTTAGGTGAAGTGGATGATTAAGTCATTGCTGGGATAATCAAAAAACACAATTTTTAAAGAATATAAACTTTCATATAAAATAATGACTGACACGTAGGAGTTGAGGGAGGGTATGAGTGGAATCTAATCAAAGAGAGTCAATCTAATCACTACAGACAAGGTGACGAAAGATGACTTTGGCTATAAAGATGGCCATATATTACTAGTTAGGACTGTGTTGGGATCCAGAATTGAAACTGAACAGTAGGAATTAAAGTCTACATTATGTGAGGAAGGATTATTCTTATTTTCAGAGGTTAGGGGGCATTTTCTTTTTTAATTTGGCAGATTTCTAGTTAACATTTTAAAACTCTCCCCCTCTCTGCCTCTCCCTCTTCCTCTCCCTCCCTCCCTCCCCCCTCTCTCTCTCTGTGAGTGAGAGTGTGTGTCTATGTTGGGCTTGTGCATGCAAGTGCAGTCTCCAAAGAGGCCTGAAGAGTTTTGAGTCACTTGGGTGCTGGGGATGGAAGTTGTGTCCTCTGGAAGAGTAAAACATATTCTTACCCAGTGAGCATCTCTCCAGCTTCCCTCCCACCCCCTTTAAAAGGTTCATTTCATTATTTAGCTATGTATGTGACTCTGTAGGGAGGTCTGTGTCCTCGGAGGTCAGAGGTGCCGGGTCCTCTTGGAGCTGGAGTTACAAGTGCTTGGGAACCACCCAATGTGGGGGCTGGGAATCAAACTCCAATCCTTTGCAGAGCAGTACTGTTCTTAACCACTGACCCATCTCTTCAAAGCCAACGTTCCTTACTGATAGCATTCATCTGTCGATGTAAAAGACTCAACTTCAAGGAGCTTCAATGATTTCATCCTCCTCTTTGACTCAGTTAACTATACCCCCAGCTGATTTCTTGTTCTAACATTTGGAGAAAGGTGTCGGTGCTTCATCACATCAGTTCATCAGCATTACTGTAGCGGGGATAAATTCAAACGAATAAGATGTCCATTTTATCTTTTAAAGAAGATTGATGTACTGAAAGACTTGAAAATAAAACATTAAGATGGGGGCATGGTCAGCAGGATGGTTCGGTTGCTAAGGGGAACTGCTGCCAAGCCTGGTGATCCAAACTCAGTCCCAGGACTCACATGGTGGAAAGAGAAAACCAATTCCTGCAAGTTGTTCTCTGCCTTTCACACATGTGCATGAACAGCTCCCCACCCCCAACAAAGAAACCCCCCCACAGATAAATGTAATGTATTTTTTATATAATTAAGATAAAAAACTCATTTATTTTCTAGCCACTCTGCCTAATCAAAGGGCCTGATATCAGGCAACACAGTTATTCCCTGCTGTCTCTGACTCTCACACCCTGAGGGGTTGGGCTGACAAATTACATCAAATCAAAGATGGCGGTAAGGCTGGAGAGATGGTTCTGCAGTGTAGAGCACTGGCCGCTTTGCTAGAAGATGGAGGTTGCATTCCCAGCATTCCCATGGCTGCTAACAACCACCTGTAACTCCAGACTTAGGGGATCAGACATCCTCTTCTGACCTCCAAGGGTAACAGGCATACAGACAGTACAGACATACAAGCAGGCAAAACACCATACACATAAAATAAAAATAACCAAATGTCAATAAAATAAAATGTGGTGGCATGATAAGTACTTATCTCTTTGGGTCACGCCGAGGAGTAACCCCCATGGTAGAGGCAAAGCACTGTGAGTGGCCATGCAGAGTGTGTTCTGTGCTCAGTTGCTCTGTGGTTCTTTTATTGTGCATCGTCTGCAGTGGGACTTCACCCCAGGCTTCTGCAGAAAACCATGAAGCTTCGCCATGGCAACAAGGCAACACGGATGAAGTACATATAAGGACACAAGGACAATCATGGCGTTAGGACCAAATGTTAGATACAGTTGGTCAGGCATCTTTTTGATTCCCAGACACGATTTTTTGACTAGGCCATCTCTTGCAAGCTCCACAGCCACGGCAATCCTTATCTGTGGTAATGTTGTCCCCCCACAAAGATAGGAAACCTTTGAGTAAGCAGCCTAGGTTTTTGCCTCAAAGGAACTTGAACTCATTGTTCTCCTTGAGTTTCCTTGAAAGCTGCTTACATATGTTTTTCTCTTGTGTGTTTGGCAGAAGCAGATTAATTTTTTAAACGGTCTCTACGAGAGCTGTTTTCTGTATACTCAAGCATTGAATGTGACATGGATGTATCGGTGCGAACTACGTGCATCTGGGGTATTACAGGGAGTTTGCTTTACTGCATAAGTGAGGCGGACTTCAGGAATTACTTCCCTTTGTTATTTGCATGCTGACTGGGGGCTTCTCAGGTGTCAGCTGGGACCTGCTGGCAAGGCCAGTTGGAGGAAGTGTTTAGACTTTGGGGTTCAAGATGGGCAGATACACAGCATCCTGAGGGCAGCTGTTCTCAGAGAAGCCAGTCAATGATCACTTTATGTGAACTGAGCTCACTCAGGGACTGGCATTCGTCCCTCACATTAGTAGTGATTCCCACTCTGACAGAAACCTCTGGAATGTCCTAATGTAAGGAACACCCTTGTGAAAATCTCTCTCTCTGCAATCCCACCGACAACGCTGGGCTGGAAAGAGGCTGTAGCCTCTCCTGGCACCCTTTTTTTGAAATCTAATATCCACCCTTTGCTCCCTATATGAACTATTGGAATTTAACTTTATGGTTCATTTAGAATTCTATGTTCCTATCTTTATCCATTACAAGAGAAGTTTGCTAAATTAAAAGTCCCGTGTATGCTGGAGACTTTTGGAATAGCAGGAGTAATGATGTTAAAATAACATTGACAAAGTTAATGCTGCTTATATTCTCTCTAAATATTCTACTAAAGTAACTATCTCACTTGAGGTAGTCATTTATATAAAGTTGTAAATGCAATATTTAAATATTTGCCTCTGCATCAGTCATGACTGGCAATAGCTTTAAGACCTTACAAACAAATCCAGCTGAAAGGAAATTAATTTGTGCCAAATGTCTGCAGTCCTGAAGTAGATGCATGGAATGATGAGCAGAAAAGGCTGGAGAAAGGGTTAATGCTCTGTGTGTGTGTGTGTGTGTGTGTGTGTGTGTGTGTGTGTGTGTGTGTGTTAGATACCATTTTCGTAGGTAGTGGGGATTGTATTGCCCAGCCCTGGCTTTGGGTTTAGTTTAGAGTAGTTTAATTAAACGCAGTGGTAACACTTTGCTAAGTCTAGAGTGGGGTAAAGAGAGAAGTACATAGTCACTGAAGTCTTGGTTTAGAAGAGAGGAAGCAAGACACATTCTCTTGGCAAACAGGCTGTTCTTGTACTGAGCCAGAGAAAAGACTGTGATGACAGTCCAGCGAAGAACTTGTGGGTCATTAGGGCTTTCATCTGTCTCCAGACATCCCACCTAGAGCTAAAAAGATGAAAAAGCCTCAACTAGCCTGACCTTGCACAGCCAGAGAAATCCCAGAGGAGAGAGAGAGAGAGAGAACACACACATATGCATGTGCACATACTCTGCCATACAATATGTATCAATTGCTGGGATGATACTCTCCTCCAAGAGGGAGAAGCAAACTGAGAAAGTGGATACTGGAAGCTGAGCTTCTGGGAACTGGGGAAGGCAGATGCCAAAGCCAAATGCTGTAGAAGCCTGTTTCTAGGCTTCTGTAAGCTGTAAGAGGACAATACAAATAGATCCAATGCCTGTGGGGAGAACTGTTTTCCACTTGAGAAAATAGTGTGACTTTGAGAGAAGGTGACAGCAGGAACTACCACACAGAACACTTAGAGGGAGAGACAGTGGGCACCAGGGAGCTCTGTCTGCCCTGTATTGTGCTGAAGCAAAAAGTCCTGCTCCACTTGGAGAGTGCAAGGCAGAACATAGGAGAAAGTGGACAGGAAAAGCCCTGACTTGCTAGGAAGTGATCTCTACTCTTTGTCCAATCCATTGCCAAGGTATGTTTCAAGATGGCAGCTGGTGTGAGGAAAGCCGGCCTGTGGAGTATGTGGGGCACACTTGGAGAGGCTGGTACAGTTGGAAGCATGGCAGGGGACATTTTATTTATTCTGGCCAGAGCTTGAGCTTTGCAGGTTATGGAAATTCCCCTAACAATGTTGGAATGACATTGGGCCTCAAATACATTCTAAACTTTGTTTTAGAGGTCTGGCGAGATGACTTGGTGGGTGAAAGCACTTACCATGTGTCCTGGCTAGTTTTATGTGCCAACTTGACCCAAGCTACAGTCATCAGAGAGGAAGGAGCCCCAGTTAAAGAAATGCTTCCATGAGATCCAGCTGTAAACCATTTTCTCAATTAGTGATCAATAGGGGAGGGCTCAGCCCATGGTGGGTGGGTCCATTCCTGGGCTGGTAGTCCTGGGTTCTATAAGAAAGCAGGCTGAGGAAGCCATGGAAAGTAAGCCAGTAAGCAGCTCCCCTTCATGGCCTCTGCATTAGCTCCTGCCCTCAGGTTCCAGCCCTGATTGAGTTCCTGTTCTGACTTCCTCCAGTGATGGACTATAATCTGGAAGTGTAAGCCAAATAAACCCTTTTCTCCCCAACTTGTTCTTTGGTCATTGTGTTTTGTCTCAGCAATAGAAACTCTAAGACAAATTGGTAGCAGGAGTGGGGTATTGCTGTGACAGACCTGACCACGTTTTGGCAAGAATTGTGGAACAACTTTGGAGCTTTGGTCTATAAGAACCATTGAATGTTGAGAGCTCAGGGGGGTGTTCTTCAGGTGCTTGGAAGGTAAGACTACTAAGAGCAGTGCAGAAGTTGGAGGCCTGGCTTGTGAAGTTTCAGAGAGAAGTTTAAAAACTCTGTCAAAGCCATTTGTTATTTTGAATTAAGATTCTGTGGTTCTGGTTAGCTGGGGCTGAAGAATCAGCTGTGATTAACAAAACACCAAAATTATTCAAGTAAAACTTTGTTTTGCTGGGATACTTGATGCCAGTCAGCTGGACTGAAGAAATTAGCAGCGATTAAGAAGAGACCATCATCACTGAAGTGAAATCTGGGAAGTGTTTCCTGGGAGTATGGAGAAGCTGTGCTCCAGATGTGGTCAACATTGTACCTCGTGCTGACTTGGTAATGGTACGTTACCCACATGGTACTGGTTTTGAAGGCATGAAGGGGTCATGGAGAGGAGCTGAGAGGCTTGGTACTGTGAGAGACCAGGAGAGGCTAGTGGTGAAGGTGCAGCCTCAGTGGCAGTTGAAGGCCCAGGATGGAAGGGGTCATGAAAAGAAGTTGAGGCTTGGCGCCATGAAGACAGCCCAAGAGAGGTTACTGGTGAAAGTGCAGCCCAGTTGCTGCAGATGACCCCAGCATTTTGGAGATGCCAGGACCATGGGATGACCACCAAGAGCAGCCACAGTCGTGAAGTGGAGCCAGCTGGAGCTAGAAGACAAGCTGTGTGTGCTACAGAGGGTGGAGCTGGAGAAGTGACCCAAGCCCTTTGCAGGAGTCCATAATATTGTGAGTGGATCTCAGCCACTGGACAGTTGGAATTTGGTTTTGCTTTGATTTGGTTGTGACTGTGCCCTGACTTTTCCCTATTGAAGTAAGAAAGTATTTTATTGGAGCCCATGATTGAGAGACTTTGAATTTTAAAAGACTTTGGATTTTGAGAGATTGACTATTTTCAAAGGGACTGAAATTTCAATGTGTTTGAATTTGTAAAGACTGTGGGACATTTAAAGTTGTTTATGTTTCTAATGTGACATCTTTGGGATGAATAAGAAAGGAAGAGTTGTAGAAGTGATGTGTCTGTGTGTCAAGTTGACAGGGGTCAGTGGTACTGGCTGGTTTTGTGTGTCAACTTGGCTTAAGCTAGAGTCATCAGAGAGGAGGAGCCTCCGTTGAGGAAATACCTCTCTGCACTCTGCCTATAAAAGGTTTTCTCAACTAGTGATCAATGGGGGAGGGCCCAGCCAATGAGTCCTGAGTTCTATAAGAAAGCAACCTGAGCCAGCCATTGGAAAGCAGCCAATAAGCACTCTCCTCCATGACTTTTGCATTAGCTCCTGCTCCCTGGTTCCAGACCTGCCTGAGTTCCTGTTCTGACTTCCTCCAATAATGGACTATGATCTGGAAGTGTAAGCCAAATAAACCCCTTCCTCCCCAACTTGTTCTTTGGTCATGGTGTTTTGTCCCAACAATAGAAACCCTAAGACATCGTGCAAGTCTGGGGACCTGAGTTTAATTCCCAGAACCCATGTAAAGTTTGGAGAGAACCAATCTGAAAGAGTGATATGTGTTCTTGTGGTGGTTTGAAAGACAATGGCCCTCAAAGTGAGTGGCACTGTTAGGAGATGTGGCATTGTTGGATGAAGTGTGTTACTGTGGGAGTGGGCTTTGAGGTCTCCTATGCTCAAGATACTCCCAATGAGACAGACCACTTCCGGTTGCCTACAAGATGTTGGACTCTCAGCTACTTCTCCAGCACAATGTCTGCCTGTACGCTGCTATGTCCCACCATGATGATTATGGATTAAACCTCGGAACTGTAAGAGAGCCACCACAATTAACACAGTTAAATGTTTTCCTTTCTGTGGGAGCCCATTTTCAGATTTCCTAGTAGCTTTACCTAGCAGGTCTGCATAGAGAGGATGATTGAATCACAGGCCTGAGTGCAGATGTCTGAGATGGTCTGCACTTGGCTATTCTGGGGGGAGGTCTTTTGCTCCACTCCTTGGCATCTCTATAAATACCCTAGGGCAGAGACAGGGGCTGATGGAATAGGTTCCAGACCCTCTGGAGGCTATCCTGTATTTTCTATCTTTATCTCCCCCATCTAATCCTTCTATCTAATATTTCCTGCTGCTCCTACTCAAGAGCACTATGGGGAAATGTGGGGGTGGTGGGTAGCCCCCCACACCTTTCCAAGAGTTGCTGTGGTCCTGGCGTCTTTTCACAGCAATAGAAACCCTAACTAAGATAGTTCTGAATGGCTGAGTCATCTCTCCAGCCCCCTAAAGTAAAACACTTTAAAAAGTAATTTAAGAGAGGAGGAGTTTGTTTGGGTTTATTGTTTGAGTGGCTACAGTCCATTGTGGTGGGAAGACATGATGACAAGACCATCAGGAGGCTGGGCACATTACCTCCTCAGTGAGGAAGCCTCGAGCTGACAGGAAGTCAGACTCTCACTGCGATCCATTTACTCTGGTGAAGTACCACACTCTGAAGTTTCCACAGCCTTCGGCACCATCAACTGCATTCTAAGTGTTCAAACACATGAACCTGCAGGGAGGTGGGGGTAGGGGGGTTTCACATTCAAGCCAAACCTCTGAGGTGTGAATGCATTGTACAGAAGCCATTTAGGACAGGCACCTTCAAGGACTGTAGACATGCAGACCTGTACAAATTGCATCTAGAAAGGCCTACACAAGCAGCAAACTAGAGCACCCAGAAACAGCTCTTGGTTTGCCTATGGTCTCTAACACGTTGTGTCTTGGAAGGAAGTCACTGAGGTAGCCATGTGAGGCCCTCCTGAGGACTTACCACTCCTGTGCAGAGTAATAATGTGACTATTTTGGAAGATATAAACAGTGCTGTCGTGGCTTTACTTAGAAGTCACTACAGTGGGGACTAAGACACTTGGAATCTGTCTGGTATATTGTCATCAGAGAGATAGAGAATCCTTGAGTCTGGGACAGCTACCCCTCTCTACCACCCGAAAGCTCTGTGCATGCTCCTGGACAACTTTCTCTCTGAGATAGATAGACTAGGCGACTCAGCAAGGCTTGCTCCTGCACCGTAGTGTCTTTCGGGCCTCTGTCCATGGAGTGTCTCGAAGCCTGATTTATAATATGATGAGTGGGCAGATTGTGGTTTCTACCATTACTGTCTGCCCAGGGGATGAATGTAATCCCTGCTCATTTTCCCTGGGCATTCTTGATGTGGAAAGAGAAAGTGTACTGAAGGCAGGAGCCAGGCCTGGGTGCACATCCTGCTGCTCTGACCTCGCTCTCGCTGGGGGTGGTCTGACTGGGCTGCCAGCCAGGTGACAGCTAAGACGAGGCTTCTCCTTGCTCCCTGGCAGCTCCCAGAGGAGGTTCCAGGAATCCTCCGTCTCACGTATCCTGCCAATTCTAAAACTTCTTGCTGACAGAAGCATCTATGTATTTTTAGCAGTCCTGAAGTTCCGACGCCTTCTAATGCAGGATCTACTATGGACCCATACAGCAGAATAGTGTGTGCACAACATAACAGAGGATGCTTCACTGCTGCTCCTCCTGGCTGGGTATCATCCCTCACTCCTAATCCCACTAGAAAAGCACTGTTCTGGGTTTTGTGTTGACCCTACCTGACTCTCTTGTGATTTCTCTCGTGTTATTCTCTCCCTCTCTCCATCCCTCCCTCTCCCTCTCTCCTCCCCTCCCTCCCATCCCCTCTAGATTTGTCTGTCTTGTAAAGGCACATGGAATTACACTAGATGAGTTAATTCTTTGATTCAACATTACTTTTGAAATCCACTAGCATGGTTGTGGTATAACACAGCACATTCGTTTTCAAAGCTGTGTAGTAGTCCATTGTATAGAGAACTAGTTGGTATCCTTTAATCTTCCAACTCTTGACACTTGGATTGTTTTAAGTGTGGTGCTGAAAATGTTTATGAATGTTTCTTGGTGCACAGGTATTGAGCTGGACTGTGATGGCTCTTTGGTGTTCAGTCACCTTTTACTAAGGAATCAGGAGGGCAGAAAGAAAAGTCCTCAGGACTGGAGCTTCCATGTATTTAGTTTTTCTAAAGTAGGAAAGATGGAATCTGGAAACCACTGACCTACAAACATGATGGTTTCATGGATATAGAAAATTCTTTAACAGAAAATTAGATGTGCATGATGGCTCACAAATGAAATCCTCGCATTTAGGAGGTTGAGGCAGGAGGATTGTCTGAGTTCCAGGCCATCCTGGCCTACAAATCAGACCCTGTCTCTGAAAACCACATGAAAGTAAAAAGACTTAAACAATGGCATCCCCGTGACTTATGATAGTGAGCCGTGGCAAACAATGGCCAAGTCTTTTGGTGGCTGTCGGCTCTGGTAGATCTAGGGAGCACTGTTTAGTCTGTCTGCCTTGAGTATTCTGTGAGGCCCTGTGTTGTTCTTGGGTCAGGGTGATTCCCAGGGGCTTCACTTTGTTTTTCCCCATGTCTGCTTTTCTAAGTCAGAAGTAGTCTAACAAAGTGCTTTTGCATCCCTGTCCACCCTAGAAGTTCGTTAGACGGGTTCTCCATGAAGACAGTATCAGGAACCCAGGAATGAGAGTAGGAGGAATGGACACATCAGAGCAGTGTTAGAAATCTCCAATGGCGATGACTTAGCACACAGGTACCCATGCAGAGACTTCTGTTTGAGCCTTGACTTGCTTGATCCTTTTGAGTGCTCACAGATGGGTTTGTTTGCTTAAATATTTACTGTAGCAGCTTTATCGAGATCTAATTTATCCACTGTAGAGTTTATATCATGCAACTTGGTTCTTTGTAGGATAGGAAAAAAAAAATTCACTACAGTAACTTTTTTTCATTCCAAAGAGAAACCCTACACCCGTTAGCGTTACTCCTCCTCCTCTGAACCTCCCGCAGTGGTTCTAGAAAACCGCTCACCAACTTTCAGTGGGTAGATTTTCTCCTTTGAGTATTTCATATAAGTGAGATTGTACAAAGTGATCTTTTTGAGACACACTTTTCTTACTTATCATGCTGTTTGCAAGGTTTGTATCTATTGTATCATGCATCTGCATTTCATCTCTTTTTGCTGGTATTCTCCCATTCTGTGGACACAGTGTTTTACTTATTCATTCACTAGTTGACAGACCTTTGAGTTATTCATTTTTAATTTAATTTTATTGTTCAGTATCCCCCTCTCTGTGTGTGTTTTTATTTCTTTGTGAAATATTTCCATTCATTTTATCCCTTTTAAGTAATCCCTTAAAACTGGGATGGCTGGGTCAAATGGTAATTATTTCTTAATCTTTTGAGAAGCTTATCTGTTCAGTATTTTAATGAGTAGTTTGGATAAAGACAAAGTGACAGTGATTAAGTTTGTGGGTGGCGTTATAAAGCTATGAGCAATCATTACTCTGTTTTTGTCACTGTTCAACATGGTAGCCATGAGCCTGACTGCAGACGACCCAAAGCATGTTTAGACCTGCTTTAGATGAATTTGAAGATGCACACTGGATTTCAAAGTCTTAGTATGAGAAAATGAGTGTACATATCTAGATTCTCTGCTGTGGATATCGCTCTGTATAAATAAAATGCTGTTTGGCCAGTGGCCAGGCAGGAAGTATAGGCAGGACAAGAGAGAAGAGAATTCTGGGAGGTGGAAGGCTGGGGAGAGAGAGCCGCTGCCAGCCGCTGCCATGACAAGGAAGATGTAAGGTACTGGTAAGCCACGAGCCATGTGGCAACTTATAGACTAACAGAAATGGATTAATTTAAGATAGAAGAAGTAGATAACAAGAGGCCTGCCACAGCCATACAGTTTGTAAACAATGTAAGTTTCTGTGTGTTTACTTGGTTGGTTCTGAGCATCTATGGGCCTGGAGGGTGAGAGAGATTTGTCCTGACTGTGGACCAGGCAGGAAAACTCTAGCAACAATCCTCCTATCTGAGGCTCCTGGATGTTGGGATTATAGATATGTGCTACCACACATGGCATACACAGCTTTTAAAATCTTTGTGTGTTCATGCACATGTTGTTAATCATTAATGGAATGATTAATAATAATAATTACCTTATCTGAAGGGTCCATAAGATGGTATGTGAAGATATGCATATACCATGTGCGTGCAGGTGTCCATGGAGGCCAGAGAACCTTGGATGTTATTCCTCAGTCTCTTCCTATCTTTTTCGTTTTGTTTCTGAGATATGGTCTGGCACTCACTCAGTTGTCTGGGATAGCTGGCCAGTGATTGCTAGAGTATGCCCAGCCTGCATTCCTCATCATTGGGATTACAAACACACCCTGTCAGCCTAGCCTTTTTATATGGGTTCTGAGGATTAAACTCGGCAGTAGCTGACCTAGCTCCCGAGCCTCCTTCAAATCTTTTCTAATGGAGTTTAGAGGGTTTGAAATCCAGTCGTTCTATTTGGTCAAACCACGCTCTTCTGTTTCTCTCACAGCCATCTCCATCTCTAAACATCCGATGGATACTAGCAGGGTTTGGAATCAATGAGGCCTGAACAGGAAATCAGTTTCCTTTTAGATGTAACTGTGGGCAAGTTATTTAACACTCTGAAGTTGTTAATCATTAATAGAATGATTAATAATAATAATTACCTTATCTGAAGGGTTCGTCCATAAGATGGTATGTGAAGAACTTCAGTGAGGGCAGGCCTAGCCAGAACTGCATAAATGTTAGCTTTCTTCTTGACTTGTTCTACTTCCATCTGGTAAGTGATATAGGCAGTTAGCTACCTGGTGATGCACAGTTTAGGGTATCATTCTTCATGCTTCATGTGACTTACAGTGGATTATTTTAATAAGAGAGTTCATGGTATTATGTGCAATAGGCTCACTTCAGCAGCCAAATATGTCAAGTAGGCTAAAGCTCATGAATAACATAGAAATAGCCAGTCTCAGCTCTCCGGCCATCAGGGTAGAAGTGAACTTACCTCTTGGAGATGCAATATGTTCAAGTCTTAAATTAATTCTGAGTTGTTTGTAGTTACCGCACTTAGGGATATAATGAGATAGAGGCCGCTGACATGTATTTCAGGATGTAACGTTCAAACCACTCAGAATGAACTAGATGTAAAAAACCCAGTGGGAACTTCTCAAGGGCATTCATTCTCTTTCCAGAGTCCCCTGGAATTTCCTGTTTCTGTTTGGACTCAAAACATCACGTGAAGCTCACTTTCTCTGAGCATTCTGGATCCTGCCTGGACCCAGGAAGACACTGTTTACTTTTTAGGTCAGATACATCCATCAGGGACCATCACCACCTCCGCCATTTCTGGGGCACAGAGCTGTTTTTCTTCAACAGCGTTCATTATAGATCATACTCTCTTCTCATCTGCTATCTGCATGTTTGCCTCTTTCTCTGGAATCAGCAACTCTCCCCACTTTGTATGGAAGTAAAACACATAAGAGAACACAAAGACTCAGTTGTTTTAAGTGTATAATTCAAAGTTATGAATTCCATTTATACTCTGCCTCCATCTCTCATTCATCGTACCTCGAGGCTCATCCAAGTTGTAGCATGCATCTGCATTTTCCTTCTCTTATACTATCTCGTCATTTGCACACAGTGAATTTGCTTACTCATTCATATGTTGATGGACACATGGGCTGCTTCCAGCCTTTGCCCACTATGGATGGTGCTATTGTGAGTATGGATATCTTTATTACAGTGTTGGAAGCAGACTGAACACCAACAAACAGAGGATGGAATGGAATCGGTAATTGAAGGAAAGGTTACCTCTTGAAAATGAAATTTTCAACACACTGGGGGTGCTAGCCGCTCTTTTCTTGCTGTAGATTTATGGGAAAATGGGTGTGTAAAATTGGGGTCTTGTTGCTTAAACACTAGCCATTGTTTTCTGTTTGCTTTCCCCTGATGTGATTGATGATGTAACATGCCTGCTGGGTATGCCACTAAAAATTAAAAACTGGGGTTCCTGAAGAGAGGGCTCAGTGGGCATTGTAGTCTGGATGAGTGAAAGGAACCAAGGTGATAAGATGTATTTATAAAAAGGCGCTGCCCACATTTAATACGGGTCTTTCCACTTCAAAACCTGAACAAGGAACTCTTCTAGGAGTGCCCAGAGTCTTGCATTTTTGTTGGTTCCAGATGCAGTCACGTTTACAGCTAGGATTAACCATCACAGTATGGAAGAACATCTGCTGTACAAGAATGAAGGCCTGAGTTCAGGTTCTAACACCCCCGTAACAAGCTTGGCATGATATGCACATATCATGTAACCTCAGAGTTGTGAGAGGCAGGAAGCCTGGAGCTTGCAGGCTTATGACAACAAGCCTAGCTCCAAGTCCACTGAGGGACTCTTCTTCAAGGGAATTAAGATGAGGAATTGTAGAGCAGGACTCCCAACATCCTCTGCTCTCCTCTTTGTACCACAGGCATGTGCACATATAACACACACACACACACACACACACACACACACACACACACACACACGAATAGCAGCCTTTAGGTTCTACACACATAGAGAGTGTGGTTAGAGGTAATAGGATGGGCACTTCCTGTGCCACCTGTCAATCTTTTTTCCCATTTGCTTGGTTAAAGATTAAGCATTTTTCATCCGTGTGTGACCTTGGCACCCTCACAATCCCTGCTCAAAGTTGAGACTCCTTAGACTTCTGCTACACCATCTAGTAAAGTAGCTAAAGACTTCCTTCCGGCTGTCACCAAGAATGATAAAGGGTCATTTACTGACAGAGTTTCTTTGTTCCTGACTAAGTACCCCACAAGCAGGAAGGCATCTTTTGCTTTCTCTAGGACAGTAGACTGTTGGAAATGTGGTGGAACACACAGGTTCTTTGCTCCAAGGGTGAAAGAAGATATGGCTGTGTATTGACAAAGTTCTGTTGTCTGGGGAAACTCTTAAATGTCTGAGAAAGTCTGGTCCAAAAATAAACAATGCTACTTTACTAGGATCAACAGAAAGAACACTGTGTGGCTTCTAATCTATAAAGTCTCAATTTCCTATTTCTATTTTAGAAAGAAATACCTTTTTTTTTTGGTTGGACTTTTCCGCAATTGCCAACTTCCTATTTCTAATATTTACAGAAAGGACCAGTTGTTCCAGCTTTCTGGAACCAGAGTCACGCTGTTCCTCATGCAGGAGAGAGAGGCCATAAAAACCAGCCAGAGAGTGAACCAAGTGTGCCACTTCTCCTGGTGTGTTGAGAACTGTGGCAGCTCTCACCTGGAGGGCAAAGCCTGACTAGACATAGGTAGTTCT
The DNA here is from genome assembly GCF_903995425.1 of Onychomys torridus. NCBI lineage: Eukaryota > Metazoa > Chordata > Mammalia > Rodentia > Cricetidae > Onychomys > Onychomys torridus. The sequence continues at coordinate 63,696,730 of NC_050457.1, read as the reverse complement.
GCACAAAATTCGTTATTGTCTGCTTGCTGTTCTTAAAATTAAACTGTTCGGGAGCTAGAGATGGCTCCGCAGTTCAGATCATTGGCTGATCTTCTATGGGCCCTGGGTTCAGTTCCCAGCATCCACATGGCAGCTAACAGCTGGCTTTAACTCCAGTCCCAGGAGGTCCACCATCCTCTGGATGATGGAGTTGCTGGAGGTATGTGTTCATCCTGGGATGGCAACTTCGTCCTCTTCTTACTCCTTTAGTTACTTGTGCATTGCTGTGACTAAATATTCCCAACAGAACAACTTAATAGAGGGTGATTTATTTTGACTCATGGCTTCAGGGACTGTCCATCCATCCTGATACAGAAGTTTCAGTGGATGGGTGGCTCCATCTGTGACAGATGGAGCACGTGCACAACTTGTTCACATCTCAACAGATCAGGAAACAAAAATCTTGACTGGACGGAGTCAGCCATAAGATACCCCAAGGATCCAGTCCATTGACCTACAACCACTATTGATGTCCCACCTTCTAAACATTGAATAGATTCTCAAAACATAGACTACCATGGGATCAAAACATGATCCTTTAGGGGACAGTCTTTTTCTGCCGCTAAAGAAAGCTTCATGACCATCTCCAGTGCAAATTGCTTTGAGGCCCACTTTAAGAAACCCTATAGTTTTACTCATTTCAACATTGCTAAAAAGTCCAAAGTTTCTTTTGAGAATTAAAACAAATTCACTGCTATGAGACCCTGTGAAATCAAAAAATAAATTATGTAACTCCAATATACACTGATAAAGAGAACACATATCCATTCTAAAAGGGAAGAGTAGGGTTGTGGCAAGGAAGGGGTGGATCTGAGCAAGAACCAAGCATAGCAGTGCATATAAATGCTGTCATTTGATGTCCAGAATTTGGGACAGTAGTGACATGCATGAAATGCACTCTGACAGGCTTTGGTAGCCTTGCCCTAAGTACCTTGCAATTTGCAGCACACATGTCTTTCTCTTAGGCTGTCTCCCACAGAAGATGCCCCATGTTCCAGTTTTTCCAACATCTTGGGATCTGCACTCCAGCTTAGGATTCACCTTCACAGCTCCAGGCATTGGCTTTCTCAGGCTCATCACGCAAGAAACCCAACTCTGATATTTATTGCCTCACATTGGTGGATTTTCCCCACTGGATCCTTGTCCCCAGCTTCTGTCTAGTGGATTTTGAATTCTGGATGCCACAAAACAAAACAAGACAAAAACAAACAAATAAACAAAACCAGCGTCATGTAGATGATGCCAAGTTCTGCTGACAGATAGTTGAAGATGTAGCCAATCTCCCTGAGACCCAAGCTGCTGTAGCCTTTGAGTACCTGTGACATTGAACCTGAGTACCTGAAACATTTTCTTATGTGGCCTTGTTCAAGCAGGGCCCCTGTCTGGCGGTGCCATTCTCTTTTCAAATACAATTCGTTTGAATGCGTTTTCCTCTTTACACCTTAAGACTCCAGTGGGAGAGGTCTAGCTCTCTAGCGTCTTTTTTTGTTGTCTCAACACAAAGCCTGGGTTCTGCTCAATGGTACCAATCTCTCCAACAGTTGTCTTGTCCACACACTGGCCTTGTCTGCAACTTTAAATGCTGCCCTCCCACTCTTTATCAAACTGTACATTTTCCGTACTTCTCAATCTGTGATTTGCTCTCGTTCATTATTAATCTGCCTAAAAGCTGTATGCAAGGGCTGGAGAGATGACACAGTAGTTAAGAGGGCTTGGTCCACTTTGGTTCCCAGCACTCACGTTGAGTGGCTTACAACCACTTATAGCTCCAGTTCCAAGGGATCTGACACTTTCTTCTGGTCTGAGTGGGCATCTACACGTGTAACACACACACACACACACACACACACACACACACACTCTGAAGGCAGTCACCATGCTATAGCCCCAAATTCTATACTATCATGAAATTTCCTCTCCCAAATAAATTAGCTTTTATTTTTAAATTTCTCTTCATTCAAGTTTTCAGGACAGGGGAAGAATATAGGCAGATTCATTGTCAGGTGTATCCTAGATAGCCTCTGGCACGATTTCTTTCTCAGACCTCACAAATGCAGCCTTTACTGCCCATATCTCTATGAACTTTGTTCCCCCTCCCAAATGTCTACCAGAGTGACCCTTGGGGATCTGCTTACATACATCGTCCTGCAGTGACTTCAGGGGTCTGGTACTGGCTTTCACTATCAGTTACTCTCATGTTGCTGGGTGCACACACACTGAAAATAACAACTTGTGGGGAAATAGTCAACTTTGGTTCACAGTTTTAGGGAGCATCTACCATCATGGTGGGGAAGGTGTGGTGGACAGCTCTGTTGGTGGCATTGGAAGTTGGCGTTGAGTTTGGATCAGGAAGTGAAGAGTGCGTGTGCAGGTCCAGGGACACCATACCCCAAGGACCCACCTCCAGTGATCTCTTTCTTCATCTAGACCCCACTTCTTAAAGGTTCTTCAGCCTCCCACAAGCTGAGGAACAAGGTTCAAAGTGCAGGGGGCAGGGCATTGACTTTTCAAATGACAACACCTATATTGATTGTTAACCAGGATATTGATTCTTAGCCAGACATTTACCCATTTAATTAGAAAATTATTTTCATCTACTACTCTACAAATATAACAAAACTGAAAAGAATTTAAAGAGTAATTAGTTCATAATCTACTTCCTTAGGTAACAACTATGCCATTTTCTTCTTTTGAGACAGCCATACTCTGCAGCTCAGGCTGGTGTGGAACTCACTCTGTAGCCCAGGCTGGCCTTGACCTTGCAGTGATCCACTTGCTGTGTCTCCTGGGTGCTGGGAGTACAGGTGTGTGCTTGACTTTCTCTTGTCTTTCTGATCTGGCTTCTCCTCTACCTTCTAGTGATCTTCCAAGGTTTATCTTTAGCTTTCTCAGAGCCGCTCCCAGTTTCCCAGACAATGCAGCAGTCTCCAGTAAGATGGCGCATCACAGAGGGCGCAAACACTAAGCCCTAGACACATGCCGAACCTGAGGCTTCAGAAGGGACTGCTGGGAAGGAAAGGCAGTGTGTGGGAGTGAGGTGAACAGAAACCAAGGCTGTATGCAAATGCCACAGTCAAACCTATTACTTTGATCGATAATTAATAAAAAAATAATAAAAATGCCCGAAGTGCAACTTTATGTAAAATTTGGAGGGCTATGTATCTCTTTATAGAAGATGAAACAGACGAAGAAAAGATTTCTAATCAATCAACGATTAGGGACTAGGAAGCAATTGACACCTGAACCAGTTTGTTGAAACTAAAAAGTTTTATTTCATTGTAGCCATTAGCAGGTGCCAAGGAAATTTACTTACATTGCTGCCTTGGTATTTCCTCATTCCCTGACTTGAGTAAATTAAGAATTCTTAATGTTTTTCATACATTTCTCATCTGTGGCCCATATTAATTCAGAGCAAATATTGTTCTCTTTATGCTTGATAAATGCTGTGCCATTTATACATGAGATTTGAAGTGGTATAAAATTCAGTGAACATATTAAGTGGGAAATGAGAAATACTGTTTAATGATCAAATAGGAAGCATTAAGGATTTATTAAAATTAGGTGTCTTTATACTGAAGCAACATGCAACAAAACCAAAACACAGTCATGTCAAGAGAATTCAAAAGGAAAAACTGTTCCGGAGAATTGTATCTATTTCAGAGTTTGTCAAACGAAGAAGATAAAATAAAAATGTTTTGAGAATATAATAAATACCTTCAGCATTGTGTGTATGTAACATATCTTACAGAAAATGCATGACCATGTGTGATTCAGCTTTCCAATAACTCAGTCATGTAACGAGGACAAAACACCCCACATAAATTCCCCAAAGTGGCAGCCTTAAAGACTGTGTTCTTTGCTGAGAGTTCAGTAAAACTGGAATCAATAAAGTGTGTAGAACACTGAATCGAAGAAAGTTCTGGATCATCCAGTGGGACTTACTTCAGTATGTTTTATTGGCAGACAGTGATAAGTGGCATAGGTCCCACATTAAATTACGTCTTTGGAGCATAGGAATAATAAATGGCACAGGGTCACGGAGAAATTAACATTTTTCTGTGGAATAGGGCTTCCTTTGGGTACAGGGCCTGCTGTCAATCTTTGAGGCTACTCCCAAAGGTTCAGAAAATTCTGCTAAGGAATGAATTTTGGATGTAAGCAGCTAAAGAGCCATCGTGATCTGTAAACAATTTTTTTTTTTTTTTTTGAGCTTTAAGGAAACAGGACCAAGGCAACAATGTGGTTTTTCAAGCCATGATAAGATCTTCTGCCCAGCCTGGAGCTGCTCTCTGGAGCCCTAGACTCTGAATCAGCAGAAAGCGGAAACCCAGGCTTCCTTCCCTGTTGGACCAGCTTCCACAGAGCACAACTGTCTGGAAGCTCTCTGCTCAACCTCTGGCTCCAGTTTCTGTCCAATTCCCTCAGTATCAAGCTTAACCAAAGACCTCATCTCAATTTTAATATGTGACTCCCCAAAAGGAATTCTTCCCTGTTTCAAAACAAAAAGCAGTTTATGTTATGTTTGTTTACCCTATTCTGTCAAGATCCTAAATACCAACATTAATTTTTAAAATGTACTTTACATGCTAACAAGTGTGGATTGGGTTGGGATGGGTAGCAGTTGTCTTTGGTCAATGAACACTTTTAATTTTAGATATAATTTCTCTGAGATACTTCTGTTGAAATGCAATAAGAAAGCTTTATCCATGCAGCGAGGCTCAGGAACAAAAGGATAGGTAAGAATGGGGTGGTAGAGGGGTGCAGGACTGGTTCTCTCTTTGATTTTAATGAGTAAGCATTTCTGATCTCTTTGTGTGAAATTAGATTAATGAAGAAAATGTGCATGAGGAGGCAATGGCTGAGTGCAAGCCATTGCCTGGTAAAGATTCAAGCTTCCAGAACATGCCACGCTGCAAACCAGCTAAAACATGCACTGAACTAAGGAAAGAAAATTGAAATGTATCTTAGAACAGTAGAAAATGTCAGGCCTAGAAACCCTTCTTCTCCAGAGGTTTAGACACAGAATTCTACCACAGCTACCATGTTGGTAGAGCAAGCAGGATTCATCAGGACAAGAAGCCCAAATTAATCATTACTGTCTTGTGATGGTCTCAGCTACCCATTCCTTCATCCCTTTATACCCTCCATTTACTGACTGCTCCTCCCAGTGGACCTTCTTATTTTGGGGGAGTGTACCTTCTGGGGGACAGAAGCGGGAGATATTATACCTTTGATGACCCTGATCCTAAGCTTTACTTGTGGAGTGGACCCAACAGCAAGGCTCAGGTCTTGGTATTTAAAAAAAAATCAAACATTTTGCACACAGAGAAAGGCACTGTTCTTCCAGGCCATTGAGGCCTCACAAAAGGAAAACTGGTCCTGGCCTCACCTGCCTTCATCTTAGAAGGAAGCAAGATTTATCTGTATGTTAATAAGGAAGAAATCTGGCTTTGAAGTTCGTAAAATAGAGCTGATTGCTGGAGAATGAAATGTGGCCATAAAACAGAATTCCTGTTTTTCCTTCCTCTGTGTTTGCTCAGAACATAAAAGGAACAGCAGTGTGCATTGTCTGCTCTGTAGGGATTGAAAGTGGAGGTATGTGGGTATGTGCCCACATGAACATTTGTCTATACACTGAAAGTTATTTAGTTTTTTTTTAAACAGGATCTTACCATGTAGCCCAGGCTGGCCTCACCCCAAACTTGTGATTCCACATTCTGAGAGCTGAGAGTTCATGTGTGTACTACACTTACTTTAGAAAGTTATCCTCATATCTAAAGTAGCAGGCACATCTGCATTTAGCAAGCAGTGAGATATATAATTTGATTTTTAGCAAAAGCTAACAAAGCTGAGAACTGAGTATTCCAGTGGAACAAAAAGAAAAGAGGAAGAGGAGTTTATCTGATGAATTGATATAACTAATAACAGCATTCTCTTCCATTAGACAATAGTAGTTTTATCGTAACTCTACACTGTGGTTAAAACCTTCAGCCAAGTTCATATTAAGTTGACTGGTCATAAAGGATGACGCTGATCTCTCAGGAGACTGAGCTTTCTGGATGAGGAGGCAGTTAAGTTTGACTCTCAGGGTGGCCCTGTGTGGCTCGCAGGTGATAACGTAGTCTCACACAAGGTAAGAAGTCTATCAGAACTTTTACTTAGCAAGAGCTTTGGGTACACCTCTGACAAGAGTAACCACTTAAGGGCTGGAGAGGTGACAGCTCAGGGGTTAAGAGTGTACTGGTCTCCCTGGGGACTTGAGTTTGATTCTCAGTACCCAAGCTCACAAGTTCCTGAATTCTAGCTCCAAGGGGATCTGATGCCTCCTCTCTCTTCAAGCATCTGTACTCATATGCACACACCACCTCCACATACACACTATTAAAAAGAATAAAAATAAATGTTAAAAAGAACAAAATGCAATCATTTTAAAATGTTGCTAAGACACTCACTGAGACTCATGTTTGATTTGGGGGCCCAGATCATGAAATCAATTAGCTTCACTCCAGTAACAAGGGTGTTCATTTAGCCAAATTGTGGGCAAAGGGGAGTTGTCCTCAAGTTGCTTAAGTTATTTTCACTAATGATTTTAGATAAGTACTGGGATCATGAGGTTTGGGACTGAGAATTATAGAAGTCAATATTCTAAAGTAACTCCCAAGACTTTGGTAAAACGAATCCATCACCCCACAGCATGCCAGTCAAAGGGAGAGGAGAATGTTTCTCCTGGTATCTATAGGAAACCATTCGGCAAGAACTCATCAACTGGAAGACAGCCTTGGGAGTAGAGCTTCCCTTTCTCCTGCGCACACAAGCAGAGCATGAGGCGCTATGGCATCCTTTCCTGCTGTTTTACAGCGTATTCATTCACTTGGTGTCTCTTCATGTCAGATTTAGACATGATCTCTCATGCATCTCATTTTTAAATCATGATTTTTAAAGAGGATTTCTTAGGACCAAGAAAGATGTTTCTTCATCTTTTTGATTACCACCAACCAGGAAATGATGAGTTAGAGCAGCAGAGTATGGTCCACTAATACTCATGATGGTTTTCTAACAGGTGTACTTAGCAATTATTTGAAAAAGTTTTTTTTTTTTTTTTAAAACACTAAAGGGATGTTGAGTGTAGAAGGTAAACTTGTGCTTGTCACTGAGTTTGAAATGTGTTTAAAAACAAAAACAAAAATAAGCCAGGTTGAGGGAGAATTAGACAGATGTCTAGGGACAGGCAGACAGAAAGGGGACAAAGTATTATAAGATGTTGGTGGAAGAATCTAGAGATATGCATGCACATGCTGACTGTAACACTATTTCAACTTTCCTGCACGTTTGAGTATGTTATGATATGTGCAACTTTTAGGGAACAATATTTGCCACAAAGGATAAGTGGCATAATATTTGGTAGATTTAATACAGCTAGATAAGGGGTTAGTAAGTTGTAAAGGTGGATTTAAGAGTTCTTCCTGCAAACAATCAAGTAGGAAACAATGAAACAAAAACAGAAACTTTGAAGCGTATAACTACAAAGACAGAAAGAAAGGGAAAGTGGAGAAAAAGAATACACTTTAAAAAAAATTATTTCAAAATTTATTTTTCAATATGGATATTTGGGTTTTAATTTTACATATCAGCCATGGGTTCCCCTGTCCTCCCCCTCCTGCCCCGCCCGCCTGCCTTCTCACCAGCCCCCCCCCCCCATTCCCATCTCCTCCAGGGCAAAGACTCCAAAGAATACACTTTTTAAAAGGGAGGAGAATAGCAAATAAAAATGGAGGGAAGGATAAATTTGAAGAAACAAAAAGGTGTAAAAATTGCAGGTGAGCCGGGCGGTGGTAGTGCATGCCTTTAATCCCAGCACTCGGGAGGCAGAGGCAGGAGGATCTCTGTGAGTTCGAGGCCAGCCTGGGCTACCAAAGTGAGTTCCAGGAAAAAGGCGCAAAGCTACACAAAGAAACCCTATCTCAAAAACCAAAATAAATAAATAAATAAATAAACAAATAAATAAACAAACAAATAAATAAATAAATAAATAAAATTGCAGGTGATACCCACCCTGCTCCTTTCCCCATGGAAGACATAGGGATTCCCTCTCGGGTCTGTGTACTGTGAACTTCTCCGCCATGCTCCTGGATTCCTCTAGGCTCCTCTCTTCCATTCTTGGCTGTCTCCTCTCGAATGCTGTGGCTTTTCATCGCTTCTTCCACACACGACATCGCCTCCTAAGTTGCCTAGTCTGCGCCTTACACCTTGCTTCCCCTTTCTGTTCATTCTATAAAATGGCTCTTTTCAAAAATATCAGATAACCTTCTATCCCCGTGAGACTTTGGCAAGCAGTTGAGGACATTTTCCTTATTCCTTTTCTATTACATGCTCTTTCTCAGGCCTCCAGTTGACAGAGATCAGTCTTCCTTTGCCACCCCAGTGCTTTGATCAAAGGTGTGCATCTCGGTGCCTGGCTTCTCTCTGTTCTCAGTAACTCCATTGACAGCCTTTATGTGGGCCAATCAGTTTGTTCAGACTTTGCTTTACCTAAGATACTGTGTGAAGGAACAGCATTGGAGGAGGCTTGCTAGAGTGTTCTGTGGGTTTCCCCAAGGTGAATTAAGGCTATCACAGGAACAATTGCTCATGTCATACTGTGATTTCTGTCCTGAGGGTTCTTTTCAGTTTCTTATTCAGGAGGTTGGGGTGGCTTACGGTGTGCCTCTAGGACTCAACCATTCTGTGCATTAGGGGTTCAATTGTGTAACATCAAGTCTGTGGGTTCAGGTCCTCCTTCAGGACATAATATTTAGAGATAGGACTTTGCAAATCTAATTGGTTAAGAAGAGATCATACAGTGGGCCTCCAGCCCAAGACAGCTGATTTCTTATAAAAGAATACCATGCGGACAGATGTGCCGTACGGAGAAAGTCAGCAGAGGGTGAAGGCAGTGACTGGTATGATGCATATAAACTGACCAGAGAGTCCTGGAATAGACCCCCGACACCTTGATTTGGGACTGCTTATCTGCAGAAGTATGAGATAATAAGTGTGTGATGAAGCCACCCAGACTCTGATGTATCCTGAAGAAGCTGAGTGAAGAAGATACCAGGCTTTCCTCTGGGTTTGGCTCCTCCACATCTACAGCATTGGCTATCACCTACAGTTGGGTCCTGGGCTTTTACCACTGAGTGTGATGGTCTACAGGGTGTGGGTCTCCTCCAGCTTCTGTGATGCTCTGTGATGCTGTGGTCTGAGACAGCTTCACTGTGCTCCTGAATGTGTCTGTCACTCAAGTCAGAGGCCTCAGAACTGTGAAGTGTGCTCGGGGAGAAATCTCTGTAAATCCCTAGTCTGGGGGCATCACATCAGCCCTCTTTTGAGCTCCAACTGGTTCTGGACACTTTAATTTTTGTTCGTTCAGGATTCTTGCCCTCGTGATTGGTTTTTAGTCAAACTCTTCCTTCCATCTCTCTCCTCACCATCGTGACTGGGGTATATCCTATATTTCCAGCACAGTTAGAATTACTAGTTCAGTCTGATCAACATCCTGAGATTTCCCCAGCATTCCATTTGAGTGTCAAAAAAATTGCCTCCATCCAGTGTCACTCCTTTTGACTCACGGTTCTGTGGGGTTGACAAATGTACAGTCATGTGTCCGTCACCATTGTACCACAGTGAATATTATCACCCGAAGAAATCCCCTGCATTGTTTCTTTTTACTTAACCATTTCCCTTGTCCTGCATCCTGGAAATTATCTCAGTGTTTACACTGCTCTGTTTTGGTAAATTTAATCTTTTAGGAGCACATGTCTTTCATAATTCCAGTTTGGGGTAGGAACCTTTTCTGTTTCATTTGACATGGGCTTTCCTGACTATATTACTGTCGTTGCCATGGGAAAAAAATGCCTGAAAAGAAACACTTAAGGGAGAAAGGGTATAATTTGGAGGCAGCTGGTGACTTTGTGTCCAGCAGGGCATGGACTGGAAGTGTGGCCACCCTCAGTGATGTACTTCCTCCAGCGAGGCTCTCCCTCCTCATGGCTCTGTATCCTTCCCAAACAGCAGCAGCCCCAAGGGCCAAGTGATAAATGTATGACCCTGTGGAGAATGTTTCAGATTCCCAACCAAACACATACCCTTTGGGGTCTTCTTGATGTTTCCTGTGAGTTTCAGAAATGCAGTCAAGTCAACATAACTTTGTTATCCATGTGGGTAACTGCCAGGGTTTGAATCTTAGGAACCACTCCAAGGTGGAACTCCTGGGAGGTGGTGGGACCTTTGTAAGTCGAGGTCTAGTGGGAGGTTGTGGTTCTTAGGGACACTCCGGAAGGAGTCAGCTGGGCTTGGTCCCTCCTCTTTCTGCTTTACTTCGAAGCTGTGAGGTGCATGGTTTTACTTCCCTCTGCACTTTCTTTTTGTGATGTGATGACATAAAGCCTGAAAAACTACGAGCCAAAGCAAATCCTACCCCGATAAAGTGATTATCTCAGATACTTGCTGCAGTGATGGAAATGGACACTTATATTTGCATTTTTTCAGATAATCTCAGACAAGCAACTGATTTAAAAGCGGGGGATTTATGGTGAAATCGGGAGGAGCTGCCTTCAGATTTTTCAGTCAGGCCCGGAGCTTAGATAAACTGAACAAAAATATTTACCAAAGACATTCTTATTAAGCGCCAGGCTTAATGTGGAATCTTTCAGTCTCTTTCACTGAAGAACTACTCATATTCCTTCTATAGCACTTAGAGACATAAAACTGATTAAAACCCACTTGGGCAAAGTGCAACACCAGGGATGTGTTGGACAAATCTGTGGAAACTCAGTACCAGGTCCTAAGTGCATGATTCTATGCTGACTGAGAAATCTCACCACATGTATTACCCCAGCAGTTGGTTTCATCTTGGATAGACTTAGACTACTTCCAGGGTAAATGGAAGTCCACAAAGCCGAGTCCCAGTTTTACATTATCTGAAGAGTTGGCAAACTTTTCTGGAAAAGTGAGCCAAGGAGTCACTTAGACTCTGCATTCTACACTGTGTTGGTCATACAATCTTCATCTTTTCCTTTTCACAAGCCTGAAAAGGTGTAAAAACGATTCCTAGTTAGTTGATGGGCCCCACAAAACTGGGCCACAGTTTGGAGATGGTTAAGATGTACAGTGTACACCAGGAGTCATTTTTATGGTGCTATTTAAATCTTAGAAATCCCTATGAAGGAGGGAGCTCAGACAGAACTACGGTTCAAAGCAGAAACTCAGAGGATGGGTGTTTGTAGCTGTCTCACTGGCTGCACTTTTGCAGGCTTGTTTGTGTGCATGCTCCCTGTGTGGCTGGCACTGGGTCATCCTGTGGGTAAACTTACTTCCCCACACTAATGTCAGCTTTGGCCACGCCACGTGGTCTGCTTCTATGCTATGTGAGCGGGGATGTGGTGTACTTCTTCCTAGAAGACACTGATGAGCCAGTGTGTGTGGTTGAACCATCACAAGGTTCTGTCACTGACTGGAACTGCCACCATGTGTATCCACCATTTCATGATTTCCACTGCCACTGTGTGACTCTTGTGTAAAAGCACGACATTTCATGCATCTGCCATTTAGTTATATGCCATCGTGTGGCTCTGCCATTATGTAGATGTGCTGTTGGGTGGACCTGTCATTGTGTGAGCCTGCCATTGTATGAATGAGTCATTTGTGTCATTGTGTGACTCTGCCATTGCCTGAACGTATCATTGTGTAGATAGGACATTGCATGGATAAGCCATTCTGTGGGCATGATACTGTACAGACATGCTGTTGCTTTCTCTTTCCTCAAGACCAGTATCACCCAGAAGGGTGTGATGCCAGAGTGAAGATAGGCAGAGCAGAGTCACTGCTGATTCTTAGTTCATTTGTGAAACAGGCAATAATTAAGTCTTTGTTCTTAGCCCCTGTCCTTGTCAGTGTTCTATTGCTGTGAAGATGCACCATGACCATGGCAACTCTTTTTTTAAAAAAAAATTTATTCAATTTATGTACATTGATGTCTTGCCTACATGTGTGTCTGTGTGAGGGCGTCAGATCCCCTGTAAATGGAGTTACAGACAGTTGTAAGCTGCCATGTGGGTGCTGAGAATTGAACCTGGGTCCTTTGCAAGAGCAGCCAGTGCTCTTAACTGCTGAGCCATCACTTTAGCCCTCAAGACAACTCTTACAAAGGAAAACATTTGATTGGGACTTGCTTACAGTTTCAGAGGTTTACTTCATTATCATGGTGGGGAGCATGGGGGCGTGCAGACAGACACATTGCTGGAGAAGTAGCTGAGAGTTCTACATCTGCATCTGCAGGCAGTAGGAAGAGACAGACTCTGGAATGAGATTTTTGAAAACTCAAAGCCTATCCCCAGTGACACACTTCTCTCCAACAAGGCCACACCCCCTAATCCTTTCAAACAGTGCCATTTCTGGCGACCAAGCGTTCAAATCTATGAGCCTATGGGGGCCATTCTCATTCAAGACACAGAGGCCAGGACAAGGTTTATTGTTGTTACTACATAATCTAAGTGGCCCAGAATACTGCTATCTCTATACCCAATGAAACTTTCTCAGTCTAGACTCACACAGCAGAGCTAAGTAGCTGGATGTCAGAATCATGGAGTTCATTTAGAAACCACTTGAAAACTTAAAGTATATATGATTATAAGGTTGGTGGATTTTAAAGCAGTGGTAAAACTTGCTATACTGGCCAGGAGTCCCAAGTTAGTAAGGGAGGGAACAGTATGCATGTCAAGCTTATGTGGTCAAGACAGCCAATTTATAGAAGATAATTAACTTCACAAAATAAACCTTGTAAACATAGTTCGTATTTATGAATAACTGAGGTTTGAATGAAAATGGCCCCCATAGGCTCATAGGGAGTGCCACTATTTGAAAGGAGTAAGAGGTTTGGCCTTGTTGGAAGAAGTGTGTCACTAGGGTGGGGTTGGGGTTCAGTTTCGAAAACTTAAGCCAGGCCCAATGTCTTTCACTTCCTGCTCCCTCTGGATCTGGCTGTAGAACTCTGAGCTACCATGTCTGCCCGCATCTACCATGCTCGCCATGAGGACAATGGACTAAACCTCTGAAACTGTAAGCAAGCCCCAATTAAATGCTTTCTTTTATAATAGTTGCTATGGTCATGGTGTCTCCTCATTGCAATAGAAGACTTATCAAGACAATATGGTGCAGCTGAAAACAAAATAGCAATCCTGCAGCCATTTCTAAATAATGTCTTACTAATAATGAACACAGTCACTGAGTCAAATAGTAAGGTCCGTCTGCAGTGCTGAGCCCTGGTGGGATGCTCACAGAGCCTCTGTGGCTAACAGACTCCTGTGACATTCAGGGTGAAGATCTGTATCTTTGGATCCAAGAGTCAGCTTAGGAAGTTGTCCTCACCAGTTAATTAATATACAAAATGAACTTTTAGCTTTTGTTTTGGCAATTCTGGGGGACAGGACACAGGCCCTGGCCATGCTAAGTAAGTACTGTACCACTGAGCCCTAGTCACAGCCTTATAAAATGAACTTTTAATGTTGTCTTTTTTTAAAGCAAACACATTTATGGATAATAATGGCTGGCAGTCACAGAACATTTTAAATGTGCCAGCGAACATGATAAATGCTTTAGATAGTTTCTTTAAGATCAAGGCTTCTTTATCCCCAGAAAATTCTATAAAACATGCACAGTTGGCCTACAGTCTAGATCCACAACCAGAGATCGCCCAATTGTAAAGGAAAAAATATTCTAAAAACAGTTGCATTATATTGAGCATGTGCAGCTTTTGTTATGATTATTGCCTGAACAATGCAGCACAACTGGTCCTGTAGCATGTGCATTGCACTGGGTACTCTAAGTAACCCATTTAAAGTGACTATCAGAAGGAGAGTGTAGGCCATGCACAGATATTGTTCCACATTATGAGAGACACTTGAACGTCTCATGTTTTGGTATCTGTGTGTGGTGATGGTCTTGGAAACAATCCCCCATGCATACCAAAGTAGCTTATACCATTTGTTGGGCTCCAGATCAGACTGCTTCTGCCCAGTGCACATTCACAGTAATCTCTTTATCTGTTAATGGAATAGCAAGACCTAGGGCTATAGTTCTCAACCTTCCTAATGCTACAACCCTTTAATACAGTTCCTCATGCTGTGGGGACCCCCCCCCCCCGAACCATCAAACTATTTTGTTTCTGCTTCATAACTGTGATTTTGCTACTGTGATGAATCATAACATAAATATCTGTGTTTTACAATGGCCTTAGATGACCCCTGTGAAAGGGTCACTTGACCCCTAAAAAGGTTTTGACCCACAGGTTGAGAACCACTGCTGTAGAGAACCTGTGAATCTTTAAGTCCCCAGCAGACTGCAGAGGTGTCTGGATTCCAGAAAAATGAAAAGTGTCATTTTTTCAGGGGAGTTTCCAGACCTCAGGTTGTCAGACTCCTGAACATCAGAGAGCTACAAGTGGTAACACATCTCCCATACTCACCTATATCTCTTGTATAGCAGGTACACTACAACTATATGTATCCCTCTATACTTCCCCATATCCTTCCTGGAATTCTAAGACACGCTCTCCCCATGCCTTGCCTCCCATTGGGGAATTAGAGCCAGACTGACTTCAAAAAACCTCCACCGTCCCCTGAGACTCATAAGAGGAGATCCCCACCGCATCGTGGGTGTGAACTCTCATAGCCCCACCATGTGTGGAGTCGGTGCCTAAACTCTCCCCAGAGTTCTCAATTTGCTGCTGTCTATCTGTCTGTCCATGACATTAATAACTCTTGTAATAAATCTTGTACTCAAAAAAAAAAAATCTATCTCGGTGTCCCCCATGAGTAACAAACCCTCAACCTTTCACTACTGTTATCCTTAACTGAAAGACTCTGTGGCTTAAAAAACCCAAAACAATACCCAAAGCCACACAGATAGTAAATGGTGGAGCTGGGACTTGTATTCATCTTATCTGAGATTCCCCACCCTCTGGCCTTCCCGATACCACTGTCTTTTTTCTAGTTCTCTTTCTCTGTGTTACTGCTGGAAATCTAAAAGCCAAAGCAGAGAGCATCTGTGACATCCCTCTGGAACCATTGTGCATTGTGTGAGGTTTTAAGACAAACGCCCTTATAACCCCAGATTGTCCGAGAGACATCATAAACCACATTGGAGGCAGGGTTCAAATGATGGAACCAACAAGGCCTCGTGGACCATGGCGTCTCCTTGGCATTGATTAAGTGATGACATCCAGAAAGTTTGTGTCTACATACAGACTGCATTGACAGCAACGACTTGTCTTGTGTCCTCAGAGTAGCCCCAGAGTGAGTTCTTAGCGCGGCACCTCCTATTTTCTAGGGTAAGCGTAGTATGTGGCCCGAAAACCAGCCTCTGGAGAGTGTTTCTCTGGACTTCTGTGCCTCATTTATTGGAGGCAAATGTCTAGCATTTCAGGCTGATTTTAAAAATGGAAACTTGTCAGGAGGCAGAGGGTCCCTCTGGGACCTGAAACTGGGTTTTTGCCCTCTTTTCAGAGAGGAGCACAGGAAGGAGTTTGGTATTTAAATCACGTGGGTGGAGACACCAGGGGACAGAGCTAAGGCTTGTCAGTAGAAGGTGAGGAGATGCAGTAGGCAGTCTGTACACTGCTCTACTCAGAAGAGCTGGGCTGGGTCTCTTTGGGATGTTGTAGGTGAAACTCAACATGTATTGTTCACTAGCAATACTCCCAAAACTCCAGTTGGCCTGGGCTCTGCTTATAATGGAGTTGGGCTACCTGTGACTTTTATTCTAGGCCCTAGACTCTAACTAAGGGATAGTATTAGTTATTTTCTTGTTGTACCCACAGTACCCACAGGGACAGCATAAGCAGGGAAGGAGGTGTCTTAGCTCACAGTTTCTGTCTATTGCGGGGTGAAAGCATTGTCGAGCACCATAGTTCATGGCAGCCTGGGTGTGGTACATGAGGGAGTTCACATTATGGCAGAACAGAAAGCAGAGATGAGACATGAAATGAACTGGGAAAATGTATCCAGAATAGTAACAGCCTCCCAGAATGTTCTCAGTATAGTATAGCCTCCTAGTACATTCGCAGATAATGTTCCCAGTATAATATAGCCTCCTAAGTATATTCTGCAGATAATGTTCCCAGTATAGTACAGCCTCCCAGTATATTCTATAGATAATGTTCCCAGTATAGTAACAGCCTCCCAGTGTGTTCTATAGATATGTTCCCCAGTATAATATAGCCTCCTAGTAATATTCTGCAGATAATGGTTCCCAGTATAGTACAGCCTCCCAGTATAGTCCCACCAGCTTCAATAAACATTCAAAACTGGAGCCTGAGGAAGAAAATTTCAGGTGTTTATAACTATCATGAAACTGAAGATCAGAGTGAGCGGAGGAGATTCCAGGAAAAGAAGGCAGGGTGGGTATGGGTAAGTGTGATGGATAAGGATGGAGGGAAGCTTGAACAAGCTTGAGGAGTTAGGATCATTTTCCCAGTTGTGAATGTCTTTGGGGTTTTTGACTGGAGTTGCACTGAATCTGGAGGTTTGCTTTGGGTAGCAATTAGCTCTGATCCATGAACACAGGAAGTCCATTCATTTTTTAGTGTCTCGTCCATTTCTTTCCTCAGCGTTTTCCAGTTTTCCTTGTAGAGGTCTTCCATGTTCTTTGCTTATGGTTACTTCCTAGGTATCTGTGAATGGAGTTTTGTTTGTTTGTTTGCCGATCACTTCCTTGGCATGTTCGTTTTTGTTACTTGGGAAAACTACTGATTACTGTATGTGGACTTCATATTCTGTTGCCCTTTTGAGAGAGTCTATCAGATCTAAGACTTTCTGATGGAGTCTTTGGGGTCTTTTTAAGTGTAGGACCATTTCTTTTAAAATTAGAATACTTTGGTTTCTTCCTTCTTTATTTCTCCATTTCTTTTCTTTCTTTCTTTCTTTCTTTCTTTCTTTTCTTTCTTTCTTTCTCTCTCTCTCTCTCTCTCTCTCTCTCTCTCTCCCTCCCTCCCTCTTTCTTTCCTTCTTTCTTTCTCTCTCTCTCTTTCTTTCTTTCTTCCTTCCTTCCTTCCTTCCTTCCTTCCTTCCTTCCTTCCTTCCTTCCTTCCTTTCTTTCTTTCTTTCTTTCTTTCTTTCTTTCTTTCTTTCTCTCGTCTGATTTCTATAGCTAACACTTGAGCAGTGTATTGAATAACAGTCTGGAGAGTGGATTCCTTGTCTCATTTCGGATTTTAGAGAAAATGCTTTTAATTTTACCCATTTAGTATAGGTTGAATGTGGGTTTGTTAAATATAGCTTTAATTGTGATGAATTATGGTTCTTCTGTTCCCAGGTTCATCAGGGCTTATATTGTAAAAGGATATTGAATTTTGTCAAAGGCCATTTCCTCGTCTATTGAGACAATTGCATGTTTTTTTTTTTAACCTAACTCTATTTATGTGTTTATTATATCTACTAATCTACATAAGTTGAGTCATCTTTGTACCTCTGGTGTGAAAGCAACTTGGTTATGGAGCTATGATCTCTTTAATGTGCTGTTTGAATACATAAAGTTTGCATGTATTTTATTATTGGAAAAATTTCTCTGTTTTCATCAAGAATTTGGTTTATAGTTTGGTTTTTTTTGAGGCAGGGTTTCTCAGTATAACAGCTCTGGCTGTCCTAGAACTTACTCTATAGACCAGGTTGGCCTTGAACTCACAGAGATGTTCCTGCCTCTGCCTCCCAAGTGCTGGGATTAAAGGCGTGTACCACCACTGCCCAGTGGATTACAGTTTTTCAGTATGTGTGTGTTTGTGTCTGTGAGTGTGCCCACGGACTCATGCCATGGCATCCAAGTGGAGGCTGGAGGACAACCTGTAGGAGTCTTTCCTCTCCTCCCACCATGTGGCTCTTGGGGATCAAACTCAGACCATCAGGCATGGTAGTCAGTGCCTTCACCCCTTGAGTCGTCTCACGGGTTCTCTTGCTCAGGTTTGATATCACAGAAAGAGTTTGGTGACATTCCTTCCCTTTCCATTTTAAAAATATGTGAGGAACAGTGATGTTATTTCTTTAAACTCTGGTACAATTTGGTAGGAAACCTCTGCAGTCCCAGACTTTCCTTTGTTGGAAAACTTTGTATCATTGCTTCAATCTCCTTGTTTTTGTTCTATATGTAAGATGTTTCTATTCTCTTGACTTAATTTTGGTGGTCATATGCATCTAGGAATTTATAATTCCTCCTAGATTTCCACCTTTTTGGAATATAGGTTGTCAAAGTATTATATATATGAATTATATATACTGTGCTGTGGGATGTCTTTCTGTATGTTGTGAATATGTGTTGATCCCATTGGCTAATAAATAAAGATGCATCAGCCTATGGCAGGTCAGGTTGGAGCCAGGCGGGAAAATCCAAGAGAGACACTGAGAGGAGAAGGGAGAGTGAGGGGAGATGCCAGCCCACTGCCCAAGGAGCAGTTAGATGCCAGCAGACCGGTAACAATACAGCCATGTGGTAACATATAGATTCATTGAAATGGGTTAATTTAAGATGAAAGAGCTAGCCAGCAAGAAGTTGAAGCCATAGGCCATACAGTTGGTAATTAAGATAAGCCTCCTAGTGATTATAAGTGGCTGTGGGGCCAAGGGTGGGAGAGATTTGTCCTGGGCAGGACCAAGAAACTACAATACTGTGTAATATATGTTATATATTATACTAATTTTATCTAATTTGGGTTATCTTTTCTTTTGGTTAGGTCATCTAAGGATTGGCCATCCTTGCTTACCTTTTAAAGGAGCCGATGCTTTAACTGATCCTTTGCATCATTCATTTAGTTTTCACTTATTAGTTTCTGCTTTGTTCTTTATTAGCCCTTTCTACCTATTGACTTGGGGTTTGACTTGTTATTGTTTTCTCTAAGATCTTGGGATGAATTATTAAGTTATTTGAGATCTCTGACATAAAAATATTTTCATTAATTCTTTGGGAAATTCATACATTCTTGTAATGTATTTTGATCATATTCACTCCACCCCTCTCCCTATCTTCACAGATCCACCTACTAATCTTAATCCCTCAAAACTTCATATAATGTAATATAATATAATATAATATAATATAATATAATAATATATAATAAACATAACAAATATAATAAATATAACTAATATAATATAATATAATATGATATGATAATATGTATTACCAAGCCCAGTATTTGCTTTACATATATTCATGGGTATGTGGCCTTCCATGGGAGCTTGGTTGACATACCAAGGTCATACCCTTGAAGAAAACCGACTCTCCATCCCCTAGAAACTATGAACTGTTCATAACTCCTCAGCTGGGAAGGGAGCTTGTGAGCTTCCCCCTGATCCA